>NW_027192660.1:0-300486 GCF_949987515.2 Delphinus delphis
TAATACACGGAATGTAAACTTGGCTACACAGGAACTGAATTACAGAACAGAACAGGGACTCAAATTGAGAAAACCAACTTATGCTTGCTTAAGGGTAAAGGTGAGTTGGGGTGCTGCATAAAACCAGAGATTGAAATGAGCACAGATAAAGTTCCTTAAGTCAAATATGGAATAGACAAGAGCTACTCCTTGCTCAACGAAATGGACTCAACACCGCATATTAAACGCCTAAGAATGTACCTGACTAGTAAGTATCTTAAAACCTATGGATTGCTATGTCTCCGAAAGAGAATCAAGCATGTGTACAGGGGCATAAACGCAGCAGTGATAGGATTGGAGAGGTTCGGTGAGCAAATGAAGACCCTTTGAAGTCATATTGCATGGTACCCATTCCACGGGTTTCAACTACCCAGGTTTAAGGTATTCTTCCTTCAGCTAAAACATGCATGTGGAACCTAGAGTATGATCAACCATGTGATCGGGAGACGTGTTCAAATATGTCTCAGTTTTCGTACCCTGGTACTCGGGTGCAACATTCCAGACGCTTTACTAACACTCTCCCGACTTGGAGAGTCAGTCCCTTTAACCTCCTGTTTGGCCCAGTTTGCAATTTCTGCGGAAGATGAACAGGAATAGCGAGAACCAATGAGAGACTAGCTGGAGGTGTCTGGACGGGCAAATTTAACTCTCATTTCCCACCAGGAAGAGGAAATAACCAAAGGCTCAGCGTGCCGTGCCGGAACCAGATTAGGGCCTGAAGCCATTCTGCGGTGTTGCGGCCAGGTCACAAGAAAGCGAGTTGAAGAAAGGAGCTCAGGGGCACTGTAATTCACAAACCTGCAGAGTTATAAATGACAGCTATCGTCCAAAAATAGACTGAAGTAAGGCTGCCAAGAGGACTTGAAAGCGGGGCAGAATTGCAGGAAACCGATTTCAGGAGGTAGACTGGAATTGCATTGAAAGCATAGGAAAAGAGGCAGAACGTCCACAATGATGCACTTGGCCAAAAAGGGCGTATGCGTTTTTTCCTGAATATATTCAGGAAAAAACGCATACGCCCTTTTTGGCCAACCAAGCAAGCTTGCAAAGGAAATCTGCACTACAATGAAGTCTCACTTCCCCCCGGTCAAAAGGGCCATCTGAAAAAAGTGTAAAATCCAGAAAGGCAGGACAGGCCATGGAGAACTGCGAGCCTTGTTATGCTGATGGGCGGGATGTAAATTGCCAACAGACACTCGGGAGAAGTGTATGGTGTTTCCTGAAACATCTAAAAAACAAAGCAACAGAGCCTAGGGCACTTCCACTTATGGTCCTATAGCTTAGGGAAATTAAAATCAAAAAGACACAGCCACCCCAAAGTTTGGGACGCCTCTGTTTACAAGAACCTCGTTTACAGTACAAGTTCAACATCGCAGAAAGTGAAAAATGGATAAAGAAGTTGTGGTATTCACTTACAAAGCAATATCACTCAGCAATGAATTCTATGTCATCAGGCCCTTAGCATCACAATGAGTGGATTCAGGTATGATGATTCTAACTGAAATAAGTCACACAGAAAAAGAAACATCATAAGATATCAGTAATACACGGAATGTAAAATTGGCTACACAGGAACTGAATTACAGAACAGAACAGGGTCTCAAATTTAGAAAACCAACTTATGCTTGCTTAAGGGTAAAGGTGAGTTGGGGTGCTGCATAAAACCAGAGATTGAAATGAGCACAGATAAAGTTCCTTAAGCCAAATATGGAATAGACAAGAGCTACTCCTTGCTCAACGAAATGGACTCAACACCCCATATTAAACGCCTAAGAATGTACCTGACTAGTAAGTATCTTAAAACCTATGGATTGCTATGTCTCCAAAAGAGAATCAAGCGTGTGTACAGGGGCATAAACGCAGCAGTGATAGGATTGGAGAGGTTCGGTGAGCAAATGAAGACCCTTTGAAGTCATATTGCATGGTACCCATTCCACGGGTCTCAACTCTCCAGGTTTAAGGTATTCTTCCTTCAGCTAAAACATGCATGTGGAACCCAAGTATGATCAACCATGTGAACGGGAGACGTGTTCAAATATGTCTCAGTTTTCCTCCCCTGGTACTCGGGTGCAACATTCCAGACGCTTTACTAACACTCTCCCCACTTGGAGAGTCAGCGCCTTTAACCTCCTGTTTGGCCCAGTTTGCAATTTCTGCGGAAGATGAACAGGAATAGCGAGAACCAATGAGAGGCTAGCTGGAGGTGTCTGGACGGGCAAATTTAACTCTCATTTCCCACCAGGAAGAGGAAATAACCAAAGGCTCAGCGTGCCGTACCGGAACCAGATTAGGGCCTGAAGCCATCCTGCGGTGTTGCGGCCAGCTCAAAAGAAAGCGAGTTGAACAAAGGAGCTCAGGGGCACTGTAATTCACAAACCTGCAGAGTTATAAATGACAGCTATCGTCCAAAAATGGACTGAAGTAAGGCTGCCAAGAGGACTTGAAAGCGGGGCAGAATTGCAGGAAACCGATTTCAGGAGGTAGACTGGAATTGCATTGAAAGCATAGGAAAAGAGGCAGAACGTCCACAATGATGCACTTGGCCAAAAAGGGCGTATGCGTTTTTTCCTGAATATATTTCCTGAATATATTTCCTGAATATATTCAGGAAGAAACGCATACGCCCTTTTTGGCCAACCAAGCAAGCTTGCAAAGGAAATCTGCACTACAATGAAGTCTCACTTCCCCCCGGTCAAAAGGGCCATCTCAAAAAAGTGTAAAATCCAGAAAGGCAGGACAGGCCATGGAGAACTGGGAGCCTTGTTATGCTGATGGGCGGGATGTAAATTGCCAACAACCACTCGGGAGAAGTGTATGGTGTTTCCTGAAACATCTAAAAAACAAAGCAACAGAACCTAGGGCACTTCCACTTATGGTCCTATAGCTTAGGGAAATTAAAATCAAAAAGACACAGCCACCCCAAAGTTTGGAATGGCTCTGTTTACAAGAACCTCGTTTACAGTACAAGTTCAACATCGCAGAAAGTGAAAAATGGATAAAGAAGTTGTGGTATTCACTTACAAAGCAATATCACTCAGCAATGAAATCTATGTCATCAGGCCCTTAGCATCGCAATGAGTGGATTCAGGTATGATGATTCTAACTGAAGTAAGTCACACAGAAAAAGAAACATCATAAGATATCAGTAATACACGGAATGTAAACTTGGCTACACAGGAACTGAATTACAGAACAGAACAGGGTCTCAAATTTAGAAAACCAACTTATGCTTGCTTAAGGGTAAAGGTGAGTTGGGGTGCTGCATAAAACCAGAGATTGAAATGAGCACAGATAAAGTTTCTTAAGTCAAATATGGAATAGACAAGAGCTACTCCTTGCTCAACGAATTGGACTCAACACCGCATATTAAACGCCTAAGAATGTACCTGACTAGTAAGTATCTGAAAAACCTATGGATTGCTATGTCTCCGAAAGAGAATCAAGCATGTGTACAGGGGCATAAACGCAGCAGTGATAGGATTGGAGAGGTTCGGTGAGCAAATGAAGACCCTTTGAAGTCATATTGCATGGTACCCATTCTACGGGTCTCAACTCTCCAGGTTTAAGGTATTCTTCCTTCAGCTAAAACATGCATGTGGAACCCAAGTATGATCAACCATGTGAAAGGGAGACGTGTTCAAATATGTCTCAGTTTTCCTCCCCTGGTACTCGGGTGCAACATTCCAGACGCTTTACTAACACTCTCCCGACTTGGAGAGTCAGACCCTTTAACCTCCTGTTTGGCCCAGTTTGCAATTTCTGCGGAAGATGAACAGGAATAGCGAGAACCAATGAGAGGCTAGCTGGAGGTGTCTGGACGGGCAAATTTAACTCTCATTTCCCACCAGGAAGAGGAATTAACCAAAGGCTCAGCGTGCCGTGCCGGAACCAGATTAGGGCCTGAAGCCATCCTGCGGTGTTGCGGCCAGGTCACAAGAAAGCGAGTTGAAGAAAGGAGCTCAGGGGCACTGTAATTCACAAACCTGCAGAGTTATAAATGACAGCTATTGTCCAAAAATAGACTGAAGTAAGGCTGCCAAGAGGACTTGAAAGCGGGGCAGAATTGCAGGAAACCGATTTCAGGAGGTAGACTGGAATTGCATTGAAAGCATAGGAAAAGAGGCAGAACGTCCACAATGATGCACTTGGCCAAAAAGGGCGTATGCGTTTTTTCCTGAATATATTCAGGAAAAAACGCATACGCCCTTTTTGGCCAACCAAGCAAGCTTGCAAAGGAAATCTGCACTACAATGAAGTCTCACTTCCCCCCGGTCAAAAGGGCCATCTGAAAAAAGTGTAAAATCCAGAAAGGCAGGACAGACCATGGAGAACTGGGAGCCTTGTTATGCTGATGGGCGGGATGTAAATTGCCAACAACCACTCGGGAGAAGTGTATGGTGTTTCCTGAAACATCTAAAAAACAAAGCAACAGAACCTAGGGCACTTCCACTTATGGTCCTATAGCTTAGGGAAATTAAAATCAAAAAGACACAGCCACCCCAAAGTTTGGAACGGCTCTGTTTACAAGAACCTCGTTTACAGTACAAGTTCAACATCACAGAAAGTGAAAAATGGAGAAAGAAGTTGTGGTATTTACTTACAAAGCAATATCACTCAGCAATGAAATCTGTGTCATCAGGCCCTTAGCAGCACAATGAGTGGATTCAGGTATGATGATTCTAACTGAAGTAAGTCACACAGAAAAAGAAACATCATAAGATATCAGTAATACACGGAATGTAAACTTGGCTACACAGGAACTGAATTCCAAAACAGAACAGGGTCTCAAATTTAGAAAACCAACTTATGCTTGCTTAAGGGGAAAGGTGAGTTGGGTTGCTGCATAAAACCAGAGATTGAAATGAGCACAGATAAAGTTCCTTAAGCCAAATATGGAATAGACAAGAGCTACTCCTTGCTCAATGAAATGGACTCAACACCGCATATTAAACGCCTAAGAATGTACCTGACTAGTAAGTATCTTAGAACCTATGGATTGCTATGTCTCCAAAAGAGAATCAAGCATGTGTACAGGGGCATAAACGCAGCAGTGATAGGATTGGAGAGGTTCGGTGAGCAAATGAAGACCCTTTGAAGTCATATTGCATGGTACCCATTCCACGGGTTTCAACTACCCAGGTTTTAGGTATTCTTCCTTCAGCTAAAACATGCATGTGGAACCCAAGTATGATCAACCATGTGAACGGGAGACGTGTTCAAATATGTCTCAGTTTTCCTCCCCTGGTACTCGGGTGCAACATTCCAGACGCTTTACTAACACTCTCCCGACTTGGAGAGTCAGCGCCTTTAACCTCCTGTTTGGCCCAGTTTGCAATTTCTGCGGAAGATGAACAGGAATAGCGAGAACCAATGAGAGGCTAGCTGGAGGTGTCTGGACGGGCAAATTTAACTCTCATTTCCCACCAGGAAGAGGAAATAACCAAAGGCTCAGCGTGCCGTACCGGAACCAGATTAGGGCCTGAAGCCATCCTGCGGTGTTGCGGCCAGCTCAAAAGAAAGCGAGTTGAACAAAGGAGCTCAGGGGCACTGTAATTCACAAACCTGCAGAGTTATAAATGACAGCTATCGTCCAAAAATGGACTGAAGTAAGGCTGCCAAGAGGACTTGAAAGCGGGGCAGAATTGCAGGAAACCGATTTCAGGAGGTAGACTGGAATTGCATTGAAAGCATAGGAAAAGAGGCAGAACGTCCACAATGATGCACTTGGCCAAAAAGGGCGTATGCGTTTTTTCCTGAATATATTTCCTGAATATATTTCCTGAATATATTCAGGAAAAAACGCATACGCCCTTTTTGGCCAACCAAGCAAGCTTGCAAAGGAAATCTGCACTACAATGAAGTCTCACTTCCCCCCGGTCAAAAGGGCCATCTGAAAAAAGTGTAAAATCCAGAAAGGCAGGACAGGCCATGGAGAACTGGGAGCCTTGTTATGCTGATGGGCGGGATGTAAATTGCCAACAACCACTCGGGAGAAGTGTATGGTGTTTCCTGAAACATCTAAAAAACAAAGCAACAGAACCTAGGGCACTTCCACTTATGGTCCTATAGCTTAGGGAAATTAAAATCAAAAAGACACAGCCACCCCAAAGTTTGGAACGGCTCTGTTTACAAGAACCTCGTTTACAGTACAAGTTCAACATCGCAGAAAGTGAAAAATGGATAAAGAAGTTGTGGTATTTACTTACAAAGCAATATCACTCAGCAATGAAATCTGTGTCATCAGGCCCTTAGCATCGCAATGAGTGGATTCAGGTATGATGATTCTAACTGAAGTAAGTCACACAGAAAAAGAAACATCATAAGATATCAGTAATACACGGAATGTAAACTTGGCTACACAGGAACTGAATTACAGAACAGAACAGGGTCTCAAATTTAGAAAACCAACTTATGCTTGCTTAAGGGGAAAGGTGAGTTGGGTTGCTGCATAAAACCAGAGATTGAAATGAGCACAGATAAAGTTCCTTAAGCCAAATATGGAATAGACAAGAGCTACTCCTTGCTCAATGAAATGGACTCAACACCGCATATTAAACGCCTAAGAATGTACCTGACTAGTAAGTATCTTAGAACCTATGGATTGCTATGTCTCCAAAAGAGAATCAAGCATGTGTACAGGGGCATAAACGCAGCAGTGATAGGATTGGAGAGGTTCGGTGAGCAAATGAAGACCCTTTGAAGTCATATTGCATGGTACCCATTCCACGGGTTTCAACTACCCAGGTTTTAGGTATTCTTCCTTCAGCTAAAACATGCATGTGGAACCCAAGTATGATCAACCATGTGAACGGGAGACGTGTTCAAATATGTCTCAGTTTTCCTCCCCTGGTACTCGGGTGCAACATTCCAGACGCTTTACTAACACTCTCCCGACTTGGAGAGTCAGCGCCTTTAACCTCCTGTTTGGCCCAGTTTGCAATTTCTGCGGAAGATGAACAGGAATAGCGAGAACCAATGAGAGGCTAGCTGGAGGTGTCTGGACGGGCAAATTTAACTCTCATTTCCCACCAGGAAGAGGAAATAACCAAAGGCTCAGCGTGCCGTACCAGAACCAGATTAGGGCCTGAAGCCATCCTGCGGTGTTGCGGCCAGCTCAAAAGAAAGCGAGTTGAACAAAGGAGCTCAGGGGCACTGTAATTCACAAACCTGCAGAGTTATAAATGACAGCTATCGTCCAAAAATGGACTGAAGTAAGGCTGCCAAGAGGACTTGAAAGCGGGGCAGAATTGCAGGAAACCGATTTCAGGAGGTAGACTGGAATTGCATTGAAAGCATAGGAAAAGAGGCAGAACGTCCACAATGATGCACTTGGCCAAAAAGGGCGTATGCGTTTTTTCCTGAATATATTTCCTGAATATATTTCCTGAATATATTCAGGAAAAAACGCATACGCCCTTTTTGGCCAACCAAGCAAGCTTGCAAAGGAAATCTGCACTACAATGAAGTCTCACTTCCCCCCGGTCAAAAGGGCCATCTGAAAAAAGTGTAAAATCCAGAAAGGCAGGACAGGCCATGGAGAACTGGGAGCCTTGTTATGCTGATGGGCGGGATGTAAATTGCCAACAACCACTTGGGAGAAGTGTATGGTGTTTCCTGAAACATCTAAAAAACAAAGCAACAGAACCTAGGGCACTTCCACTTATGGTCCTATAGCTTAGGGAAATTAAAATCAAAAAGACACAGCCACCCCAAAGTTTGGAACGGCTCTGTTTACAAGAACCTCGTTTACAGTACAAGTTCAACATCGCAGAAAGTGAAAAATGGATAAAGAAGTTGTGGTATTTACTTACAAAGCAATATCACTCAGCAATGAAATCTGTGTCATCAGGCCCTTAGCAGCACAATGAGTGGATTCACGTATGATGATTCTAACTGAAGTAAGTCACACAGAAAAAGAAACATCATAAGATATCAGTAATACACGGAATGTAAACTTGGCTACACAGGAACTGAATTCCAAAACAGAACAGGGTCTCAAATTTAGAAAACCAACTTATGCTTGCTTAAGGGTAAAGGTGAGTTGGGTTGCTGCATAATACCAGAGATTGAAATGAGCACAGATAAAGTTCCTTAAGCCAAATATGGAATAGACAAGAGCTACTCCTTGCTCAACGAAATGGACTCAACACCGCATATTAAATGCCTAAGAATGTACCTGACTAGTAAGTATCTTAAAACCTATGGATTGCTATGTCTCCAAAAGAGAATCAAGCATGTGTACAGGGGCATAAACGCAGCAGTGATAGGATTGGAGAGGTTCGGTGAGCAAATGAAGACCCTTTGAAGTCATATTGCATGGTACCCATTCCACGGGTTTCAACTACCCAGGTTTTAGGTATTCTTCCTTCAGCTAAAACATGCATGTGGAACCCAAGTATGATCAACCATGTGAACGGGAGACGTGTTCAAATATGTCTCAGTTTTCCTCCCCTGGTACTCGGGTGCAACATTCCAGACGCTTTACTAACACTCTCCCCACTTGGAGAGTCAGCGCCTTTAACCTCCTGTTTGACCCAGTTTGCAATTTCTGCGGAAGATGAACAGGAATAGCGAGAACCAATGAGAGGCTAGCTGGAGGTGTCTGGACGGGCAAATTTAACTCTCATTTCCCACCAGGAAGAGGAAATAACCAAAGGCTCAGCGTGCCGTACCGGAACCAGATTAGGGCCTGAAGCCATCCTGCGGTGTTGCGGCCAGGTCACAAGAAAGCGAGTTGAAGAAAGGAGCTCAGGGGCACTGTAATTCACAAACCTGCAGAGTTATAAATGACAGCTATCGTCCAAAAATAGACTGAAGTAAGGCTGCCAAGAGGACTTGAAAGCGGGGCAGAATTGCAGGAAACCGATTTCAGGAGGTAGACTGGAATTGCATTGAAAGCATAGGAAAAGAGGCAGAACGTCCACAATGATGCACTTGGCCAAAAAGGGCGTATGCGTTTTTTCCTGAATATATTCAGGAAAAAACGCATACGCCCTTTTTGGCCAACCAAGCAAGCTTGCAAAGGAAATCTGCACTACAATGAAGTCTCACTTCCCCCCGGTCAAAAGGGCCATCTGAAAAAAGTGTAAAATCCAGAAAGGCAGGACAGGCCATGGAGAACTGGGAGCCTTGTTATGCTGATGGGCGGGATGTAAATTGCCAACAACCACTCGGGAGAAGTGTATGGTGTTTCCTGAAACATCTAAAAAACAAAGCAACAGAACCTAGGGCACTTCCACTTATGGTCCTATAGCTTAGGGAAATTAAAATCAAAAAGACACAGCCACCCCAAAGTTTGGAACGGCTCTGTTTACAAGAACCTCGTTTACAGTACAAGTTCAACATCGCAGAAAGTGAAAAATGGATAAAGAAGTTGTGGTATTTACTTACAAAGCAATATCACTCAGCAATGAAATCTGTGTCATCAGGCCCATAGCAGCACAATGAGTGGATTCAGGTATGATGATTCTAACTGAAGTAAGTCACACAGAAAAAGAAACATCATAAGATATCAGTAATACACGGAATGTAAACTTGGCTACACAGGAACTGAATTACAGAACAGAACAGGGACTCAAATTTAGAAAACCAACTTATGATTGCTTAAGGGTAAAGGTGAGTTGGGGTGCTGCATAAAACCAGAGATTGAAATGAGCACAGATAAAGTTCCTTAAGTCAAATATGGAATAGACAAGAGCTACTCCTTGCTCAACGAAATGGACTCAACACCGCATATTAAACGCCTAAGAATGTACCTGACTAGTAAGTATCTTAAAACCTATGGATTGCTATGTCTCCGAAAGAGAATCAAGCATGTGTACAGGGGCATAAACGCAGCAGTGATAGGATTGGAGAGGTTCGGTGAGCAAATGAAGACCCTTTGAAGTCATATTGCATGGTACCCATTACACGGGTCTCAACTCTCCAGGTTTAAGGTATTCTTCCTTCAGCTAAAACATGCATGTGGAACCCAGAGTATGATCAACCATGTGAACGGGAGACGTGTTCAAATATGTCTCAGTTTTCCTCCCCTGGTACTCGGGTGCAACATTCCAGACGCTTTACTAACACTCTCCCGACTTGGAGAGTCAGTCCCTTTAACCTCCTGTTTGGCCCAGTTTGCAATTTCTGCGGAAGATGAACAGGAATAGCGAGAACCAATGAGAGGCTAGCTGGAGGTGTCTGGACGGGCAAATTTAACTCTCATTTCCCACCAGGAAGAGGAATTAACCAAAGGCTCAGCATGCCGGGCCGGAACCAGATTAGGGCCTGAAGCCATCCTGCGGTGTTGCGGCCAGGTCACAAGAAAGCGAGTTGAAGAAAGGAGCTCAGGGGCACTGTAATTCACAAACCTGCAGAGTTATAAATGACAGCTATCGTCCAAAAATAGACTGAAGTAAGGCTGCCAAGAGGACTTGAAAGCGGGGCAGAATTGCAGGAAACCGATTTCAGGAGGTAGACTGGAATTGCATTGAAAGCATAGGAAAAGAGGCAGAACGTCCACAATGATGCACTTGGCCAAAAAGGGCGTATGCGTTTTTTCCTGAATATATTCAGGAAAAAACGCATACGCCCTTTTTGGCCAACCAAGCAAGCTTGCAAAGGAAATCTGCACTACAATGAAGTCTCACTTCCCCCTGGTCAAAAGGGAAATCTGAAAAAAGTGTAAAATCCAGAAAGGCAACAGGCCATTGAGAACTGGGAGCCTTGTTATGCTGATGGGCGGGATGTAAATTGCCAACAGACACTCGGGAGAAGTGTATGGTGTTTCCTGAAACATCTAAAAAACAAAGCAACAGAGCCTAGGGCACTTCCACTTATGGTCCTATAGCTTAGGGAAATTAAAATCAAAAAGACACAGCCACCCCAAAGTTTGGAACGGCTCTGTTTACAAGAACCTCGTTTACAGTACAAGTTCAACATCGCAGAAATTGAAAAATGGATAAAGAAGTTGTGGTATTCACTTACAAAGCAATATCACTCAGCAATGAAATCTATGTCATCAGGCCCTTAGCATCGCAATGACTGGATTCAGGTATGATGACTCTAACTGAAATAAGTCACACAGAAAAAGAAACATCATAAGATATCACTAATACACGGAATGTAAACTTGCCTACACAGGAACTGAATTACAGAACAGAACAGGGTCTCAAATTTAGAAAACCAACTTATGCTTGCTTAAGGGTAAAGGTGAGTTGGGGTGCTGCATAAAACCAGAGATTTAAATGAGCACAGATAAAGTTCCTTAAGCCAAATATGGAATAGACAAGAGCTACTCCTTGCTCAATGAAATTTACTCAACACCCCATATTAAACGCCTAAGAATATTCCTGACTTGTAAGTATCTTAAAACCTATGGATTGCTATGTCTCCAAAAGAGAATCAAGCATGTGTACAGGGGCATAAACGCAGCAGTGATAGGATTGGAGAGGTTCGGTGAGCAAATGAAGACCCTTTGAAGTCATATTGCATGGTACCCATTCCACGGGTTTCAACTACCCAGGTTTAAGGTATTCTTCCTTCAGCTAAAACATGCCTGTGGAACGTAGAGCATGATCAACCATGTGATCGGGAGACGTGTTCAAATATGTCTCAGTTTTCGTACCCTGGTACTTGGGTGCAACATTCCAGACGCTTTACTAACACTCTCCCGACTTGGAGAGTCAGTCCCTTTAACCTCCTGTTTGGCCCAGTTTGCAATTTCTGCGGAAGATGAACAGGAATAGCGAGAACCAATGAGAGGCTAGCTGGAGGTGTCTGGACGGGCAAATTTAACTCTCATTTCCCACCAGGAAGAGGAATTAACCAAAGGCTCAGCATGCCGTGCCGGAACCAGATTAGGTCCTGAAGCCATCCTGCGGTGTTGCGGCCAGGTCACAAGAAAGCGAGTTGAAGAAAGGAGCTCAGGGGCACTGTAATTCACAAACCTGCAGAGTTATAAATGACAGCTATCGTCCAAAAATAGACTGAAGTAAGGCTGCCAAGAGGACTTGAAAGCGGGGCAGAATTGCAGGAAACCGATTTCAGGAGGTAGACTGGAATTGCATTGAAAGCATAGGAAAAGAGGTAGAACGTCCACAATGATGCACTTGGCCAAAAAGGGCGTATGCGTTTTTTCCTGAATATATTCAGGAAAAAACGCATACGCCCTTTTTGGCCAACCAAGCAAGCTTGCAAAGGAAATCTGCACTACAATGAAGTCTCACTTCCCCCCGGTCAAAAGGGCCATCTGAAAAAAGTGTAAAATCCAGAAAGGCAGGACAGGCCATGGAGAACTGGGAGTCTTGTTATGCTGATGGGCGGGATGTAAATTGCCAACAACCACTCGGGAGAAGTGTATGTTGTTTCCTGAAACATCTAAAAAACAAAGCAACAGAACCTAGGGCTCTTCCACTTATGGTCCTATAGCTTAGGGAAATTAAAATCAAAAAGACACAGCCACCCCAAAGTTTGGAACGGCTCTGTTTACAAGAACCTCGTTTACAGCACAAGTTCAACATCGCAGAAAGTGAAAAATGGATAAAGAACTTGTGGTACTTACGTACAATGCAGTATCACTCAGCAATGAAATCTATGTCATCAGGCCCGTAGCAGCATAATGAATGGATTCAGGTACAATGATTCTAACTGAAATAAGTCACACAGAAAAAGAAACATCATAAGATATCACTAATACACGGAATGTAAACTTGGCTACACAGGAATTGCATTCCAAAACAGAACAGGGTCTCAAATTTAGAAAACCAACTTATGCTTGCTTAAGGGGAAAGGTGAGTTGGGGTGCTGCATAAAACCAGAGATTGAAATGAGCACAGATAAAGTTCCTTAAGCGAAGTATGGAATAGACAAGAGCTACTCCTTGCTCAACGAAATGGACTCAACACCCCATATTAAACGCCTAAGAATGTACCTGACTAGTAAGTATCTTAAAACCTATGGATTGCTATGTCTCCAAAAGAGAATCAAGCGTGTGTACAGGGGCATAAACGCAGCAGTGATAGGATTGGAGAGGTTCGGTGAGCAAATGAAGACCCTTTGAAATCATATTGCATGGTACCCATTCCACGGGTCTCAACTCTCCAGGTTTAAGGTATTCTTCCTTCAGCTAAAACATGCATGTGGAACCCAGAGTATGATCAACCATGTGAACGGTAGACGTGTTCAAATATGTCTCAGTTTTCCTCCCCTGGTACTCGGGTGCAACATTCCAGACGCTTTACTAACACTCTCCCCACTTGGAGAGTCAACGCCTTTAACCTCCTGTTTGGCCCAGTTTGCAATTTCTGCGGAAGATGAACAGGAATAGCGAGAACCAATGAAAGACTAGCTGGAGGTGTCTGGACGGGCAAATTTAACTCTCATTTCCCACCAGGAAGAGGAAATAACCAGAGGCTCAGCGTGCCGTGCCGGAACCAGATTAGGGCCTGAAGCCATCCTGTGGTGTTGCGGCCAGGTCACAAGAAAGCAAGTTGAAGAAAGGAGCTCAGGGGCACTGTAATTCACAAACCTGCAGAGTTATAAATGACAGCTATCGTCCAAAAATAGACTGAAGTAAGGCTGCCAAGAGGACTTGAAAGCGGGGCAGAATTGCAGGAAACCGATTTCAGGAGGTAGACTGGAATTGCATTGAAAGCATAGGAAAAGAGGCAGAACGTCCACAATGATGCACTTGGCCAAAAAGGGCGTATGCGTTTTTTCCTGAATATATTCAGGAAAAAACGCATACGCCCTTTTTGGCCAACCAAGCAAGCTTGCAAAGGAAATCTGCACTACAATGAAGTCTCACTTCCCCCGGTCAAAAGGGCCATCTGAAAAAAGTGTAAAATCCAGAAAGGCAGGACAGGCCATGGAGAACTGGGAGCCTTGTTATGCTGATGGGCGGGATGTAAATTGCCAACAGACACTGGGGAGAAGTGTATGGTGTTTCCTGAAACATCTAAAAAACAAAGCAACAGAACCTAGGGCACTTCCACTTATGGTCCTATAGCTTAGGGAATTTAAAATCAAAAAGACACAGCCACCCAAAAGTTTGGAACGGCTCTGTTTACAAGAACCTCGTTTACAGTACAAGTTCAACATCGCAGAAAGTGAAAAATGGATAAAGAAATTGTGGTATTTACTTACAAAGCAATATCACTCAGCAATGAAATCTGTGTCATCAGGCCCTTAGCAGCACAATGAGTGGATTCAGGTATGATGATTCTAACTGAAATAAGTCACACAGAAAAAGAAACATCATAAGATATCAGTAATACATGGAATGTAAACTTGGCTACACAGGAACTGAATTACAGAACAGAACAGGGTCTCAAATTTAGAAAACCAACTTATGCTTGCTTAAGGGTAAAGGTGAGTTGGGGTGCTGCATAAAACCAGAGATTGAAATGAGCACAGATAAAGTTCCTTAAGCCAAATATGGAATAGACAAGAGCTACTCCTTGCTCAACGAAATGGACTCAACACCCCATATTAAACTCCTAAGAATGTACCTGACTAGTAAGTATCTTAAAACCTAGGGATTGCTATGTCTCCGAAAGAGAATCAAGCATGTGTACAGGGGCATAAACGCAGCAGTGATAGGATTGGAGAGGTTCGGTGAGCAAATGAAGACCCTTTGAAGTCATATTGCATGGTACCCATTCCACGGGTTTCAACTACCCAGGTTTAAGGTATTCTTCCTTCAGCTAAAACATGCATGTGCAACCTAGAGTATGATCAACCATGTGATCGGGAGACGTGTTCAAATATGTCTCAGTTTTCGTACCCTGGTACTCGGGTGCAACATTCCAGACGCTTTACTAACACTCTCCCCACTTGGAGAGTCAGCGCCTTTAACCTCCTGTTTGGCCCAGTTTGCAATTTCTGCGGAAGCTGAACAGGAATAGCGAGAACCAATGAGAGGCTAGCTGCAGGTGTCTGGACGGGCAAATTTAACTCTCATTTCCCACCAGGAAGAGGAATTAACCAAAGGCTCAGCATGCCGGGCCGAAACCAGATTAGGGCCTGAAGCCATCCTGCGGTGTTGCGGCCAGGTCACAAGAAAGCGAGTTGAAGAAAGGAGCTCAGGGGCACTGTAATTCACAAACCTGCAGAGTTATAAATGACAGCTATCGTCCAAAAATAGACTGAAGTAAGGCTGCCAAGAGGACTTGAAAGCGGGGCAGAATTGCAGGAAACCGATTTCAGGAGGTAGACTGGAATTGCATTGAAAGCATAGGAAAAGAGGCAGAACGTCCACAATGATGCACTTGGCCAAAAAGGGCGTATGCGTTTTTTCCTGAACATATTCAGGAAAAAACGCATACGCCCTTTTTGGCCAACCAAGCAAGCTTGCAAAGGAAATCTGCACTACAATGAAGTCTCACTTCCCCCGGTCAAAAGGGCCATCTGAAAAAAGTGTAAAATCCAGAAAGGCAGGACAGGCCATGGAGAACTGGGAGCCTTGTTATGCTGAAGGGCGGGATGTAAATTGCCAACAAACACTCGGGAGAAGTGTATGGTGTTTCCTGAAACATCTAAAAAACAAAGCAACAGAGCCTAGGGCACTTCCACTTATGGTCCTATAGCTTAGGGAATTTAAAATCATAAAGACACAGCCACCCCAAAGTTTGGAACGGCTCTGTTTACAAGAACCTCGTTTACAGTACAAGTTCAACATCGAAGAAAGTGAAAAATGGATAAAAAAGTTGTGGTATTTACTTACAAAGCAATATCACTCAGCAATGAAATCTGTGTCATCAGGCCCTTAGCAGCACAATGAGTCGATTCACGTATGATGATTCTAACTGAAATAAGTGACACAGAAAAAGAAACATCATAAGATATCAGTAATACACGGAATGTAAACTTGGCTACACAGGAACTGAATTACAGAACAGAACAGGGTCTCAAATTTAGAAAACCAACTTATGCTTACTTAAGGGTAAAGGTGAGTTGGGGTGCTGCATAAAACCAGAGATTGAAATGAGCACAGATAAAGTTCCTTAAGCCAAATATGGAATAGACAAGAGCTACTCCTTGCTCAACGAAATGGACTCAACACCGCATATTAAACGCCTAAGAATGTACCTGACTAGTAAGTATCTTAAAACCTATGGATTGCTATGTCTCCGAAAGAGAATCAAGCGTGTGTACAGGGGCATAAACGCAGCAGTGATACGATTGGAGAGGTTCGGTGAGCAAATGAAGACCCTTTGAAGTCATATTGCATGGTACCCATTACACGGGTCTCAACTCTCCAGGTTTAAGGTATTCTTCCTTCAGCTAAAACATGCATGTGGATCCCAGAGTATGATCAACCATGTGATCGGGAGACGTGTTCAAATATGTCTCAGTTTTCCTCCCCTGGTACTCGGGTGCAACATTCCAGATGCTTTACTAACACTCTCCCCACTTGGAGAGTCAGCGCCTTTAACCTCCTGTTTGGCCCAGTTTGCAATTTCTGCGGAAGATGAACAGGAATAGCGAGAACCAATGAGAGGCTAGCTGGAGGTGTCTGGACGGGCAAATTTAACTCTCATTTCCCACCAGGAAGAGGAAATAACCAAAGGCTGAGCGTGCCGTACCGGAACCAGATTAGGGCCTGAAGCCATCCTGCGGTGTTGCGGCCAGCTCAAAAGAAAGCGAGTTGAAGAAAGGAGCTCAGGGGCACTGTAATTCACAAACCTGCAGAGTTATAAATGACAGCTATCGTCCAAAAATAGACTGAAGTAAGGCTGCCAAGAGGACTTGAAAGCGGGGCAGAATTGCAGGAAACCGATTTCAGGAGGTAGACTGGAATTGCATTGAAAGCATAGGAAAAGAGGCAGAACGTCCACAATGATGCACTTGGCCAAAAAGGGCGTATGCGTTTTTTCCTGAATATATTCAGGAAAAAACGCATACGCCCTTTTTGGCCAACCAAACAAACTTGCAAAGGAAATCTGCACTACA
Organism: Delphinus delphis; assembly: GCF_949987515.2. Taxonomy (NCBI): domain Eukaryota; kingdom Metazoa; phylum Chordata; class Mammalia; order Artiodactyla; family Delphinidae; genus Delphinus; species Delphinus delphis. Next base: position 16,975 of record NW_027192660.1, read on the forward strand.
ATGAAGTCTCACTTCCCCCCGGTCAAAAGGGCCATCTGAAAAAAGTGTAAAATCCAGAAAGGCAGGACAGGCCATGGAGAACTGGGAGCCTTGTTATGCTGATGGGCGGGTTGTAAATTGCCAACAGACACTTGGGAGAAGTGTATGGTGTTTCCTGAAACATCTAAAAAACAAAGCAACAGAACCTAGGGCACTTCCACTTATGGTCCTATAGCTTAGGGAATTTAAAATCAAAAAGACACAGCCACCCAAAAGTTTGGAACGGCTCTGTTTACAAGAACCTCGTTTACAGTACAAGTTCAACATCGCAGAAAGTGAAAAATGGATAAAGAAGTTGTGGTATTTACTTACAAAGCAATATCACTCAGCAATGAAATCTGTGTCATCAGGCCCTTAGCAGCACAATGAGTGGATTCAGGTATGATGATTCTAACTGAAATAAGTCACACAGAAAAAGAAACATCATAAGATATCAGTAATACATGGAATGTAAACTTGGCTACACAGGAACTGAATTACAGAACAGAACAGGGTCTCAAATTTAGAAAACCAACTTATGCTTGCTTAAGGGTAAAGGTGAGTTGGGGTGCTGCATAAAACCAGAGATTGAAATGAGCACAGATAAAGTTCCTTAAGCCAAATATGGAATAGACAAGAGCTACTCCTTGCTCAACGAAATGGACTCAACACCCCATATTAAACTCCTAAGAATGTACCTGACTAGTAAGTATCTTAAAACCTAGGGATTGCTATGTCTCCGAAAGAGAATCAAGCATGTGTACAGGGGCATAAACGCAGCAGTGATAGGATTGGAGAGGTTCGGTGAGCAAATGAAGACCCTTTGAAGTCATATTGCATGGTACCCATTCCACGGGTTTCAACTACCCAGGTTTAAGGTATTCTTCCTTCAGCTAAAACATGCATGTGCAACCTAGAGTATGATCAACCATGTGATCGGGAGACGTGTTCAAATATGTCTCAGTTTTCGTACCCTGGTACTCGGGTGCAACATTCCAGACGCTTTACTAACACTCTCCCCACTTGGAGAGTCAGCGCCTTTAACCTCCTGTTTGGCCCAGTTTGCAATTTCTGCGGAAGCTGAACAGGAATAGCGAGAACCAATGAGAGGCTAGCTGCAGGTGTCTGGACGGGCAAATTTAACTCTCATTTCCCACCAGGAAGAGGAATTAACCAAAGGCTCAGCATGCCGGGCCGGAACCAGATTAGGGCCTGAAGCCATCCTGCGGTGTTGCGGCCAGGTCACAAGAAAGCGAGTTGAAGAAAGGAGCTCAGGGGCACTGTAATTCACAAACCTGCAGAGTTATAAATGACAGCTATCGTCCAAAAATAGACTGAAGTAAGGCTGCCAAGAGGACTTGAAAGCGGGGCAGAATTGCAGGAAACCGATTTCAGGAGGTAGACTGGAATTGCATTGAAAGCATAGGAAAAGAGGCAGAACGTCCACAATGATGCACTTGGCCAAAAAGGGCGTATGCGTTTTTTCCTGAACATATTCAGGAAAAAACGCATACGCCCTTTTTGGCCAACCAAGCAAGCTTGCAAAGGAAATCTGCACTACAATGAAGTCTCACTTCCCCCGGTCAAAAGGGCCATCTGAAAAAAGTGTAAAATCCAGAAAGGCAGGACAGGCCATGGAGAACTGGGAGCCTTGTTATGCTGAAGGGCGGGATGTAAATTGCCAACAAACACTCGGGAGAAGTGTATGGTGTTTCCTGAAACATCTAAAAAACAAAGCAACAGAGCCTAGGGCACTTCCACTTATGGTCCTATAGCTTAGGGAATTTAAAATCAAAAAGACACAGCCACCCCAAAGTTTGGAACGGCTCTGTTTACAAGAACCTCGTTTACAGTACAAGTTCAACATCGAAGAAAGTGAAAAATGGATAAAAAAGTTGTGGTATTTACTTACAAAGCAATATCACTCAGCAATGAAATCTGTGTCATCAGGCCCTTAGCAGCACAATGAGTCGATTCACGTATGATGATTCTAACTGAAATAAGTGACACAGAAAAAGAAACATCATAAGATATCAGTAATACACGGAATGTAAACTTGGCTACACAGGAACTGAATTACAGAACAGAACAGGGTCTCAAATTTAGAAAACCAACTTATGCTTGCTTAAGGGGAAAGGTGAGTTGGGGTGCTGCATAAAACCAGAGATTGAAATGAGCACAGATAAAGTTCCTTAAGCCAAATATGGAATAGACAAGAGCTACTCCTTGCTCAACGAAATGGACTCAACACCGCATATTAAACGCCTAAGAATGTACCTGACTAGTAAGTATCTTAAAACCTATGGATTGCTATGTCTCCGAAAGAGAATCAAGCGTGTGTACAGGGGCATAAACGCAGCAGTGATACGATTGGAGAGGTTCGGTGAGCAAATGAAGACCCTTTGAAGTCATATTGCATGGTACCCATTACACGGGTCTCAACTCTCCAGGTTTAAGGTATTCTTCCTTCAGCTAAAACATGCATGTGGATCCCAGAGTATGATCAACCATGTGATCGGGAGACGTGTTCAAATATGTCTCAGTTTTCCTCCCCTGGTACTCGGGTGCAACATTCCAGACGCTTTACTAACACTCTCCCCACTTGGAGAGTCAGCGCCTTTAACCTCCTGTTTGGCCCAGTTTGCAATTTCTGCGGAAGATGAACAGGAATAGCGAGAACCAATGAGAGGCTAGCTGGAGGTGTCTGGACGGGCAAATTTAACTCTCATTTCCCACCAGGAAGAGGAAATAACCAAAGGCTGAGCGTGCCGTACCGGAACCAGATTAGGGCCTGAAGCCATCCTGCGGTGTTGCGGCCAGCTCAAAAGAAAGCGAGTTGAAGAAAGGAGCTCAGGGGCACTGTATTTCACAAACCTGCAGAGTTATAAATGACAGCTATCGTCCAAAAATAGACTGAAGTAAGGCTGCCAAGAGGACTTGAAAGCGGGGCAGAATTGCAGGAAACCGATTTCAGGAGGTAGACTGGAATTGCATTGAAAGCATAGGAAAAGAGGCAGAACGTCCACAATGATGCACTTGGCCAAAAAGGGCGTATGCGTTTTTTCCTGAATATATTCAGGAAAAAACGCATACGCCCTTTTTGGCCAACCAAGCAAGCTTGCAAAGGAAATCTGCACTACAATGAAGTCTCACTTCCCCCGGTCAAAAGGGCCATCTGAAAAAAGTGTAAAATCCAGAAAGGCAGGACAGGCCATGGAGAACTGGGAGCCTTGTTATGCTGATGGGCGGGATGTAAATTGCCAACAGACACTGGGGAGAAGTGTATGGTGTTTCCTGAAACATCTAAAAAACAAAGCAACAGAACCTAGGGCACTTCCACTTATGGTCCTATAGCTTAGGGAATTTAAAATCAAAAAGACACAGCCACCCAAAAGTTTGGAACGGCTCTGTTTACAAGAACCTCGTTTACAGTACAAGTTCAACATCGCAGAAAGTGAAAAATGGATAAAGAAGTTGTGGTATTTACTTACAAAGCAATATCACTCAGCAATGAAATCTGTGTCATCAGGCCCTTAGCAGCACAATGAGTGGATTCAGGTATGATGATTCTAACTGAAATAAGTCACACAGAAAAAGAAACATCATAAGATATCAGTAATACATGGAATGTAAACTTGGCTACACAGGAACTGAATTACAGAACAGAACAGGGTCTCAAATTTAGAAAACCAACTTATGCTTGCTTAAGGGTAAAGGTGAGTTGGGGTGCTGCATAAAACCAGAGATTGAAATGAGCACAGATAAAGTTCCTTAAGCCAAATATGGAATAGACAAGAGCTACTCCTTGCTCAACGAAATGGACTCAACACCCCATATTAAACTCCTAAGAATGTACCTGACTAGTAAGTATCTTAAAACCTAGGGATTGCTATGTCTCCGAAAGAGAATCAAGCATGTGTACAGGGGCATAAACGCAGCAGTGATAGGATTGGAGAGGTTCGGTGAGCAAATGAAGACCCTTTGAAGTCATATTGCATGGTACCCATTCCACGGGTTTCAACTACCCAGGTTTTAGGTATTCTTCCTTCAGCTAAAACATGCATATGCAACCTAGAGTATGATCAACCATGTGATCGGGAGACGTGTTCAAATATGTCTCAGTTTTCGTACCCTGGTAATCGGGTGCAACATTCCAGACGCTTTACTAACACTCTCCCCACTTGGAGAGTCAGCGCCTTTAACCTCCTGTTTGGCCCAGTTTGCAATTTCTGCGGAAGCTGAACAGGAATAGCGAGAACCAATGAGAGGCTAGCTGCAGGTGACTGGACGGGCAAATTTAACTCTCATTTCCCACCAGGAAGAGGAATTAACCAAAGGCTCAGCATGCCGGGCCGGAACCAGATTAGGGCCTGAAGCCATCCTGCGGTGTTGCGGCCAGGTCACAAGAAAGCGAGTTGAAGAAAGGAGCTCAGGGGCACTGTAATTCACAAACCTGCAGAGTTATAAATGACAGCTATCGTCCAAAAATAGACTGAAGTAAGGCTGCCAAGAGGACTTGAAAGTGGGGCAGAATTGCAGGAAACCGATTTCAGGAGATAGACTGGAATTGCATTGAAAGCATAGGAAAAGAGGCAGAACGTCCACAATGATGCACTTGGCCAAAAAGGGCGTATGCGTTTTTTCCTGAATATATTCAGGAAAAAACGCATACGCCCTTTTTGGCCAACCAAGCAAGCTTGCAAAGGAAATCTGCACTACAATGAAGTCTCACTTCCCCCGGTCAAAAGGGCCATCTGAAAAAAGTGTAAAATCCAGAAAGGCAGGACAGGCCATGGAGAACTGGGAGCCTTGTTATGCTGAAGGGCGGGATGTAAATTGCCAACAAACACTCGGGAGAAGTGTATGGTGTTTCCTGAAACATCTAAAAAACAAAGCAACAGAGCCTAGGGCACTTCCACTTATGGTCCTATAGCTTAGGGAATTTAAAATCAAAAAGACACAGCCACCCCAAAGTTTGGAACGGCTCTGTTTACAAGAACCTCGTTTACAGTACAAGTTCAACATCGAAGAAACTGAAAAATGGATAAAAAAGTTGTGGTATTTACTTACAAAGCAATATCACTCAGCAATGAAATCTGTGTCATCAGGCCCTTAGCAGCACAATGAGTCGATTCACGTATGATGATTCTAACTGAAATAAGTGACACAGAAAAAGAAACATCATAAGATATCAGTAATACACGGAATGTAAACTTGGCTACACAGGAACTGAATTACAGAACAGAACAGGGTCTCAAATTTAGAAAACCAACTTATGCTTGCTTAAGGGTAAAGGTGAGTTGGGGTGCTGCATAAAACCAGAGATTGAAATGAGCACAGATAAAGTTCCTTAAGCCAAATATGGAATAGACAAGAGCTACTCCTTGCTCAACGAAATGGACTCAACACCGCATATTAAACGCCTAAGAATGTACCTGACTAGTAAGTATCTTAAAACCTATGGATTGCTATGTCTCCGAAAGAGAATCAAGCGTGTGTACAGGGGCATAAACGCAGCAGTGATACGATTGGAGAGGTTCGGTGAGCAAATGAAGACCCTTTGAAGTCATATTGCATGGTACCCATTACACGGGTCTCAACTCTCCAGGTTTAAGGTATTCTTCCTTCAGCTAAAACATGCATGTGGATCCCAGAGTATGATCAACCATGTGATCGGGAGACGTGTTCAAATATGTCTCAGTTTTCCTCCCCTGGTACTCGGGTGCAACATTCCAGACGCTTTACTAACACTCTCCCCACTTGGAGAGTCAGCGCCTTTAACCTCCTGTTTGGCCCAGTTTGCAATTTCTGCGGAAGATGAACAGGAATAGCGAGAACCAATGAGAGGCTAGCTGGAGGTGTCTGGACGGGCAAATTTAACTCTCATTTCCCACCAGGAAGAGGAAATAACCAAAGGCTGAGCGTGCCGTACCGAACCAGATTAGGGCCTGAAGCCATCCTGCGGTGTTGCGGCCAGCTCAAAAGAAAGCGAGTTGAAGAAAGGAGCTCAGGGGCACTGTAATTCACAAACCTGCAGAGTTATAAATGACAGCTATCGTCCAAAAATAGACTGAAGTAAGGCTGCCAAGAGGACTTGAAAGCGGGGCAGAATTGCAGGAAACCGATTTCAGGAGGTAGACTGGAATTGCATTGAAAGCATAGGAAAAGAGGCAGAACGTCCACAATGATGCACTTGGCCAAAAAGGGCGTATGCGTTTTTTCCTGAATATATTCAGGAAAAAACGCATACGCCCTTTTTGGCCAACCAAGCAAGCTTGCAAAGGAAATCTGCACTACAATGAAGTCTCACTTCCCCCGGTCAAAAGGGCCATCTGAAAAAAGTGTAAAATCCAGAAAGGCAGGACAGGCCATGGAGAACTGGGAGCCTTGTTATGCTGATGGGCGGGATGTAAATTGCCAACAGACACTGGGGAGAAGTGTATGGTGTTTCCTGAAACATCTAAAAAACAAAGCAACAGAACCTAGGGCACTTCCACTTATGGTCCTATAGCTTAGGGAATTTAAAATCAAAAAGACACAGCCACCCAAAAGTTTGGAACGGCTCTGTTTACAAGAACCTCGTTTACAGTACAAGTTCAACATCGCAGAAAGTGAAAAATGGATAAAGAAGTTGTGGTATTTACTTACAAAGCAATATCACTCAGCAATGAAATCTGTGTCATCAGGCCCTTAGCAGCACAATGAGTGGATTCAGGTATGATGATTCTAACTGAAATAAGTGACACAGAAAAAGAAACATCATAAGATATCAGTAATACATGGAATGTAAACTTGGCTACACAGGAACTGAATTACAGAACAGAACAGGGTCTCAAATTTAGAAAACCAACTTATGCTTGCTTAAGGGTAAAGGTGAGTTGGGGTGCTGCATAAAACCAGAGATTGAAATGAGCACAGATAAAGTTCCTTAAGCCAAATATGGAATAGACAAGAGCTACTCCTTGCTCAACGAAATGGACTCAACACCCCATATTAAACTCCTAAGAATGTACCTGACTAGTAAGTATCTTAAAACCTAGGGATTGCTATGTCTCCGAAAGAGAATCAAGCATGTGTACAGGGGCATAAACGCAGCAGTGATAGGATTGGAGAGGTTCGGTGAGCAAATGAAGACCCTTTGAAGTCATATTGCATGGTACCCATTCCACGGGTTTCAACTACCCAGGTTTAAGGTATTCTTCCTTCAGCTAAAACATGCATGTGCAACCTAGAGTATGATCAACCATGTGATCGGGAGACGTGTTCAAATATGTCTCAGTTTTCGTACGCTGGTACTCGGGTGCAACATTCCAGACGCTTTACTAACACTCTCCCCACTTGGAGAGTCAGCGCCTTTAACCTCCTGTTTGGCCCAGTTTGCAATTTCTGCGGAAGCTGAACAGGAATAGCGAGAACCAATGAGAGGCTAGCTGCAGGTGTCTGGACGGGCAAATTTAACTCTCATTTCCCACCAGGAAGAGGAATTAACCAAAGGCTCAGCATGCCGGGCCGGAACCAGATTAGGGCCTGAAGCCATCCTGCGGTGTTGCGGCCAGGTCACAAGAAAGCGAGTTGAAGAAAGGAGCTCAGGGGCACTGTAATTCACAAACCTGCAGAGTTATAAATGACAGCTATCGTCCAAAAATAGACTGAAGTAAGGCTGCCAAGAGGACTTGAAAGCGGGGCAGAATTGCAGGAAACCGATTTCAGGAGGTAGACTGGAATTGCATTGAAAGCATAGGAAAAGAGGCAGAACGTCCACAATGATGCACTTGGCCAAAAGGGCGTATGCGTTTTTTCCTGAACATATTCAGGAAAAAACGCATACGCCCTTTTTGGCCAACCAAGCAAGCTTGCAAAGGAAATCTGCACTACAATGAAGTCTCACTTCCCCCGGTCAAAAGGGCCATCTGAAAAAAGTGTAAAATCCAGAAAGGCAGGACAGGCCATGGAGAACTGGGAGCCTTGTTATGCTGAAGGGCGGGATGTAAATTGCCAACAAACACTCGGGAGAAGTGTATGGTGTTTCCTGAAACATCTAAAAAACAAAGCAACAGAACCTAGGGCACTTCCACTTATGGTCCTATAGCTTAGGGAATTTAAAATCAAAAAGACACAGCCACCCAAAAGTTTGGAACGGCTCTGTTTACAAGAACCTCGTTTACAGTACAAGTTCAACATCGCAGAAAGTGAAAAATGGATAAAGAAGTTGTGGTATTTACTTACAAAGCAATATCACTCAGCAATGAAATCTGTGTCATCAGGCCCTTAGCAGCACAATGAGTGGATTCAGGTATGATGATTCTAACTGAAATAAGTCACACAGAAAAAGAAACATCATAAGATATCAGTAATACATGGAATGTAAACTTGGCTACACAGGAACTGAATTACAGAACAGAACAGGGTCTCAAATTTAGAAAACCAACTTATGCTTGCTTAAGGGTAAAGGTGAGTTGGGGTGCTGCATAAAACCAGAGATTGAAATGAGCACAGATAAAGTTCCTTAAGCCAAATATGGAATAGACAAGAGCTACTCCTTGCTCAACGAAATGGACTCAACACCCCATATTAAACTCCTAAGAATGTACCTGACTAGTAAGTATCTTAAAACCTAGGGATTGCTATGTCTCCGAAAGAGAATCAAGCATGTGTACAGGGGCATAAACGCAGCAGTGATAGGATTGGAGAGGTTCGGTGAGCAAATGAAGACCCTTTGAAGTCATATTGCATGGTACCCATTCCACGGGTTTCAACTACCCAGGTTTAAGGTATTCTTCCTTCAGCTAAAACAAGCATGTGCAACCTAGAGTATGATCAACCATGTGATCGGGAGACGTGTTCAAATATGTCTCAGTTTTCGTACCCTGGTACTCGGGTGCAACATTCCAGACGCTTTACTAACACTCTCCCCACTTGGAGAGTCAGCGCCTTTAACCTCCTGTTTGGCCCAGTTTGCAATTTCTGCGGAAGCTGAACAGGAATAGCGAGAACCAATGAGAGGCTAGCTGCAGGTGTCTAGACGGGCAAATTTAACTCTCATTTCCCACCAGGAAGAGGAATTAACCAAAGGCTCAGCATGCCGGGCCGGAACCAGATTAGGGCCTGAAGCCATCCTGCGGTGTTACGGCCAGGTCACAAGAAAGCGAGTTGAAGAAAGGAGCTCAGGGGCACTGTAATTCACAAACCTGCAGAGTTATAAATGACAGCTATCGTCCAAAAATAGACTGAAGTAAGGCTGCCAAGAGGACTTGAAAGCGGGGCAGAATTGCAGGAAACCGATTTCAGGAGGTAGACTGGAATTGCATTGAAAGCATAGGAAAAGAGGCAGAACGTCCACAATGATGCACTTGGCCAAAAAGGGCGTATGCGTTTTTTCCTGAACATATTCAGGAAAAAACGCATACGCCCTTTTTGGCCAACCAAGCAAGCTTGCAAAGAAAATCTGCACTACAATGAAGTCTCACTTCCCCCGGTCAAAAGGGCCATCTGAAAAAAGTGTAAAATCCAGAAAGGCAGGACAGGCCATGGAGAACTGGGAGCCTTGTTATGCTGAAGGGCGGGATGTAAATTGCCAACAAACACTCGGGAGAAGTGTATGGTGTTTCCTGAAACATCTAAAAAACAAAGCAACAGAGCCTAGGGCACTTCCACTTATGGTCCTATAGCTTAGGGAATTTAAAATCAAAAAGACACAGCCACCCCAAAGTTTGGAACGGCTCTGTTTACAAGAACCTCGTTTACAGTACAAGTTCAACATCGAAGAAAGTGAAAAATGGATAAAAAAGTTGTGGTATTTACTTACAAAGCAGTATCACTCAGCAATGAAATCTGTGTCATCAGGCCCTTAGCAGCACAATGAGTCGATTCAGGTATGATGATTCTAACTGAAATAAGTGACACAGAAAAAGAAACATCATAAGATATCAGTAATACACGGAATGTAAACTTGGCTACACAGGAACTGAATTACAGAACAGAACAGGGTCTCAAATTTAGAAAACCAACTTATGCTTGCTTAAGGGTAAAGGTGAGTTGGGGTGCTGCATAAAACCAGAGATTGAAATGAGCACAGATAAAGTTCCTTAAGCCAAATATGGAATAGACAAGAGCTACTCCTTGCTCAACGAAATGGACTCAACACCCCATATTAAACGCCTAAGAATGTACCTGACTAGTAAGTATCTTAAAACCTAGGGATTGCTATGTCTCCGAAAGAGAATCAAGCATGTGTACAGGGGCATAAACGCAGCAGTGATAGGATTGGAGAGGTTCGGTGAGCAAATGAAGACCCTTTGAAGTCATATTGCATGGTACCCATTCCACGGGTTTCAACTACCCAGGTTTAAGGTATTCTTCCTTCAGCTAAAACATGCATGTGGAACCTAGAGTATGATCAACCATGTGATCGGGAGACGTGTTCAAATATGTCCCAGTTTTCGTACCCTGGTACTCGGGTGCAACATTCCAGACGCTTACTAACACTCTCCCCACTTGGAGAGTCAGTCCCTTTAACCTCCTGTTTGGCCCAGTTTGCAATTTCTGCGGAAGATGAACACGAATAGCGAGAACCAATGAGAGGCTAGCTGGAGGTGTCTGGACGGGCAAATTTAACTCTCATTTCCCACCAGGAAGAGGAATTAACCAAAGGCTCAGCGTGCCGTGCCGGAACCAGATTAGGGCCAGAAGCCATCCTGCGGTGTTGCGGCCAGCTCAAAAGAAAGCGAGTTGAAGAAAGGAGCTCAGGGGCACTGTAATTCACAAACCTGCAGAGTTATAAATGACAGCTATCCTCCAAAAATACACTGAAGTAAGGCTGCCAAGAGGACTTGAAAGCGGGGCAGAATTGCAGGAAACCGATTTCAGGAGGTAGACTGGAATTGCATTGAAAGCATAGGAAAAGAGGCAGAACGTCCACAATGATGCACTTGGCCAAAAAGGGCGTATGCGTTTTTTCCTGAATATATTCAGGAAAAAACGCATATGCCCTTTTTGGCCAACCAAGCAAACTTGCAAAGGAAATCTGCACTACAATGAAGTCTCACTTCCCCCCAGTCAAAAGGGCCATCTGAAAAAAGTGTAAAATCCAGAAAGTCAGGACAGGCCATGGAGAACTGGGAGCCTTGTTATGCTGATGGGCGGGATGTAAATTGCCAACAGACACTGGGGAGAAGTGTATGGTGTTTCCTGAAACATCTAAAAAACAAAGCAACAGAACCTAGGGCACTTCCACTTATGGTCCTATAGCTTAGGGAATTTAAAATCAAAAAGACACAGCCACCCAAAAGTTTGGAACGGCTCTGTTTACAAGAACCTCGTTTACAGTACAAGTTCAACATCGCAGAAAGTGAAAAATGGATAAAGAAGTTGTGGTATTTACTTACAAAGCAATATCACTCAGCAATGAAATCTGTGTCATCAGGCCCTTAGCAGCACAATGAGTGGATTCAGGTATGATGATTCTAACTGAAATAAGTCACACAGAAAAAGAAACATCATAAGATATCAGTAATACATGGAATGTAAACTTGGCTACACAGGAACTGAATTACAGAACAGAACAGGGTCTCAAATTTAGAAAACCAACTTATGCTTGCTTAAGGGTAAAGGTGAGTTGGGGTGCTGCATAAAACCAGAGATTGAAATGAGCACAGATAAAGTTCCTTAAGCCAAATATGGAATAGACAAGAGCTACTCCTTGCTCAACGAAATGGACTCAACACCCCATATTAAACTCCTAAGAATGTACCTGACTAGTAAGTATCTTAAAACCTAGGGATTGCTATGTCTCCGAAAGAGAATCAAGCATGTGTACAGGGGCATAAACGCAGCAGTGATAGGATTGGAGAGGTTCGGTGAGCAAATGAAGACCCTTTGAAGTCATATTGCATGGTACCCATTCCACGGGTTTCAACTACCCAGGTTTAAGGTATTCTTCCTTCAGCTAAAACAAGCATGTGCAACCTAGAGTATGATCAACCATGTGATCGGGAGACGTGTTCAAATATGTCTCAGTTTTCGTACCCTGGTACTCGGGTGCAACATTCCAGACGCTTTACTAACACTCTCCCCACTTGGAGAGTCAGCGCCTTTAACCTCCTGTTTGGCCCAGTTTGCAATTTCTGCGGAAGCTGAACAGGAATAGCGAGAACCAATGAGAGGCTAGCTGCAGGTGTCTAGACGGGCAAATTTAACTCTCATTTCCCACCAGGAAGAGGAATTAACCAAAGGCTCAGCATGCCGGGCCGGAACCAGATTAGGGCCTGAAGCCATCCTGCGGTGTTACGGTCAGGTCACAAGAAAGCGAGTTGAAGAAAGGAGCTCAGGGGCACTGTAATTCACAAACCTGCAGAGTTATAAATGACAGCTATCGTCCAAAAATAGACTGAAGTAAGGCTGCCAAGAGGACTTGAAAGCGGGGCAGAATTGCAGGAAACCGATTTCAGGAGGTAGACTGGAATTGCATTGAAAGCATAGGAAAAGAGGCAGAACGTCCACAATGATGCACTTGGCCAAAAAGGGCGTATGCGTTTTTTCCTGAACATATTCAGGAAAAAACGCATACGCCCTTTTTGGCCAACCAAGCAAGCTTGCAAAGAAAATCTGCACTACAATGAAGTCTCACTTCCCCCGGTCAAAAGGGCCATCTGAAAAAAGTGTAAAATCCAGAAAGGCAGGACAGGCCATGGAGAACTGGGAGCCTTGTTATGCTGAAGGGCGGGATGTAAATTGCCAACAAACACTCGGGAGAAGTGTATGGTGTTTCCTGAAACATCTAAAAAACAAAGCAACAGAGCCTAGGGCACTTCCACTTATGGTCCTATAGCTTAGGGAAATTAAAATCAAAAAGACACAGCCACCCCAAAGTTTGGGACGCCTCTGTTTACAAGAACCTCGTTTACCATACAAGTTCAATATCACAGAAAGTGAAAAATGGATAAAGAGCTTGTGGTACTTACGTACAATGCAGTATCACTCAGCAATGAAATCTATGTCATCAGGCCCGTAGCAGCATAATGAGTGGATTCAGGTACGATGATTCTAACTGAAATAAGTCACACAGAAAAAGAAACATCATAAGATATCACTAATACACGGATTGTAAACTTGGCTACACAGGAACTGAATTACAGAACAGAACAGGGTCTCAAATTTAGAAAACCAACTTATGCTTGCTTAAGGGGAAAGGTGAGTTGGGGTGCTGCATAAAACCAGAGATTGAAATGAGCACAGATAAAGTTCCTTAAGCCAAATATGGAATAGACAAGAGCTACTCCTTGCTCAACGAAATGGACTCAACACCGCATATTAAACGCCTAAGAATGTACCTGACTAGTAAGTATCTTAAAACCTATGGATTGCTATGTCTCCGAAAGAGAATCAAGCATGTGTACAGGGGCATAAACGCAGCAGTGATAGGATTGGAGAGGTTCGGTGAGCAAATGAAGACCCTTTGAAGTCATATTGCATGGTACCCATTCCACGGGTTTCACCTACCCAGGTTTAAGGTATTCTTCCTTCAGCTAAAACATGCATGTGGAACCTAGAGTATGATCAACCATGTGATCGGGAGACGTGTTCAAATATGTCTCAGTTTTCCTCCCCTGATACTCGGGTGCAACATTCCAGACGCTTTACTAAAACTCTCCCCACTTGGAGAGTCAGCGCCTTTAACCTCCTGTTTGGCACAGTTTGCAATTTCTGCGGAAGATGAACAGGAATAGCGAGAACCAATGAGAGGCTAGCTGGAGGTGTCTGGACGGGCAAATTTAACTCTCATTTCCCACCAGGAAGAGGAAATAACCAAAGGCTCAGCGTGCCGTACCGGAACCAGATTAGGGCCTGAAGCCATCCTGCGGTGTTGTGGCCAGGTCACAAGAAAGCGAGTTGAAGAAAGGAGCTCAGGGGCACTGTAATTCACAAACCTGCAGAGTTATAAATGACAGCTATCGTCCAAAAATAGACTGAAGTAAGGCTGCCAAGAGGACTTGAAAGCGGGGCAGAATTGCAGGAAACCGATTTCAGGAGGTAGACTGGAATTGCATTGAAAGCATAGGAAAAGAGGCAGAACGTCCACAATGATGCACTTGGCCAAAAAGGGCGTATGCGTTTTTTCCTGAATATATTCAGGAAAAAACGCATACGCCCTTTTTGGCCAACCAAGCAAGCTTGCAAAGGAAATCTGCACTACAATGAAGTCTCACTTCCCCCCGGTCAAAAGGGCCATCTGAAAAAAGTGTAAAATCCAGAAAGGCAGGACAGGCCATGGAGAACTGGGAGCCTTGTTATGCTGATGGGCGGGATGTAAATTGCCAACAGACACTCCGGAGAAGTGTATGGTGTTTCCTGAAACATCTAAAAAACAAAGCAACAGAGCCTAGGGCACTGCCACTTATGGTCCTATAGCTTAGGGAAATTAAAATCAAAAAGACACAGCCAGCCCAAAGTTTGGGATGACTCTGTTTACAAGAACCTCGTTTACAGTACAAGTTCAACATCGCAGAAAGTGAAAAATGGATAAAGAAGTTGTGGTATTTACTTACAAAGCAATATCACGCAGCAATGAAATCTATGTCATCAGGCCCTTAGCAGCACAATGAGTGGATTCAGGTATGATGATTCTAACTGAAATAAGTCACACAGAAAAAGAAACATCATAAGATATCACTAATACACGGAATGTAAACTTGGCTACACAGGAACTGCATTCCAAAACAGAACAGGGTCTCAAATTTAGAAAACCAACTTATGCTTGCTTAAGGGTAAAGGTGAGTTGGGGTGCTGCATAAAACCAGAGATTGAAATGAGCACAAATAAAGTTCCTTAAGCCAAATATGGAATAGACAAGAGCTACTCCTTGCTCAATGAAATGGACTCAACACCCTATATTAAACGCCTAAGAATGTACCTGACTAGTAAGTATCTTAAAACCTATGGATTGCTATGTCTCCAAAAGAGAATCAAGCGTGTGTACAGGGGCATAAACGCAGGAGTGATAGGGTTCGAGAGGTTCGGTGAGCAAATGAAGACCCTTTGAAGTCATATTGCATGGTACCTATTCCACGGGTTTCAACTACCCAGGTTTTAGGTATTCTTCCTTCAGCTAAAACATGCATGTGGAACCCAGAGTATGATCAACCATGTGAACGGGAGACGTGTTCAAATATGTCTCAGTTTTCCTCACCTGGTACTCGGGTGCAACATTCCAGACGCTTTACTAACACTCTCCCGACTTGGAGAGTCAGTCCCTTTAACCTCCTGTTTGGCCCAGTTTGCAATTTCTGCGGAAGATGAACAGGAATAGCGAGAACCAATGAGAGACTAGCTGGAGGTCTCTGAACGGGCAAATTTAACTCTCATTTCCCACCAGGAAGAGGAATTAACCAAAGGCTCAGCATGCCGGGCCGGAACCAGATTAGGGCCTGAAGCCATCCTGCGGTGTTGCGGCCAGGTCACAAGAAAGCGAGTTGAAGAAAGGAGCTCAGGGGCACTGTAATTCACAAACCTGCAGAGTTATAAATGACAGCTATCGTCCAAAAATAGACTGAAGTAAGGCTGCCAAGAGGACTTGAAAGCGGGGCAGAATTGCAGGAAACCGATTTCAGGAGGTAGACTGGAACTGCATTGAAAGCATAGTAAAAGAGGCAGAACGTCCACAATGATGCACTTGGCCAAAAAGGGCGTATGCGTTTTTTCCTGAATATATTCAGGAAAAAACGCATACGCCCTTTTTGGCCAACCAAGCAAGCTTGCAAAGGAAATCTGCACTACAATGAAGTCTCACTTCCCCCCGGTCAAAAGGGCCATCTGAAAAAACTGTAAAATCCAGAAAGACAACATGCCTTTGAGAACTGGGAGCCTTGTTATGTTGATGGGCGGGATGTAAATTGCCAACAGACACTTGGGAGAAGTGTATTTTGTTTCCTGAAACATCTAAAACACAAAGCAACAGAGCCTAGGGCACTTCCACTTATGGTCCTATAGCATAGGGAAATTAAAATCAAAAAGACACAGCCACCCCAATGTTTGGAACGGCTCTGTTTACAAGAACCTCGTTTACAGTACAAGTTCAACATCGCAGAAAGTGAAAAATGGATAAAGAAGTTGTGGTATTCACTTACAAAGCAATATCACTCAGCAGTGAAATCTATGTCATCAGGCCCTTAGCAGCACAATGAGTGGATTCAGGTATGATGATTCTAACTGAAATAAGTCACACAGAAAAAGAAACATCATAAGATATCAGTAATACTCGGAATGGAAACTTGGCTACACAGGAACTGAATTACAGAACAGAACAGGGTCTCAAATTTAGAAAACAAACTTATGCTTGCTTAAGGGTAAAGGTGAGTTGGGGTGCTGCATAAAACCAGAGATTGAAATGAGCACAGATAAAGTTCCTTAAGCCAAATATGGAATAGACAAGAGCTACTCCTTGCTCAACGAAATGGACTCAACACCGCATATTAAATGCCTAAGAATGTACCTGACTAGTAAGTATCTTAAAACCTATGGATTGCTATGTCTCCGAAAGAGAATCAAGCATGTGTACAGGTGCATAAAGGCAGCAGTGATAGGATTGGAGAGGTTCGGTGAGCAAATGAAGACCCTTTGAAATCATATTGCATGGTACCCATTCCACGGGTTTCAACTACCCAGGTTTTAGGTATTCTTCCTTCAGCTAAAACATGCATGTGGAACCTAGAGTATGATCAACCATGTGATCGGGAGACGTGTTCAAATATGTCTCAGTTTTCCTCCCCTGGTACTCGGGTGCAACATTCCAGACGCTTTACTAACACTCTCCCCACTTGGAGAGTCAGCGCCTTTAACCTCCTGTTTGGCACAGTTTGCAATTTCTGCGGAAGATGAACAGGAATAGCGAGAACCAATGAGAGGCTAGCTGGAGGTGTCTTGACGGGCAAATTTAACTCTCATTTCCCACCAGGAAGAGGAAATAACCAAAGGCTCAGTGTGCCGTGCCGGAACCTGATTAGGGCCTGAAGCCATCCTGCGGTGTTGCGGCCAGGTCACAAGAAAGCGAGTTGAAGAAACGAGCTCAGGGGCACTGTAATTCACAAACCTGCAGAGTTATAAATGACAGCTATCGTCCAAAAATAGACTGAAGTAAGACTGCCAAGAGGACTTGAAAGCGGGGCAGAATTGCAGGAAACCCATTTCAGGAGGTAGACTGGAATTGCATTGAAAGCATAGGAAAAGAGGCAGAACGTCCACAATGATGCACTTGGCCAAAAAGGGCGTATGCGTTTTTTCCTGAATATATTCAGGAAAAAACGCATACGCCCTTTTTGGCCAACCAAGCAAGCTTGCAAAGGAAATCTGCACTACAATGAAGTCTCACTTCCCTCCGGTCAAAAGGGCCATCTGAAAAAAGTGTAAAATCCAGAAAGGCAGGACAGGCCATGGAGAACTGGGAGCCTTGTTATGCTGATGGGCGGGATGTAAATTGCCAACAACCACTCGGGAGAAGTGTATGGTGTTTCCTGAAACATCTAAAAAACAAAGCAACAGAGCCTAGGGCACTTCCACTTATGGTCCTATAGCTTAGGGAATTTAAAATCAAAAAGACACAGCCACCCCAAAGTTTGGAACGGCTCTGTTTACAAGAACCTCGTTTACAGTACAAGTTCAACATTGAAGAAAGTGAAAAATGGATAAAAAAGTTGTGGTATTTACTTACAAAGCAATATCACTCAGCAATGAAATCTGTGTCATCAGGCCCTTAGCAGCACAATGAGTCGATTCAGGTATGATGATTCTAACTGAAATAAGTGACACAGAAAAAGAAACATCATAAGATATCAGTAATACATGGAATGTAAACTTGGCTACACAGGAACTGAATTACAGAACAGAACAGGGTCTCAAATTTAGAAAACCAACTTATGCTTGCTTAAGGGTAAAGGTGAGTTGGGGTGCTGCATAAAACCAGAGATTGAAATGAGCACAGATAAAGTTCCTTAAGCCAAATATGGAATAGACAAGAGCTACTCCTTGCTCAACGAAATGGACTCAACACCCCATATTAAACGCCTAAGAATGTACCTGACTAGTAAGTATCTTAAAACCTATGGATTGCTATGTCTCCGAAAGAGAATCAAGCATGTGTACAGGGGCATAAACGCAGCAGTGATAGGATTGGAGAGGTTCGGTGAGCAAATGAAGACCCTTTGAAGTCATATTGCATGGTACCCATTCCACGGGTTTCAACTCTCCAGGTTTAAGGTATTCTTCCTTCAGCTAAAACATGCATGTGGATCCCAGAGTATGATCAACCATGTGATCGGGAGACGTGTTCAAATATGTCTCAGTTTTCCTCCCCTGGTACTCGGGTGCAACATTCCAGACGCTTTACTAACACTCTCCCCACTTGGAGAGTCAGCGCCTTTAACCTCCTGTTTGGCCCAGTTTGCAATTTCTGCGGAATATGAACAGGAATAGCGAGAACCAATGAGAGGCTAGCTGGAGGTGTCTGGACGGGCAAATTTAACTCTCATTTCCCACCAGGAAGAGGAAATAACCAAAGGCTGAGCGTGCCGTACCGGAACCAGATTAGGGCCTGAAGCCATCCTGCGGTGTTGCGGCCAGCTCAAAAGAAAGCGAGTTGAAGAAAGGAGCTCAGGGGCACTGTAATTCACAAACCTGCAGAGTTATAAATGACAGCTATCGTCCAAAAATAGACTGAAGTAAGGCTGCCAAGAGGACTTGAAAGCGGGGCAGAATTGCAGGAAACCGATTTCAGGAGGTAGACTGGAATTGCATTGAAAGCATAGGAAAAGAGGCAGAACGTCCACAATGATGCACTTGGCCAAAAAGGGCGTATGCGTTTTTTCCTGAATATATTCAGGAAAAAACGCATACGCCCTTTTTGGCCAACCAAGCAAGCTTGCAAAGGAAATCTGCACTACAATGAAGTCTCACTTCCCCCGGTCAAAAGGGCCATCTGAAAAAAGTGTAAAATCCAGAAAGGCAGGACAGGCCATGGAGAACTGGGAGCCTTGTTATGCTGATGGGCGGGATGTAAATTGCCAACAGACACTGGGGAGAAGTGTATGGTGTTTCCTGAAACATCTAAAAAACAAAGCAACAGAACCTAGGGCACTTCCACTTATGGTCCTATAGCTTAGGGAATTTAAAATCAAAAAGACACAGCCACCCAAAAGTTTGGAACGGCTCTGTTTACAAGAACCTCGTTTACAGTACAAGTTCAACATCGCAGAAAGTGAAAAATGGATAAAGAAGTTGTGGTATTTACTTACAAAGCAATATCACTCAGCAATGAAATCTGTGTCATCAGGCCCTTAGCAGCACAATGAGTGGATTCAGGTATGATGATTCTAACTGAAATAAGTCACACAGAAAAAGAAACATCATAAGATATCAGTAATACATGGAATGTAAACTTGGCTACACAGGAACTGAATTACAGAACAGAACAGGGTCTCAAATTTAGAAAACCAACTTATGCTTGCTTAAGGGTAAAGGTGAGTTGGGGTGCTGCATAAAACCAGAGATTGAAATGAGCACAGATAAAGTTCCTTAAGCCAAATATGGAATAGACAAGAGCTACTCCTTGCTCAACGAAATGGACTCAACACCCCATATTAAACTCCTAAGAATGTACCTGACTAGTAAGTATCTTAAAACCTAGGGATTGCTATGTCTCCGAAAGAGAATCAAGCATGTGTACAGGGGCATAAACGCAGCAGTGATAGGATTGGAGAGGTTCGGTGAGCAAATGAAGACCCTTTGAAGTCATATTGCATGGTACCCATTCCACGGGTTTCAACTACCCAGGTTTAAGGTATTCTTCCTTCAGCTAAAACAAGCATGTGCAACCTAGAGTATGATCAACCATGTGATCGGGAGACGTGTTCAAATATGTCTCAGTTTTCGTACCCTGGTACTCGGGTGCAACATTCCAGACGCTTTACTAACACTCTCCCCACTTGGAGAGTCAGCGCCTTTAACCTCCTGTTTGGCCCAGTTTGCAATTTCTGCGGAAGCTGAACAGGAATAGCGAGAACCAATGAGAGGCTAGCTGCAGGTGTCTAGACGGGCAAATTTAACTCTCATTTCCCACCAGGAAGAGGAATTAACCAAAGGCTCAGCATGCCGGGCCGGAACCAGATTAGGGCCTGAAGCCATCCTGCGGTGTTACGGCCAGGTCACAAGAAAGCGAGTTGAAGAAAGGAGCTCAGGGGCACTGTAATTCACAAACCTGCAGAGTTATAAATGACAGCTATCGTCCAAAAATAGACTGAAGTAAGGCTGCCAAGAGGACTTGAAAGCGGGGCAGAATTGCAGGAAACCGATTTCAGGAGGTAGACTGGAATTGCATTGAAAGCATAGGAAAAGAGGCAGAACGTCCACAATGATGCACTTGGCCAAAAAGGGCGTATGCGTTTTTTCCTGAACATATTCAGGAAAAAACGCATACGCCCTTTTTGGCCAACCAAGCAAGCTTGCAAAGAAAATCTGCACTACAATGAAGTCTCACTTCCCCCGGTCAAAAGGGCCATCTGAAAAAAGTGTAAAATCCAGAAAGGCAGGACAGGCCATGGAGAACTGGGAGCCTTGTTATGCTGAAGGGCGGGATGTAAATTGCCAACAAACACTCGGGAGAAGTGTATGGTGTTTCCTGAAACATCTAAAAAACAAAGCAACAGAGCCTAGGGCACTTCCACTTATGGTCCTATAGCTTAGGGAATTTAAAATCAAAAAGACACAGCCACCCCAAAGTTTGGAACGGCTCTGTTTACAAGAACCTCGTTTACAGTACAAGTTCAACATCGCAGAAAGTGAAAAATGGATAAAAAAGTTGTGGTATTTACTTACAAAGCAGTATCACTCAGCAATGAAATCTGTGTCATCAGGCCCTTAGCAGCACAATGAGTCGATTCAGGTATGATGATTCTAACTGAAATAAGTGACACAGAAAAAGAAACATCATAAGATATCAGTAATACACGGAATGTAAACTTGGCTACACAGGAACTGAATTACAGAACAGAACAGGGTCTCAAATTTAGAAAACCAACTTATGCTTGCTTAAGGGTAAAGGTGAGTTGGGGTGCTGCATAAAACCAGAGATTGAAATGAGCACAGATAAAGTTCCTTAAGCCAAATATGGAATAGACAAGAGCTACTCCTTGCTCAACGAAATGGACTCAACACCCCATATTAAACGCCTAAGAATGTACCTGACTAGTAAGTATCTTAAAACCTAGGGATTGCTATGTCTCCGAAAGAGAATCAAGCATGTGTACAGGGGCATAAACGCAGCAGTGATAGGATTGGAGAGGTTCGGTGAGCAAATGAAGACCCTTTGAAGTCATATTGCATGGTACCCATTCCACGGGTTTCAACTACCCAGGTTTAAGGTATTCTTCCTTCAGCTAAAACATGCATGTGGAACCTAGAGTATGATCAACCATGTGATCGGGAGACGTGTTCAAATATGTCCCAGTTTTCGTACCCTGGTACTCGGGTGCAACATTCCAGACGCTTACTAACACTCTCCCCACTTGGAGAGTCAGTCCCTTTAACCTCCTGTTTGGCCCAGTTTGCAATTTCTGCGGAAGATGAACACGAATAGCGAGAACCAATGAGAGGCTAGCTGGAGGTGTCTGGACGGGCAAATTTAACTCTCATTTCCCACCAGGAAGAGGAATTAACCAAAGGCTCAGCGTGCCGTGCCGGAACCAGATTAGGGCCAGAAGCCATCCTGCGGTGTTGCGGCCAGCTCAAAAGAAAGCGAGTTGAAGAAAGGAGCTCAGGGGCACTGTAATTCACAAACCTGCAGAGTTATAAATGACAGCTATCCTCCAAAAATACACTGAAGTAAGGCTGCCAAGAGGACTTGAAAGCGGGGCAGAATTGCAGGAAACCGATTTCAGGAGGTAGACTGGAATTGCATTGAAAGCATAGGAAAAGAGGCAGAACGTCCACAATGATGCACTTGGCCAAAAAGGGCATATGCGTTTTTTCCTGAATATATTCAGGAAAAAACCCATATGCCCTTTTTGGCCAACCAAGCAAACTTGCAAAGGAAATCTGCACTACAATGAAGTCTCACTTCCCCCCAGTCAAAAGGGCCATCTGAAAAAAGTGTAAAATCCAGAAAGTCAGGACAGGCCATGGAGAACTGGGAGCCTTGTTATGCTGATGGGCGGGATGTAAATTGCCAACAGACACTGGGGAGAAGTGTATGGTGTTTCCTGAAACATCTAAAAAACAAAGCAACAGAACCTAGGGCACTTCCACTTATGGTCCTATAGCTTAGGGAATTTAAAATCAAAAAGACACAGCCACCCAAAAGTTTGGAACGGCTCTGTTTACAAGAACCTCGTTTACAGTACAAGTTCAACATCGCAGAAAGTGAAAAATGGATAAAGAAGTTGTGGTATTTACTTACAAAGCAATATCACTCAGCAATGAAATCTGTGTCATCAGGCCCTTAGCAGCACAATGAGTGGATTCAGGTATGATGATTCTAACTGAAATAAGTCACACAGAAAAAGAAACATCATAAGATATCAGTAATACATGGAATGTAAACTTGGCTACACAGGAACTGAATTACAGAACAGAACAGGGTCTCAAATTTAGAAAACCAACTTATGCTTGCTTAAGGGTAAAGGTGAGTTGGGGTGCTGCATAAAACCAGAGATTGAAATGAGCACAGATAAAGTTCCTTAAGCCAAATATGGAATAGACAAGAGCTACTCCTTGCTCAACGAAATGGACTCAACACCCCATATTAAACTCCTAAGAATGTACCTGACTAGTAAGTATCTTAAAACCTAGGGATTGCTATGTCTCCGAAAGAGAATCAAGCATGTGTACAGGGGCATAAACGCAGCAGTGATAGGATTGGAGAGGTTCGGTGAGCAAATGAAGACCCTTTGAAGTCATATTGCATGGTACCCATTCCACGGGTTTCAACTACCCAGGTTTAAGGTATTCTTCCTTCAGCTAAAACAAGCATGTGCAACCTAGAGTATGATCAACCATGTGATCGGGAGACGTGTTCAAATATGTCTCAGTTTTCGTACCCTGGTACTCGGGTGCAACATTCCAGACGCTTTACTAACACTCTCCCCACTTGGAGAGTCAGCGCCTTTAACCTCCTGTTTGGCCCAGTTTGCAATTTCTGCGGAAGCTGAACAGGAATAGCGAGAACCAATGAGAGGCTAGCTGCAGGTGTCTAGACGGGCAAATTTAACTCTCATTTCCCACCAGGAAGAGGAATTAACCAAAGGCTCAGCATGCCGGGCCGGAACCAGATTAGGGCCTGAAGCCATCCTGCGGTGTTACGGCCAGGTCACAAGAAAGCGAGTTGAAGAAAGGAGCTCAGGGGCACTGTAATTCACAAACCTGCAGAGTTATAAATGACAGCTATCGTCCAAAAATAGACTGAAGTAAGGCTGCCAAGAGGACTTGAAAGCGGGGCAGAATTGCAGGAAACCGATTTCAGGAGGTAGACTGGAATTGCATTGAAAGCATAGGAAAAGAGGCAGAACGTCCACAATGATGCACTTGGCCAAAAAGGGCGTATGCGTTTTTTCCTGAACATATTCAGGAAAAAACGCATACGCCCTTTTTGGCCAACCAAGCAAGCTTGCAAAGAAAATCTGCACTACAATGAAGTCTCACTTCCCCCGGTCAAAAGGGCCATCTGAAAAAAGTGTAAAATCCAGAAAGGCAGGACAGGCCATGGAGAACTGGGAGCCTTGTTATGCTGAAGGGCGGGATGTAAATTGCCAACAAACACTCGGGAGAAGTGTATGGTGTTTCCTGAAACATCTAAAAAACAAAGCAACAGAGCCTAGGGCACTTCCACTTATGGTCCTATAGCTTAGGGAAATTAAAATCAAAAAGACACAGCCACCCCAAAGTTTGGGACGCCTCTGTTTACAAGAACCTCGTTTACCATACAAGTTCAATATCACAGAAAGTGAAAAATGGATAAAGAGCTTGTGGTACTTACGTACAATGCAGTATCACTCAGCAATGAAATCTATGTCATCAGGCCCGTAGCAGCATAATGAGTGGATTCAGGTAAGATGATTCTAACTGAAATAAGTCACACAGAAAAAGAAACATCATAAGATATCACTAATACACGGATTGTAAACTTGGCTACACAGGAACTGAATTACAGAACAGAACAGGGTCTCAAATTTAGAAAACCAACTTATGCTTGCTTAAGGGGAAAGGTGAGTTGGGGTGCTGCATAAAACCAGAGATTGAAATGAGCACAGATAAAGTTCCTTAAGCCAAATATGGAATAGACAAGAGCTACTCCTTGCTCAACGAAATGGACTCAACACCGCATATTAAACGCCTAAGAATGTACCTGACTAGTAAGTATCTTAAAACCTATGGATTGCTATGTCTCCGAAAGAGAATCAAGCATGTGTACAGGGGCATAAACGCAGCAGTGATAGGATTGGAGAGGTTCGGTGAGCAAATGAAGACCCTTTGAAGTCATATTGCATGGTACCCATTCCACGGGTTTCACCTACCCAGGTTTAAGGTATTCTTCCTTCAGCTAAAACATGCATGTGGAACCTAGAGTATGATCAACCATGTGATCGGGAGACGTGTTCAAATATGTCTCAGTTTTCCTCCCCTGGTACTCGGGTGCAACATTCCAGACGCTTTACTAAAACTCTCCCCACTTGGAGAGTCAGCGCCTTTAACCTCCTGTTTGGCACAGTTTGCAATTTCTGCGGAAGATGAACAGGAATAGCGAGAACCAATGAGAGGCTAGCTGGAGGTGTCTGGACGGGCAAATTTAACTCTCATTTCCCACCAGGAAGAGGAAATAACCAAAGGCTCAGCGTGCCGTACCGGAACCAGATTAGGGCCTGAAGCCATCCTGCGGTGTTGTGGCCAGGTCACAAGAAAGCGAGTTGAAGAAAGGAGCTCAGGGGCACTGTAATTCACAAACCTGCAGAGTTATAAATGACAGCTATCGTCCAAAAATAGACTGAAGTAAGGCTGCCAAGAGGACTTGAAAGCGGGGCAGAATTGCAGGAAACCGATTTCAGGAGGTAGACTGGAACTGCATTGAAAGCATAGGAAAAGAGGCAGAACGTCCACAATGATGCACTTGGCCAAAAAGGGCGTATGCGTTTTTTCCTGAATATATTCAGGAAAAAACGCATACGCCCTTTTTGGCCAACCAAGCAAGCTTGCAAAGGAAATCTGCACTACAATGAAGTCTCACTTCCCCCCGGTCAAAAGGGCCATCTGAAAAAACTGTAAAATCCAGAAAGACAACATGCCTTTGAGAACTGGGAGCCTTGTTATGTTGATGGGCGGGATGTAAATTGCCAACAGACACTTGGGAGAAGTGTATTTTGTTTCCTGAAACATCTAAAACACAAAGCAACAGAGCCTAGGGCACTTCCACTTATGGTCCTATAGCATAGGGAAATTAAAATCAAAAAGACACAGCCACCCCAATGTTTGGAACGGCTCTGTTTACAAGAACCTCGTTTACAGTACAAGTTCAACATCGCAGAAAGTGAAAAATGGATAAAGAAGTTGTGGTATTCACTTACAAAGCAATATCACTCAGCAGTGAAATCTATGTCATCAGGCCCTTAGCAGCACAATGAGTGGATTCAGGTATGATGATTCTAACTGAAATAAGTCACACAGAAAAAGAAACATCATAAGATATCAGTAATACTCGGAATGGAAACTTGGCTACACAGGAACTGAATTACAGAACAGAACAGGGTCTCAAATTTAGAAAACAAACTTATGCTTGCTTAAGGGTAAAGGTGAGTTGGGGTGCTGCATAAAACCAGAGATTGAAATGAGCACAGATAAAGTTCCTTAAGCCAAATATGGAATAGACAAGAGCTACTCCTTGCTCAACGAAATGGACTCAACACCGCATATTAAATGCCTAAGAATGTACCTGACTAGTAAGTATCTTAAAACCTATGGATTGCTATGTCTCCGAAAGAGAATCAAGCATGTGTACAGGTGCATAAAGGCAGCAGTGATAGGATTGGAGAGGTTCGGTGAGCAAATGAAGACCCTTTGAAATCATATTGCATGGTACCCATTCCACGGGTTTCAACTACCCAGGTTTTAGGTATTCTTCCTTCAGCTAAAACATGCATGTGGAACCTAGAGTATGATCAACCATGTGATCGGGAGATGTGTTCAAATATGTCTCAGTTTTCCTCCCCTGGTACTCGGGTGCAACATTCCAGACGCTTTACTAACACTCTCCCCACTTGGAAAGTCAGCGCCTTTAACATCCTGTTTGGCCCAGTTTGCAATTTCTGCGGAAGATGAACAGGAATAGCGAGAACCAATGAGAGGCTAGCTGGAGGTGTCTGGACGGGCAAATTTAACTCTCATTTCCCACCAGGAAGAGGAAATAACCAAAGGCTCAGTGTGCCGTGCCGGAACCAGATTAGGGCCTGAAGCCATCCTGCAGTGTTGCAGCCAGCTCAAAAGAAAGCGAGTTGAAGAAAGGAACTCAGGGGCACTGTAATTCACAAACCTGCAGAGTTATAAATGACAGCTATCGTCCAAAAATAGACTGAAGTAAGGTTGCCAAGAGGACTTGAAAGCGGGGCAGAATTGCAGGAAACCGATTTCAGGAGGTAGACTGGAATTGCATTGAAAGCATAGGAAAAGAGGCAGAACGTCCACAATGATGCACTTGGCCAAAAAGGGCGTATGCGTTTTTTCCTGAATATATTCAGGAAAAAACGCATACGCCCTTTTTGGCCAACCAAGCAAGCTTGCAAAGGAAATCTGCACTACAATGAAGTCTCACTTCCCCCCGGTCAAAAGGGCCATCTGAAAACAGTGTAAAATCCAGAAAGGCAGGACAGGCCATGGAGAACTGGGAGCCTTGTTATGCTGAAGGGCGGGATGTAAATTGCCAACAAACACTCGGGAGAAGTGTATGGTGTTTCCTGAAACATCTAAAAAACAAAGCAACAGAACCTAGGGCACTTCCACTTATGGTCCTATAGCTTAGGGAAATTAAAATCAAAAAGACACAGCCACCCCAAAGTTTGGAACGGCTCTGTTTACAAGAACCTCGTTTACAGTACAAGTTCAACATCGCAGAAAGTGAAAAATGGATAAAGAAGTTGTGGTATTTACTTACAAAGCAATATCACTCAGCAATGAAATCTGTGTCATCAGGCCCTTAGCAGCACAATGAGTGGATTCAGGTATGATGATTCTAACTGAAATAAGTCACACAGGAAAAGAAACATCATAAGATATCAGTAATACACGGAATGGAAACTTGGCTACACAGGAACTGAATTACAGAAAAGAACAGGGTCTCAAATTTAGAAAACCAACTTATGCTTGCTTAAGGGGAAAGGTGAGTTGGGGTGCTGCATAAAACCAGAGATTGAAATGAGCACAGATAAAGTTTCTTAAGCCAAATATGGAATAGACAAGAGCTACTCCTTGCTCAACAAAATGGACTCAACACCGCATATTAAACGCCTAAGAATGTACCTGACTAGTAAGTATCTTAAAACCTATGGATTGCTATGTCTCCGAAAGAGAATCAAGCATGTGTACAGGGGCATAAACGCAGCAGTGATAGGATTGGAGAGGTTCGGTGAGCAAATGAAGACCCTTTGAAGTCATATTGCATGGTACCCATTCCACGGGTTTCACCTACCCAGGTTTAAGGTATTCTTCCTTCAGCTAAAACATGCATGTGGAACCTAGAGTATGATCAACCATGTGATCGGGAGACGTGTTCAAATATGTCTCAGTTTTCCTCCCCTGGTACTCGGGTGCAACATTCCAGACGCTTTACTAAAACTCTCCCCACTTGGAGAGTCAGCGCCTTTAACCTCCTGTTTGGCACAGTTTGCAATTTCTGCGGAAGATGAACAGGAATAGCGAGAACCAATGAGAGGCTAGCTGGAGGTGTCTGGACGGGCAAATTTAACTCTCATTTCCCACCAGGAAGAGGAAATAACCAAAGGCTCAGCGTGCCGTACCGGAACCAGATTAGGGCCTGAAGCCATCCTGCGGTGTTGTGGCCAGGTCACAAGAAAGCGAGTTGAAGAAAGGAGCTCAGGGGCACTGTAATTCACAAACCTGCAGAGTTATAAATGACAGCTATCGTCCAAAAATAGACTGAAGTAAGGCTGCCAAGAGGACTTGAAAGCGGGGCAGAATTGCAGGAAACCGATTTCAGGAGGTAGACTGGAACTGCATTGAAAGCATAGGAAAAGAGGCAGAACGTCCACAATGATGCACTTGGCCAAAAAGGGCGTATGCGTTTTTTCCTGAATATATTCAGGAAAAAACGCATACGCCCTTTTTGGCCAACCAAGCAAGCTTGCAAAGGAAATCTGCACTACAATGAAGTCTCACTTCCCCCCGGTCAAAAGGGCCATCTGAAAAAACTGTAAAATCCAGAAAGACAACATGCCTTTGAGAACTGGGAGCCTTGTTATGTTGATGGGCGGGATGTAAATTGCCAACAGACACTTGGGAGAAGTGTATTTTGTTTCCTGAAACATCTAAAACACAAAGCAACAGAGCCTAGGGCACTTCCACTTATGGTCCTATAGCATAGGGAAATTAAAATCAAAAAGACACAGCCACCCCAATGTTTGGAACGGCTCTGTTTACAAGAACCTCGTTTACAGTACAAGTTCAACATCGCAGAAAGTGAAAAATGGATAAAGAAGTTGTGGTATTCACTTACAAAGCAATATCACTCAGCAGTGAAATCTATGTCATCAGGCCCTTAGCAGCACAATGAGTGGATTCAGGTATGATGATTCTAACTGAAATAAGTCACACAGAAAAAGAAACATCATAAGATATCAGTAATACTCGGAATGGAAACTTGGCTACACAGGAACTGAATTACAGAACAGAACAGGGTCTCAAATTTAGAAAACCAACTTATGCTTGCTTAAGGGGAAAGGTGAGTTGGGGTGCTGCATAAAACCAGAGATTGAAATGAGCACAGATAAAGTTCCTTAAGCCAAATATGGAATAGACAAGAGCTACTCCTTGCTCAACGAAATGGACTCAACACCGCATATTAAATGCCTAAGAATGTACCTGACTAGTAAGTATCTTAAAACCTATGGATTGCTATGTCTCCGAAAGAGAATCAAGCATGTGTACAGGTGCATAAAGGCAGCAGTGATAGGATTGGAGAGGTTCGGTGAGCAAATGAAGACCCTTTGAAATCATATTGCATGGTACCCATTCCACGGGTTTCAACTACCCAGGTTTTAGGTATTCTTCCTTCAGCTAAAACATGCATGTGGAACCTAGAGTATGATCAACCATGTGATCGGGAGATGTGTTCAAATATGTCTCAGTTTTCCTCCCCTGGTACTCGGGTGCAACATTCCAGACGCTTTACTAACACTCTCCCCACTTGGAAAGTCAGCGCCTTTAACATCCTGTTTGGCCCAGTTTGCAATTTCTGCGGAAGATGAACAGGAATAGCGAGAACCAATGAGAGGCTAGCTGGAGGTGTCTGGACGGGCAAATTTAACTCTCATTTCCCACCAGGAAGAGGAAATAACCAAAGGCTCAGTGTGCCGTGCCGGAACCAGATTAGGGCCTGAAGCCATCCTGCAGTGTTGCAGCCAGCTCAAAAGAAAGCGAGTTGAAGAAAGGAACTCAGGGGCACTGTAATTCACAAACCTGCAGAGTTATAAATGACAGCTATCGTCCAAAAATAGACTGAAGTAAGGTTGCCAAGAGGACTTGAAAGCGGGGCAGAATTGCAGGAAACCGATTTCAGGAGGTAGACTGGAATTGCATTGAAAGCATAGGAAAAGAGGCAGAACGTCCACAATGATGCACTTGGCCAAAAAGGGCGTATGCGTTTTTTCCTGAATATATTCAGGAAAAAACGCATACGCCCTTTTTGGCCAACCAAGCAAGCTTGCAAAGGAAATCTGCACTACAATGAAGTCTCACTTCCCCCCGGTCAAAAGGGCCATCTGAAAACAGTGTAAAATCCAGAAAGGCAGGACAGGCCATGGAGAACTGGGAGCCTTGTTATGCTGAAGGGCGGGATGTAAATTGCCAACAAACACTCGGGAGAAGTGTATGGTGTTTCCTGAAACATCTAAAAAACAAAGCAACAGAACCTAGGGCACTTCCACTTATGGTCCTATAGCTTAGGGAAATTAAAATCAAAAAGACACAGCCACCCCAAAGTTTGGAACGGCTCTGTTTACAAGAACCTCGTTTACAGTACAAGTTCAACATCGCAGAAAGTGAAAAATGGATAAAGAAGTTGTGGTATTTACTTACAAAGCAATATCACTCAGCAATGAAATCTGTGTCATCAGGCCCTTAGCAGCACAATGAGTGGATTCAGGTATGATGATTCTAACTGAAATAAGTCACACAGGAAAAGAAACATCATAAGATATCAGTAATACACGGAATGGAAACTTGGCTACACAGGAACTGAATTACAGAAAAGAACAGGGTCTCAAATTTAGAAAACCAACTTATGCTTGCTTAAGGGGAAAGGTGAGTTGGGGTGCTGCATAAAACCAGAGATTGAAATGAGCACAGATAAAGTTTCTTAAGCCAAATATGGAATAGACAAGAGCTACTCCTTGCTCAACAAAATGGACTCAACACCG
This sequence comes from Delphinus delphis, assembly GCF_949987515.2. Lineage (NCBI taxonomy): Eukaryota > Metazoa > Chordata > Mammalia > Artiodactyla > Delphinidae > Delphinus > Delphinus delphis. The sequence goes on from NW_027192660.1 coordinate 47,667, forward strand.
CATATTAAACGCCTAAGAATGTACCTGACTAGTAAGTATCTTAAAACCTATGGATTGCTATGTCTCCGAAAGAGAATCAAGCATGTGTACAGGGGCATAAACGCAGCAGTGATAGGATTGGAGAGGTTCGGTGAGCAAATGAAGACCCTTTGAAGTCATATTGCATGGTACCCATTACACGGGTCTTAACTCTCCAGGTTTAAGGTATTCTTCCTTCAGCTAAAACATGCATGTGGAACCCAAGTATGATCAACCATGTGAACGGGAGACGTGTTCAAATATTTCTCAGTTTTCCTCCCCTGGTACTCGGGTGCAACATTCCAGACGCTTTACTAACACTCTCCCCACTTGGAGAGTCAGCGCCTTTAACCTCCTGTTTGGCCCAGTCTGCAATTTCTTGGAAGATGAACAGGAATAGCGAGAACCAATGAGAGACTAGCTGGAGGTGTCTGGACGGGCAAATTTAACTCTCATTTCCCACCAGGAAGAGGAATTAACCAAAGGCTCAGCATGCCGGGCCGGAACAAGATTAGGGCCTGAAGCCATCCTGCGGTGTTGCGGCCAGGTCACAAGAAAGCGAGTTGAAGAAAGGAGCTCAGGGGCACTGCAATTCACAAACCTGCAGAGTTATAAATGACAGCTATCGTCCAAAAATAGACTGAAGTAAGGCTGCCAAGAGGACTTGAAAGCGGGGCAGAATTGCAGGAAACCGATTTCAGGAGGTAGACTGGAATTGCATTGAAAGCATAGGAAAAGAGGCAGAACGTCCACAATGATGCACTTGGCCAAAAAGGGCGTATGCGTTTTTTCCTGAATATATTCAGGAAAAAACGCATACGCCCTTTTTGGCCAACCAAGCAAGCTTGCAAAGGAAATCTGCACTACAATGAAGTTTCACTTCCCCCCGGTCAAAAGGGCCATCTGAAAAAAGTGTAAAATCCAGAAAGGCAGGACAGGCCATGGAGAACTGGGAGCCTTGTTATGCTGATGGGCGGGATGTAAATTGCCAACAACCACTCGGGAGAAGTGTATGGTGTTTCCTGAAACATCTAAAAAACAAAGCAACAGAGCCTAGGGCACTGCCACTTATGGTCCTATAGCTTAGGGAAATTAAAATCAAAAAGACACAGCCACCCCAAAGTTTGGGACGCCTCTGTTTACAAGAACCTCGTTTACAGTAGAAGTTCAACATCGCAGAAATTGAAAAATGGATAAAGAAGTTGTGGTATTTACTTACAAAGCAATATCACTCAGCAATGAAATCTGTGTCATCAGGTCCTTAGCAGCACAATGAGTGGATTCAGGTATGATGATTCTAACTGAAATAAGTCACACAGAAAAAGAAACATCATAAGGTATCAGTAATACACGGAATGTAAACTTGGCTACACAGGAACTGAATTACAGAACAGAACAGGGTCTCAAATTTAGAAAACCAACTTATGCTTGCTTAAGGGGAAAGGTGAGTTGGGGTGCTGCATAAAACCAGAGATTGAAATGAGCACAGATAAAGTTCCTTATGCCAAATATGGAATAGACAAGAGCTACTCCTTGCTCAACGAAATGGACTCAACACCCCATATTAAACGCCTAAGAATGTACCTGACTAGTAAGTATCTTAAAACCTATGGATTGCTATGTCTCCGAAAGAGAATCAAGCATGTGTACAGGGGCATAAATGCAGCAGTGATAGGATTGGAGAGGTTCAGTGAGCAAATGAAGACCCTTTGAAGTCATATTGCATGGTACCCATTCCACGGGTTTCAACTACCCAGGTTTTAGGTATTCTTCCTTCAGCTAAAACATGCATGTGGAACCCAAGTATGATCAACCATGTGAATGGGAGACGTGTTCAAATATGTCTCAGCTTTCCTCCCCTGGTACTCGGGTGCAACATTCCAGACGCTTTACTAACACTCTCCCCACTTGGAAAGTCAGCGCCTTTAACATCCTGTTTGGCCCAGTTTGCAATTTCTGCGGAAGATGAACAGGAATAGCGAGAACCAATGAGAGGCTAGCTGGAGGTGTCTGGACGGGCAAATTTAACTCTCATTTCCCACCAGGAAGAGGAAATAACCAAAGGCTCAGTGTGCCGTGCCGGAACCAGATTAGGGCCTGAAGCCATCCTGCAGTGTTGCAGCCAGCTCAAAAGAAAGCGAGTTGAAGAAAGGAACTCAGGGGCACTGTAATTCACAAACCTGCAGAGTTATAAATGACAGCTATCGTCCAAAAATAGACTGAAGTAAGGTTGCCAAGAGGACTTGAAAGCGGGGCAGAATTGCAGGAAACCGATTTCAGGAGGTAGACTGGAATTGCATTGAAAGCATAGGAAAAGAGGCAGAACGTCCACAATGATGCACTTGGCCAAAAAGGGCGTATGCGTTTTTTCCTGAATATATTCAGGAAAAAACGCATACGCCCTTTTTGGCCAACCAAGCAAGCTTGCAAAGGAAATCTGCACTACAATGAAGTCTCACTTCCCCCCGGTCAAAAGGGCCATCTGAAAACAGTGTAAAATCCAGAAAGGCAGGACAGGCCATGGAGAACTGGGAGCCTTGTTATGCTGAAGGGCGGGATGTAAATTGCCAACAAACACTCGGGAGAAGTGTATGGTGTTTCCTGAAACATCTAAAAAACAAAGCAACAGAACCTAGGGCACTTCCACTTATGGTCCTATAGCTTAGGGAAATTAAAATCAAAAAGACACAGCCACCCCAAAGTTTGGAACGGCTCTGTTTACAAGAACCTCGTTTACAGTACAAGTTCAACATCGCAGAAAGTGAAAAATGGATAAAGAAGTTGTGGTATTTACTTACAAAGCAATATCACTCAGCAATGAAATCTGTGTCATCAGGCCCTTAGCAGCACAATGAGTGGATTCAGGTATGATGATTCTAACTGAAATAAGTCACACAGGAAAAGAAACATCATAAGATATCAGTAATACACGGAATGGAAACTTGGCTACACAGGAACTGAATTACAGAAAAGAACAGGGTCTCAAATTTAGAAAACCAACTTATGCTTGCTTAAGGGGAAAGGTGAGTTGGGGTGCTGCATAAAACCAGAGATTGAAATGAGCACAGATAAAGTTTCTTAAGCCAAATATGGAATAGACAAGAGCTACTCCTTGCTCAACAAAATGGACTCAACACCGCATATTAAACGCCTAAGAATGTACCTGACTAGTAAGTATCTTAAAACCTATGGATTGCTATGTCTCCGAAAGAGAATCAAGCATGTGTACAGGGGCATAAACGCAGCAGTGATAGGATTGGAGAGGTTCGGTGAGCAAATGAAGACCCTTTGAAGTCATATTGCATGGTACCCATTACACGGGTCTTAACTCTCCAGGTTTAAGGTATTCTTCCTTCAGCTAAAACATGCATGTGGAACCCAAGTATGATCAACCATGTGAACGGGAGACGTGTTCAAATATTTCTCAGTTTTCCTCCCCTGGTACTCGGGTGCAACATTCCAGACGCTTTACTAACACTCTCCCCACTTGGAGAGTCAGCGCCTTTAACCTCCTGTTTGGCCCAGTCTGCAATTTCTTGGAAGATGAACAGGAATAGCGAGAACCAATGAGAGACTAGCTGGAGGTGTCTGGACGGGCAAATTTAACTCTCATTTCCCACCAGGAAGAGGAAATAACCAAAGCCTCAGCATGCCGTGCCGGAACCAGATTAGGGCCTGAAGCCATCCTGCGGTTTTGCGGCCAGGTCACAAGAAAGCGAGTTGAAGAAAGGAGCTCAGGGGCACTGTAATTCACAAACCTGCAGAGTTATAAATGACAGCTATCGTCCAAAAATAGACTGAAGTAAGGCTGCCAAGAGGACTTGAAAGCGGGGCAGAATTGCAGGAAACCGATTTCAGGAGGTAGACTGGAATTGCATTGAAAGCATAGGAAAAGAGGCAGAACGTCCACAATGATGCACTTGGCCAAAAAGGGCGTATGCGTTTTTTCCTGAATATATTCAGGAAAAAACGCATACGCCCTTTTTGGCCAACCAAGCAAGCTTGCAAAGGAAATCTGCACTACAATGAAGTCTCACTTCCCCCCGGTCAAAAGGGCCATCTGAAAAAAGTGTAAAATCCAGAAAGGCAACAGGCATTGAGAACTGGGAGCCTTGTTATGTTGATGGGCGGGATGTAAATTGCCAACAGACACTCAGGAGAAGTGTATGGTGTTTCCTGAAACATCTAAAAAACAAAGCAACAGAGCCTAGGGCACTTCCACTTATGGTCCTATAGCTTCGGGAAATTAAAATCAAAAAGACACAGCCACCCCAAAGTTTGGGACGCCTCTGTTTACAAGAACCTCGTTTACAGTACAAGTTCAATATCACAGAAAGTGAAAAATGGATAAAGAACTTGTGGTACTTACGTACAATGCAGTATCACTCAGCAATGAAATCTATGTCATCAGGCCCGTAGCAGCATAATGAGTGGATTCAGGTACGATGATTCTAACTGAAATAAGTCACACAGAAAAAGAAACATCATAAGATATCAGTAATACACGGAATGTAAACTTGGCTACACAGGAACTCAGTTACAGAACAGAACAGGGTCTCAAATTTAGAAAACCAACTTATGCTTGCTTAAGGGGAAAGGTGAGTTGGGGTGCTGCATAAAACCAGAGATTGAAATGAGCACAGATAAAGTTCCTTAAGCCAAATATGGAATAGACAAGAGCTACTCCTTGCTCAATGAAATGGACTCAACTCCCCATATTAAACGCCTAAGAATGTACCTGACTAGTAAGTATCTTAAAACCTATGGATTGCTATGTCTCCGAAAGAGAATCAAGCGTGTGTACAGGGGCATAAACGCAGCAGTGATAGGATTGGAGAGGTTCGGTGAGCAAATGAAGACCCTTTGAAGTCATATTGCATGGTACCCATTCCACGGGTCTCAACCCTCCAGGTTTAAGGTATTCTTCCTTCAGCTAAAACATGCATGTGGAACCCAGAGTATGATCAACCATGTGAATGGGAGACGTGTTCAAATATGTCTCAGTTTTCCTCCCCTGGTACTCGGGTGCAACATTCCAGACGCTTTACTAACACTCTCCCGACTTGGAGAGTCAGTCCCTTTAACCTCCTGTTTGGCCCAGTTTGCAATTTCTGTGGAAGATGAACAGGAATAGCGAGAACCAATGAGAGGCTAGCTGGAGGTGTCTGGACGGGCAAATTTAACTCTCATTTACCGACCAGGAAGAGGAATTAACCAAAGGCTCAGCATGCCGGGCCGGAACAAGATTAGGGCCTGAAGCCATCCTGCGGTGTTGCGGCCAGGTCACAAGAAAGCGAGTTGAAGAAAGGAGCTCAGGGGCACTGCAATTCACAAACCTGCAGAGTTATAAATGACAGCTATCGTCCAAAAATAGACTGAAGTAAGGCTGCCAAGAGGACTTGGAAGCGGGGCAGAATTGCAGGAAACCGATTTCAGGAGGTAGACTGGAATTGCATTGAAAGCATAGGAAAAGAGGCAGAACGTCCACAATGATGCACTTGGCCAAAAAGGGCGTATGCGTTTTTTCCTGAATATATTCAGGAAAAAACGCATACGCCCTTTTTGGCCAACCAAGCAAGCTTGCAAAGGAAATCTGCACTACAATGAAGTTTCACTTCCCCCCGGTCAAAAGGGCCATCTGAAAAAAGTGTAAAATCCAGAAAGGCAGGACAGGCCATGGAGAACTGGGAGCCTTGTTATGCTGATGGGCGGGATGTAAATTGCCAACAGCCACTCAGGAGAAGTGTATGGTGTTTCCTGAAACAACTAAAAAACAAAGCAACAGAGCCTAGGGCACTTCCACTTATGGTCCTATAGCTTAGGGAAATTAAAATCAAAAACACCCAGCCACCCCAAAGTTTGGGACGCCTCTGTTTACAAGAACCTCGTTTACCGTACAAGTTCAATATCACAGAAAGTGAAAAATGGATAAAGAACTTGTGGTACTTACGTACAATGCAGTATCACTCAGCAATGAAATCTATGTCATCACGCCCGTAGCAGCATAATGAGTGGATTCAGGTACGATGATTCTAACTGAAATAAGTCACACAGAAAAAGAAACATCATAAGATATCACTAATACACGGAATGTAACCTTGGCTACACAGGAATTGCATTCCAAAACAGAACAGGGTCTCAAATTTAGAAAACCAACTTATGCTTGCTTAAGGGGAAAGGTGAGTTGGGGTGCTGCATAAAACCAGAGATTGAAATGAGCACAGATAAAGTTCCTTAAGCCAAATATGTAATAGACAAGAGCTACTCCTTGCTCAACGAAATGGACTCAAAACCCCATATTAAACGCCTAAGAATGTACCTGACTAGTAAGTATCTTAAAACCTATGGATTGCTATGCCTCCAAAAGAGAATCAAGCATGTGTACAGGGGCATAAACGCAGCAGTGATAGGATTGGAGAGGTTCGGTGAGCAAATGAAGACCCTTTGAAGTCATATTGCATGGTACCCATTCCACGGGTCTCAACTCTCCAGGTTTAAGGTATTCTTCCTTCAGCTAAAACATGCATGTGGAACCCAGAGTATGATCAACCATGTGAATGGGAGACGTGTTCAAATATGTCTCAGTTTTCCTCCCCTGGTACTCGGGTGCAACATTCCAGACGCTTTACTAACACTCTCCCGACTTGGAGAGTCAGTCCCTTTAACCTCCTGTTTGGCCCAGTTTGCAATTTCTGTGGAAGATGAACAGGAATAGCGAGAACCAATGAGAGGCTAGCTGGAGGTGTCTGGACGGGCAAATTTAACTCTCATTTCCCACCAGGAAGAGGAATTAACCAAAGGCTCAGCATGCCGGGCCGGAACAAGATTAGGGCCTGAAGCCATCCTGCGGTGTTGCGGCCAGGTCACAAGAAAGCGAGTTGAAGAAAGGAGCTCAGGGGCACTGCAATTCACAAACCTGCAGAGTTATAAATGACAGCTATCGTCCAAAAATAGACTGAAGTAAGGCTGCCAAGAGGACTTGGAAGCGGGGCAGAATTGCAGGAAACCGATTTCAGGAGGTAGACTGGAATTGCATTGAAAGCATAGGAAAAGAGGCAGAACGTCCACAATGATGCACTTGGCCAAAAAGGGCGTATGCGTTTTTTCCTGAATATATTCAGGAAAAAACGCATACGCCCTTTTTGGCCAACCAAGCAAGCTTGCAAAGGAAATCTGCACTACAATGAAGTTTCACTTCCCCCCGGTCAAAAGGGCCATCTGAAAAAAGTGTAAAATCCAGAAAGGCAGGACAGGCCATGGAGAACTGGGAGCCTTGTTATGCTGATGGGCGGGATGTAAATTGCCAACAGCCACTCAGGAGAAGTGTATGGTGTTTCCTGAAACAACTAAAAAACAAAGCAACAGAGCCTAGGGCACTTCCACTTATGGTCCTATAGCTTAGGGAAATTAAAATCAAAAACACCCAGCCACCCCAAAGTTTGGGACGCCTCTGTTTACAAGAACCTCGTTTACCGTACAAGTTCAATATCACAGAAAGTGAAAAATGGATAAAGAACTTGTGGTACTTACGTACAATGCAGTATCACTCAGCAATGAAATCTATGTCATCACGCCCGTAGCAGCATAATGAGTGGATTCAGGTACGATGATTCTAACTGAAATAAGTCACACAGAAAAAGAAACATCATAAGATATCACTAATACACGGAATGTAACCTTGGCTACACAGGAATTGCATTCCAAAACAGAACAGGGTCTCAAATTTAGAAAACCAACTTATGCTTGCTTAAGGGGAAAGGTGAGTTGGGGTGCTGCATAAAACCAGAGATTGAAATGAGCACAGATAAAGTTCCTTAAGCCAAATATGTAATAGACAAGAGCTACTCCTTGCTCAACGAAATGGACTCAAAACCCCATATTAAACGCCTAAGAATGTACCTGACTAGTAAGTATCTTAAAACCTATGGATTGCTATGCCTCCAAAAGAGAATCAAGCATGTGTACAGGGGCATAAACGCAGCAGTGATAGGATTGGAGAGGTTCGGTGAGCAAATGAAGACCCTTTGAAGTCATATTGCATGGTACCCATTCCACGGGTCTCAACTCTCCAGGTTTAAGGTATTCTTCCTTCAGCTAAAACATGCATGTGGAACCCAGAGTATGATCAACCATGTGAATGGGAGACGTGTTCAAATATGTCTCAGTTTTCCTCCCCTGGTACTCGGGTGCAACATTCCAGACGCTTTACTAACACTCTCCCGACTTGGAGAGTCAGTCCCTTTAACCTCCTGTTTGGCCCAGTTTGCAATTTCTGTGGAAGATGAACAGGAATAGCGAGAACCAATGAGAGGCTAGCTGGAGGTGTCTGGACGGGCAAATTTAACTCTCATTTCCCACCAGGAAGAGGAATTAACCAAAGGCTCAGCATGCCGGGCCGGAACAAGATTAGGGCCTGAAGCCATCCTGCGGTGTTGCGGCCAGGTCACAAGAAAGCGAGTTGAAGAAAGGAGCTCAGGGGCACTGCAATTCACAAACCTGCAGAGTTATAAATGACAGCTATCGTCCAAAAATAGACTGAAGTAAGGCTGCCAAGAGGACTTGAAAGCGGGGCAGAATTGCAGGAAACCGATTTCAGGAGGTAGACTGGAATTGCATTGAAAGCATAGGAAAAGAGGCAGAACGTCCACAATGATGCACTTGGCCAAAAAGGGCGTATGCGTTTTTTCCTGAATATATTCAGGAAAAAACGCATACGCCCTTTTTGGCCAACCAAGCAAGCTTGCAAAGGAAATCTGCACTACAATGAAGTTTCACTTCCCCCCGGTCAAAAGGGCCATCTGAAAAAAGTGTAAAATCCAGAAAGGCAGGACAGGCCATGGAGAACTGGGAGCCTTGTTATGCTGATGGGCGGGATGTAAATTGCCAACAACCACTCGGGAGAATTGTATGGTGTTTCCTGAAACATCTAAAAAACAAAGCAACAGAGCCTAGGGCACTGCCACTTATGGTCCTATAGCTTAGGGAAATTAAAATCAAAAAGACACAGCCACCCCAAAGTTTGGGACGCCTCTGTTTACAAGAACCTCGTTTACAGTAGAAGTTCAACATCGCAGAAATTGAAAAATGGATAAAGAAGTTGTGGTATTTACTTACAAAGCAATATCACTCAGCAATGAAATCTGTGTCATCAGGTCCTTAGCAGCACAATGAGTGGATTCAGGTATGATGATTCTAACTGAAATAAGTCACACAGAAAAAGAAACATCATAAGGTATCAGTAATACACGGAATGTAAACTTGGCTACACAGGAACTGAATTACAGAACAGAACAGGGTCTCAAATTTAGAAAACCAACTTATGCTTGCTTAAGGGGAAAGGTGAGTTGGGGTGCTGCATAAAACCAGAGATTGAAATGAGCACAGATAAAGTTCCTTATGCCAAATATGGAATAGACAAGAGCTACTCCTTGCTCAACGAAATGGACTCAACACCCCATATTAAACGCCTAAGAATGTACCTGACTAGTAAGTATCTTAAAACCTATGGATTGCTATGTCTCCGAAAGAGAATCAAGCATGTGTACAGGGGCATAAATGCAGCAGTGATAGGATTGGAGAGGTTCAGTGAGCAAATGAAGACCCTTTGAAGTCATATTGCATGGTACCCATTCCACGGGTTTCAACTACCCAGGTTTTAGGTATTCTTCCTTCAGCTAAAACATGCATGTGGAACCCAAGTATGATCAACCATGTGAATGGGAGACGTGTTCAAATATGTCTCAGCTTTCCTCCCCTGGTACTCGGGTGCAACATTCCAGACGCTTTACTAACACTCTCCCCACTTGGAAAGTCAGCGCCTTTAACATCCTGTTTGGCCCAGTTTGCAATTTCTGCGGAAGATGAACAGGAATAGCGAGAACCAATGAGAGGCTAGCTGGAGGTGTCTGGACGGGCAAATTTAACTCTCATTTCCCACCAGGAAGAGGAAATAACCAAAGGCTCAGTGTGCCGTGCCGGAACCAGATTAGGGCCTGAAGCCATCCTGCAGTGTTGCAGCCAGCTCAAAAGAAAGCGAGTTGAAGAAAGGAACTCAGGGGCACTGTAATTCACAAACCTGCAGAGTTATAAATGACAGCTATCGTCCAAAAATAGACTGAAGTAAGGTTGCCAAGAGGACTTGAAAGCGGGGCAGAATTGCAGGAAACCGATTTCAGGAGGTAGACTGGAATTGCATTGAAAGCATAGGAAAAGAGGCAGAACGTCCACAATGATGCACTTGGCCAAAAAGGGCGTATGTGTTTTTTCCTGAATATATTCAGGAAAAAACGCATACGCCCTTTTTGGCCAACCAAGCAAGCTTGCAAAGGAAATCTGCACTACAATGAAGTCTCACTTCCCCCCGGTCAAAAGGGCCATCTGAAAACAGTGTAAAATCCAGAAAGGCAGGACAGGCCATGGAGAACTGGGAGCCTTGTTATGCTGAAGGGCGGGATGTAAATTGCCAACAAACACTCGGGAGAAGTGTATGGTGTTTCCTGAAACATCTAAAAAACAAAGCAACAGAACCTAGGGCACTTCCACTTATGGTCCTATAGCTTAGGGAAATTAAAATCAAAAAGACACAGCCACCCCAAAGTTTGGAACGGCTCAGTTTACAAGAACCTCGTTTACAGTACAAGTTCAACATCGCAGAAAGTGAAAAATGGATAAAGAAGTTGTGGTATTTACTTACAAAGCAATATCACTCAGCAATGAAATCTGTGTCATCAGGCCCTTAGCAGCACAATGAGTGGATTCAGGTATGATGATTCTAACTGAAATAAGTCACACAGGAAAAGAAACATCATAAGATATCAGTAATACACGGAATGGAAACTTGGCTACACAGGAACTGAATTACAGAAAAGAACAGGGTCTCAAATTTAGAAAACCAACTTATGCTTGCTTAAGGGGAAAGGTGAGTTGGGGTGCTGCATAAAACCAGAGATTGAAATGAGCACAGATAAAGTTTCTTAAGCCAAATATGGAATAGACAAGAGCTACTCCTTGCTCAACAAAATGGACTCAACACCGCATATTAAACGCCTAAGAATGTACCTGACTAGTAAGTATCTTAAAACCTATGGATTGCTATGTCTCCGAAAGAGAATCAAGCATGTGTACAGGGGCATAAACGCAGCAGTGATAGGATTGGAGAGGTTCGGTGAGCAAATGAAGACCCTTTGAAGTCATATTGCATGGTACCCATTACACGGGTCTTAACTCTCCAGGTTTAAGGTATTCTTCCTTCAGCTAAAACATGCATGTGGAACCCAAGTATGATCAACCATGTGAACGGGAGACGTGTTCAAATATTTCTCAGTTTTCCTCCCCTGGTACTCGGGTGCAACATTCCAGACGCTTTACTAACACTCTCCCCACTTGGAGAGTCAGCGCCTTTAACCTCCTGTTTGGCCCAGTCTGCAATTTCTTGGAAGATGAACAGGAATAGCGAGAACCAATGAGAGACTAGCTGGAGGTGTCTGGACGGGCAAATTTAACTCTCATTTCCCACCAGGAAGAGGAAATAACCAAAGGCTCAGTGTGCCGTGCCGGAACCAGATTAGGGCCTGAAGCCATCCTGCGGTTTTGCGGCCAGGTCACAAGAAAGCGAGTTGAAGAAAGGAGCTCAGGGGCACTGTAATTCACAAACCTGCAGAGTTATAAATGACAGCTATCGTCCAAAAATAGACTGAAGTAAGGCTGCCAAGAGGACTTGAAAGCGGGGCAGAATTGCAGGAAACCGATTTCAGGAGGTAGACTGGAATTGCATTGAAAGCATAGGAAAAGAGGCAGAACGTCCACAATGATGCACTTGGCCAAAAAGGGCGTATGCGTTTTTTCCTGAATATATTCAGGAAAAAACGCATACGCCCTTTTTGGCCAACCAAGCAAGCTTGCAAAGGAAATCTGCACTACAATGAAGTCTCACTTCCCCCCAGTCAAAAGGGCCATCTGAAAAAAGTGTAAAATCCAGAAAGGCAGGACAGGCCATGGAGAACTGGGAGCCTTGTTATGCTGATGGGCGGGATGTAAATTGCCAACAACCACTCGGGAGAATTGTATGGTGTTTCCTGAAACATCTAAAAAACAAAGCAACAGAACCTAGGGCACTTCCACTTATGGTCCTATAGCTTAGGGAAATTAAAATCAAAAAGACACAGCCACCCCAAAGTTTGGAATGGCTCTGTTTACAAGAACCTCGTTTACAGTACAAGTTCAACATCGCAGAAAGTGAAAAATGGATAAAGAAGTTGTGGTATTTACTTACAAAGCAATATCACTCAGCAATGAAATCTGTGTCATCAGGCCCTTAGCAGCACAATGAGTGGATTCAGGTATGATGATTCTAACTGAAATAAGTCACACAGGAAAAGAAACATCATAAGATATCAGTAATACACGGAATGGAAACTTGGCTACACAGGAACTGAATTACAGAACAGAACAGGGTCTCAAATTTAGAAAACCAACTTATGCTTGCTTAAGGGGAAAGGTGAGTTGGGGTGCTGCATAAAACCAGAGATTGAAATGAGCACAGATAAAGTTCCTTAAGCCAAATATGGAATAGACAAGAGCTACTCCTTGCTCAACGAAATGGACTCAACACCCCATATTAAACGCCTAAGAATGTACCTGACTAGTAAGTATCTTAAAACCTATGGATTGCTATGTCTCCAAAAGAGAATCAAGCGTGTGTACAGGGGCATAAACGCAGCAGTGATAGGATTGGAGAGGTTCGGTGAGCAAATAAAGACCCTTTGAAGTCATATTGCATGGTACCCATTCCACGGGTCTCAACTCTCCAGCTTTAAGGTATTCTTCCTTCAGCTAAATCATGCATGTGGAACCTAGAGTATGATCAACCATGAGATCGGGAGACGTGTTCAAATATGTCCCAGTTTTCGTACCCTGGTACTCGGGTGCAACATTCCAGACGCTTTACTAACACTCTCCCGACTTGGAGAGTCAGTCCCTTTAACCTCCTGTTTGGCCCAGTTTGCAATTTCTGCGGAAGATGAACAGGAATAGCGAGAACCAATGAGAGGCTAGCTGGAGGTGTCTGGACGGGCAAATTTAACTCTCATTTCCCACCAGGAAGAGGAATTAACCAAAGGCTCAGTGTGCCGTGCCGGAACCAGATTAGGGCCTGAAGCCATCCTGCGGTGTTGCGGCCAGCTCAAAAGAAAGCGAGTTGAAGAAAGGAGCTCAGGGGCACTGTAATTCACAAACCTGCAGAGTTATAAATGACAGCTATCGTCCAAAAATAGACTGAAGTAAGGCTGCCAAGAGGACTTGAAAGCGGGGCAGAATTGCAGGAAACCGATTTCAGGAGGTAGACTGGAATTGCATTGAAAGCATAAGAAAAGAGGCAGAACGTCCACAATGATGCACTTGGCCAAAAAGGGCGTATGCGTTTTTTCCTGAATATATTCAGGAAAAAACGCATACGCCCTTTTTGGCCAACCAAGCAAGCTTGCAAAGGAAATCTGCACTACAATGAAGTCTCACTTCCCCCCGGTCAAAAGGGCCATCTGAAAAAAGTGTAAAATCCAGAAAGGCAGGACAGGCCATGGAGAACTGGGAGCCTTGTTATGCTGAAGGGCGGGATGTAAATTGCCAACAAACACTCGGGAGAAGTGTATGGTGTTTCCTGAAACATCTAAAAAACAAAGCAACAGAGCCTAGGGCACTTCCACTTATGGTCCTATAGCTTAGGGAATTTAAAATCAAAAAGACACAGCCACCCAAAAGTTTCGAACGGCTCTGTTTACAAGAACCTCGTTTACAGTACAAGTTCAAAATCGCAGAAAGTGAAAAATGGGTAAAGAGGTTGTGGTACTTACGTACAATGCAGTATCACTCAGCAATGAAATCTATGTCATCAAGCCCGTAGCAGCATAATGAGTGGATTCAGGTACGATGATTCTAACTGAAATAAGTCACACAGAAAAAGAAACATCATAAGATATCACTAATACACGGAATGTAAACTTGGCTACACAGGAACTGAATTACAGAACAGAACAGGGTCTCAAATTTAGAAAACCAACTTATGCTTGCTTAAGGGGAAAGGTGAGTTGGGGTGCTGCATAAAACCAGAGATTGAAATGAGCACAGATAAAGTTCCTTAAGCCAAATATGGAATAGACAAGAGCTACTCCTTGCTCAACGAAATGGACTCAAAACCCCATATTAAATGCCTAAGAATGTACCTGACTAGTAAGTATCTTAAAACCTATGGATTGCTATGCCTCCAAAAGAGAATAAAGCATGTGTACAGGGGCATAAACGCAGCAGTGATAGGATTGGAGAGGTTCGGTGAGCAAATGAAGACCCTTTGAAGTCATATTGCATGGTACCCATTACACGGGTCTCAACTCTCCAGGTTTAAGGTATTCTTCCTTCAGCTAAAACATGCATGTGGAACCCAGAGTATGATCAACCATGTGAACGGGAGACGTGTTCAAATATGTCTCAGTTTTCCTCCCCTGGTACTCGGGTGCAACATTCCAGACGCTTTACTAACACTCTCCCCACTTGGAGAGTCAGCGCCTTTAACCTCCTGTTTGGCATAGTTTGCAATTTCTGCGGAAGATGAACAGGAATAGCGAGAACCAATGAGAGGCTAGCTGGAGGTGTCTGGACGGGCAAATTTAACTCTCATTTCCCACCAGGAAGAGGAAATAAACAAAGGCTCAGCATGCCGTGCCGGAACCAGATTAGGGCCTGAAGCCATCCTGCAGTGTTGCGGCCAGCTCAAAAGAAAGGGAGTTGAAGAAAGGAGCTCAGGGGCACTGTAATTCACAAACCTGCAGAGTTATAAATGACAGCTATCGTCCAAAATATACTGAAGTAAGGCTGCCAAGAGAACTTGAAAGCGGGGCAGAATTGCAGGAAACCGATTTCAGGAGGTAGACTGGAATTGCATTGAAAGCATAGGAAAAGAGGCAGAACGTCCACAATGATGCACTTGGCCAAAAAGGGCGTATGCGTTTTTTCCTGAATATATTCAGGAAAAAACGCATACGCCCTTTTTGGCCAACCAAGCAAGCTTGCAAAGGAAATCTGCACTACAATGAAGTCTCACTTCCCCCCGGTCAAAAGGGCCATCTGAAAAAAGTGTAAAATCCAAAAAGGCAGGACAGGCCATGGAGAACTGGGAGCCTTGTTATGCTGAAGGGCGGGATGTAAATTGCCAACAACCACTCGGGAGAAGTGTATGGTGTTTCCTGAAACATCTAAAAAACAAAGCAACAGAGCCTAGGTCACTTCCACTTATGGTCCTATAGCTTAGGGAATTTAAAATCAAAAAGACACAGCCACCCCAAAGTTTCGAATGGCTCTGTTTACAAGAACCTCGTTTACATTACAAGTTCAACATTGCAGAAAGTGAAAAATGGATAAAAAAGTTGTGGTATTTACTTACAAAGCAATATCACTCAGCAATGAAATCTGTGTCTTCAGGCCCTTACCAGCACAATGAGTGGATTCAGGTATGAAGATTCTAACTGAAATAAGTCACACAGAAAAAGAAACATCATAAGATATCACTAATACACGGAATGTAAACTTGGCTACACAGGAACTGCATTTCAAAACAGAACAGGGTCTCAAATTTAGAAAACCAACTTATGCTTGCTTAAGGGGAAAGGTGAGTTGGGGTGCTGCATAAAACCAGAGATTGAAATGAGCACAGATAAAGTTCCTTAAGCCAAATATGGAATAGACAAGAGCTACTCCTTGCTCAACGAAATGGACTCAACACCGCATATTAAACGCCTAAGAATGTACCTGACTAGTAAGTATCTTAAAACCTATGGATTGCTATGTCTCCGAAAGAGAATCAAGCATGTGTACAGGGGCATAAACGCAGCAGTGATAGGATTGGAGAGGTTCGGTGAGCAAATGAAGACCCTTTGAAGTCATATTGCATGGTACCCATTCCACGGGTTCAAATACCCAGGTTTAAGGTATTCTTCCTTCAGCTAAAAGATGCATGTGGAACCCAATTATGATCAACCATGTGAACGGGAGACGTGTTCAAATATGTCTCAGTTTTCCTCCCCTGGTACTCGGGTGCAACATTCCAGACGCTTTACTAACACTCTCCCCACTTGGAGAATCAGCGCCTTTAACCTCCTGTTTGGCCCAGTTTGCAATTTCTTGGAAGATGAACAGGAATAGCGAGAACCAATGAGAGACTAGCTGGAGGTGTCTGGACGGGCAAATTTAACTCTCAATTCCCTCCAGGAAGAGGAAATAACCAAAGGCTCAGCGTGCCGTGCCGGAACCAGATTAGGGCCTGAAGCCATCCTGCGGTGTTGCGGCCAGGTCACAAGAAAGCGAGTTGAAGAAAGGAGCTCAGGGGCACTGTAATTCACAAACCTGCAGAGTTATAAATGACAGCTATCGTCCAAAAATAGACTGAAGTAAGGCTGCCAAGAGGACTTGAAAGCGTGGCAGAATTGCAGGAAACCGATTTCAGGAGGTAGACTGGAATTGCATTGAAAGCATAGGAAAAGAGGCAGAACGTCCACAATGATGCACTTGGCCAAAAGGGGCGTATGCGTTTTTTCCTGAATATATTCAGGAAAAAACGCATACGCCCCTTTTGGCCAACCAAGCAAGCTTGCAAAGGAAATCTGCACTACAATGAAGTCTCACTTCCCCCCGGTCAAAAGGGCCATCTGAAAAAAGTGTAAAATCCAGAAAGGCAGGACAGGCCATGGAGAACTGGGAGCCTTGTTATGCTGATGGGCGGGATGTAAATTACCAACAGACACTCCGGAGAAGTGTATGGTGTTTCCTGAAACATCTAAAAAACAAAGCAACAGAGCCTAGGGCACTGCCACTTATGGTCCTATAGCTTAGGGAAATTAAAATCAAAAAGACACAGCCACCCCGAAGTTTGGGACGCCTCTGTTTACAAGAACCTCGTTTACAGTACAAGTTCAACATCGCAGAAATTGAAAAATGGATAAAGAAGTTGTGGTATTTACTTACAAAGCAATATCACTCAGCAATGAAATCTGTGTCATCAGGCCCTTAGCAGCACAATGAGTGGATTCAGGTATGATGATTCTAACTGAAATAAGTCACACAGAAAAAGAAACATCATAAGATATCAGTAATACACGGAATGGAAACTTGGCTACACAGGAACTGAATTACAGAACAGAACAGGGTCTCAAATTTAGAAAACCAACTTATGCTTGCTTAAGGGGAAAGGTGAGTTGGGGTGCTGCATAAAACCAGAGATTGAAATGAGCACAGATAAAGTTCCTTAAGCCAAATATGGAATAGACAAGAGCTACTCCTTGCTCAACGAAATGGACTCAACACCCCATATTAAACGCCTAAGAATGTACCTGACTAGTAAGTATCTTAAAACCTATGGATTGCTATGTCTCCGAAAGAGAATCAAGCATGTGTACAGGGGCATAAACGCAGCAGTGATAGGATTGGAGAGGTTCGGTGAGCAAATGAAGACCCTTTGAAGTCATATTGCATGGTACCCATTCCACGGGTTTCAACTACCCAGGTTTTAGGTATTCTTCCTCAGCTAAAACATGCATGTGGAACCCAAGTATGATCAACCATGTGAATGGGAGACGTGTTCAAATATGTCTCAGCTTTCCTCCCCTGGTACTCGGGTGCAACATTCCAGACGCTTTACTAACACTCTCCCCACTTGGAAAGTCAGCGCTTTTAACCTCCTGTTTGGCCCAGTTTGCAATTTCTGAGGAAGATGAACAGGAATAGCGAGAACCAATGAGAGGCTAGCTGGAGGTGTCTGGACGGGCAAATTTAACTCTCATTTCCCACCAGGAAGAGGAAATAACCAAAGGCTCAGTGTGCCGTGCCGGACCAGATTAGGGCCTGAAGCCATCCTGCAGTGTTGCGGCCAGCTCAAAAGAAAGCGAGTTGAAGAAAGGAGCTCAGGGGCACTGTAATTCACAAACCTGCAGAGTTATAAATGACAGCTATCGTCCAAAAATAGACTGAAGTAAGGCTGCCAAGAGGACTTGAAAGCGGGGCAGAATTGCAGGAAACCGATTTCAGGAGGTAGACTGGAATTGCATTGAAAGCATAGGAAAAGAGGCAGAACGTCCACAATGATGCACTTGGCCAAAAAGGGCGTATGCGTTTTTTCCTGAATATATTCAGGAAAAAACGCATACGCCCTTTTTGGCCAACCAAGCAAGCTTGCAAAGGAAATCTGCACTACAATGAAGTCTCACTTCCTCCTGGTCAAAAGGGCCATCTGAAAAAAGTGTAAAATCCAGAAAGGCAGGACAGGCCATGGAGAACTGGGAGCCTTGTTATGCTGAAGGGCGGGATGTAAATTGCCAACAACCACTCGGGAGAAGTGTATGGTGTTTCCTGAAACATCTAAAAAACAAAGCAACAGAGCCTAGGGCACTTCCACTTATGGTCCTATAGCTTAGGGAATTTAAAATCAAAAAGACACAGACCCCCAAAGTTTCGAACGGCTCTGTTTACAAGAACCTCGTTTACAGTACAAGTTCAACATCGCAGAAAGTGAAAAATGGATAAAGAAGTTGTGGTATTTACTTACAAAGCAATATCACTCAGCAATGAAATCTGTGTCATCAGGCCCTTAGCAGCACAATGAGTGGATTCAGGTATGATGATTCTAACTGAAATAAGTCACACAGAAAAAGAAACATCATAAGATATCAGTAATACACGGAATGGAAACTTGGCTACACAGGAACTGAATTACAGAACAGAACAGGGTCTCAAATTTAGAAAACCAACTTATGCTTGCTTAAGGGGAAAGGTGAGTTGGGCTGCTGCATAAAACCAGAGATTGAAATGAGCACAGATAAAGTTCCTTAAGCCAAATATGGAATAGACAAGAGCTACTTCTTGCTCAACGAAATGGACTCAACACCGCATATTAAACGCCTAAGAATGTACCTGACTAGTAAGTATCTTAAAACCTTTGGATTGCTATGTCTCCGAAAGAGAATCAAGCATGTGTACAGGGGCATAAACGCAGCAGTGATAGGATTGGAGAGGTTCGGTGAGCAAATGAAGACCCTTTGAAGTCATATTGCATGGTACCCATTCCACGGGTTTCAAATACACAGGTTTAAGGTATTCTTCCTTCAGCTAAAACATGCATGTGGAACCCAAGTATGATCAACTATGTGAACGGGAGACGTGTTCAAATATGTCTCAGTTTTCCTCCCCTGGTACTCGGGTGCAACATTCCAGACGCTTTACTAACACTCTCCCCACTTGGAGAGTCAGCGCCTTTAACCTCCTGTTTGGCCCAGTTTGCAATTTCTGCGGAAGATGAACAGGAATAGCGAGAACCAATGAGAGACTAGCTGGAGGTGTCTGGACGGGCAAATTTAACTCTCATTTCCCACCAGGAAGAGGAAATAACCAAAGGCTCAGCGTGCCGTGCCGGAACCAGATTAGGGCCTGAAGCCATCCTGCGGTGTTGCGGCCAGGTCACAAGAAAGCGAGTTGAAGAAAGGAGCTCAGGGGCACTGTAATTCACAAACCTGCAGAGTTATAAATGACAGCTATCGTCCAAAAATAGACTGAAGTAAGGCTGCCAAGAGGACTTGAAAGCGGGGCAGAATTGCAGGAAACCGATTTCAGGAGGTAGACTGGAATTGCATTGAAAGCATAGGAAAAGAGGCAGAACGTCCACAATGATGCACTTGGCCAAAAAGGGCGTATGCGTTTTGTCCTGAATATATTAAGGAAAAAACGCATACGCCCTTTTTGGCCAACCAAGCAAGCTTGCAAAGGAAATCTGCACTACAATGAAGTCTCACTTCCCCCCAGTCAAAAGGGCCATCTGAAAAAAGTGTAAAATCCAGAAAGGCAGGACAGGCCATGGAGAACTGGGAGCCTTGTTATGCTGATGGGCGGGATGTAAATTGCCAACAACCACTCGGGAGAAGTGTATGGTGTTTCCTGAAACATCTAAAAAACAAAGCAGCAGAACCTAGGGCACTTCCACTTATGGTCCTATAGCTTAGGGAAATTAAAATCAAAAAGACACAGCCACCCCAAAGTTTGGAACGGCTCTGTTTACAAGAACCTCGTTTACAGTACAAGTTCAACATCGCAGAAAGTGAAAAATGGATAAAGAACTTGTGCTACTTACGTACAATGAAGTATCACTCAGCAATGAAATCTATGTCATCAGGCCCGTAGCAGCATAATGAGTGGATTCAGGTACGATGATTCTAACTGAAATAAGTCACACAGAAAAAGACACATCCTAAGATATCACTAATACACGGAATGTAAACTTGGCTACACAGGATCTGAATTACAGAACAGAACAGGGTCTCAAATTTAGAAAACCAACTTATGCTTGCTTAAGGGGAAAGGTGAGTTGGGGTGCTGCATAAAACCAGAGATTGAAATGAGCACAGATAAAGTTCCTTAAGCCAAATATGGAATAGACAAGAGCTACTCCTTGCTCAACGAAATGGACTCAAAACACCATATTAAATGCCTAAGAATGTACCTGACTAGTAAGTATCTTAAAACCTATGGATTGCTCTGCCTCCAAAAGAGAATAAAGCATGTGTACAGGGGCATAAACGCAGCAGTGATAGGATTGGAGAGGTTCGGTGAGCAAATGAAGACCCTTTGAAGTCATATTGCATGGTACCCATTCCACGGGTCTCAACTCTCCAGCTTTAAGGTATTCTTCCTTCAGCTAAAACATGCATGTGGAACCCAGAGTATGATCAACCATGTGAACGGGAGACGTGTTCAAATATGTCTCAGTTTTCCTCCCCTGGTACTCGGGTGCAACATTCCAGACGCTTTACTAACACTCTCCCGACTTGGAGAGTCAGTCCCTTTAACCTCCTGTTTGGCCCAGTTTGCAATTTCTGCGGAAGATGAACAGGAATAGCGAGAACCAATGAGAGGCTAGCTGGAGGTGTCTGGACGGGCAAATTTAACTCTCATTTCCTACCAGGAAGAGGAATTAACCAAATGCTCAGCATGCCGGGCCGGAACCAGATTAGGGCCTGAAGCCATCCTGCGGTGTTGCGTCCAGGTCACAAGAAAGCGAGTTGAAGAAAGGAGCTCAGGGGCACTGCAATTGACAAACCAGCAGAGTTATAAATGACAGCTATCGTCCAAAAATAGACTGAAGTAAGGCTGCCAAGAGGACTTGAAAGCGGGGCAGAATTGCAGGAAACCAATTTCAGGAGGTAGACTGGAATTGCATTGAAAGCATAGGAAAAGAGGCAGAACGTCCACAATGATGCACTTGGCCAAAAAGGGCGTATGCGTTTTTTCCTGAATATATTCAGGAAAAAACGCATACACCCTTTTTGGCCAACCAAGCAAGCTTGCAAAGGAAATCTGCACTACAATGAAGTCTCACTTCCCCCCGGTCAAAAGGGCCATCTGAATAAAGTGTAAAATCCAGAATGGCAACAGGCCATTGAGAACTGGGAGCCTTGTTATGCTGAAGGGCGGGATGTAAATTGCCAACAGACACCTGGGAGAAGTGTATGGTGTTTCCTGAAACATCTAAAAAACAAAGCAACAGAGCCTAGGGCACTTCCACTTATGGACCTATAGCTTAGGGAAATTAAAATCAAAAAGACACAGCCACCCCAAAGTTTGGAACGGCTCTGTTTACAAGAACCTCGTTTACAGTACAAGTTCAACATCGCAGAAAGTGAAAAATGGATAAAGAAGTTGTGGTATTCACTTACAAAGCAATATCACTCAGCAATGAAATCTATGTCATCAGGCCCTTAGCAGCACAATGAGTGGATTCAGGTATGATGATTCTAACTGAAATAAGTCACACAGAAAAAGAAACATCATAAGATATCTGTAATACATGGAATGTAAACTTGGCTACACAGGAACTGAATTACAGAACAGAACAGGGTCTCAAATTTAGAAAACCAACTTATGCTTGCTTAAGGGGAAAGGTGAGTTGGGGTGCTGCATAAAACCAGAGATTGAAATGAGCACAGATAAAGTTCCTTAAGCCAAATATGGAATAGACAAGAGCTACTCCTTGCTGAACGAAATGGACTCAACACCGCATATTAAACGCCTAAGAATGTACCTGACTAGTAAGTATCTTAAAACCTATGGATTGCTATGTCTCCGAAAGAGAATCAAGCATGTGTACAGGGGCATAAACGCAGCAGTGATAGGATTGGAGAGGTTCGTGAGCAAATGAAGACCCTTTGAAGTCATATTGCATGGTACCCATTCCACAGGTTTCAACTACCCAGGTTTAAGGTATTCTTCCTTCATCTAAAACATGCATGTGGAACCTAGAGTATGATCAACCATGTGATCGGGGGACGTGTTCAAATATGTCTCAGTTTTCGAACCCTGGTACTCGGGTGCAACATTCCAGACGCTTTACTAACACTCTCCCCACTTGGAGAGTCAGTCCCTTTAACCACCTGTTTGGCCCAGTTTGCAATTTCTGTGGAAGATGAACAGGAATAGCGAGAACCAATGAAAGACTAGCTGGAGGTGTCTGGATGGGCAAATTTAACTCTCATTTCCCACCAGGAAGAGGAATTAACCAAAGGCTCAGCGTGCCATGCCGGAACCACATTAGGGAATGAAGACATCCTGCGGTGCTGCGGCCAGCTCACAAGAAAGCGAGTTGAAGAAAGGAGCTCAGGGGCACTGTAATTCACAAACCTGCAGAGTTATAAATGACAGCTATCGTCCAAAAATAGACTGAAGTAAGGCTGCCAAGAGGACTTGAAAGCGGGGCAGAATTGCAGGAAACCGATTTCAGGAGGTAGACAGGAATTGCATTTCAAGCATAGGTAAAGAGGCAGAACGTCCACAGTGATGCACTTGGCCAAAAAGGGCGTATGCGTTTTTTCCTGAATATATTCAGGAAAAAACGCATACGCCCTTTTTGGCCAACCAAGCAAGCTTGCAAAGGAAATCTGCACTACAATGAAGTCTCACTTCCCCCCGGTCAAAAGGGTCATCTGAAAAAAGTGTAAAATCCAGAAAGGCAGGACAGGCCATGGAGAACTGGGAGCCTTGTTATGCTGATGGGCGGGATGTAAATTGCCAACAGCCACTCGGGAGAAGTGTATGGTGTTTCCTGAAACATCTAAAAAACAAAGCAACAGAGCCTAGTGCACTTCCACTTATGGTCCTATAGCTTAGGGAAATTAAAATCAAAAAGACACAGCCACCCCAAAGTTTGGGACGCCTCTGTTTACAAGAACCTCGTTTACCGTACAAGTTCAATATCACAGAAAGTGAAAAATGGATAAAGTAGTTGTGGTACTCATGTACAAAGCAATATCACTCAGCAATGAAATCTATGTCACCAGGCCCGTAGCAGCATAATGAGTGGATTCGGGTATGGTGATTCTAACTGAAATAAGTCTAACAGAAAAAGAAACATCAAAAAATATCACTAATACATGGAATTTAAACTTGGCTACAGAGGAACTGAATTACAAAACAGAACAGGGTCTCTAATTTAGAAAACCAACTTATGCTTGCTTAAGTGGAAAGGTGAGTTGGGGTGCTGCATAAAACCAGAGACTGAAATGAGCACAGATAAAGTTCCTTAAGCCAAATATGGAATAGACAAGAGCTACTCCTTGCTCAACGAAATGGACTCCACACCCCATATTAAACGCCTAAGAATATACCTGACTAGTAAGTATCTTAAAACCTATGGATTGCTATGTCTCCAAAAGAGAATCAAGCGTGTGTACAAGGGTCATAAACGCAGCAGTGATAGGGTTGGAGAGATTCGGTGAGCAAATGAAGACCCTTTGAAGTCATATTGCATGGTACCCATTCCACGGGTCTCAACTCTCCAGGTTTAAGGTATTCTTTCTTCAGCTAAAACATGCATGTGGAACCCAGAGTATGATCAACAGTGTGATGGGGAGACATGTTCAAATATGTCTCAGTTTTCATCCCCTGGTACTTCGGTGCAACATTCCAGACGCTTTACTAACACTCTCCCCACTTGGAGAGTCAGTCCCTTTAACCACCTGTTTGGCCCAGTTTGCAATTTCTGTGGAAGATGAACAGGAATAGCGAGAACCAATGAAAGACTAGCTGGAGGTGTCTGGATGGGCAAATTTAACTCTCATTTCCCACCAGGAAGAGGAATTAACCAAAGGCTCAGCGTGCCATGCCGGAACCACATTAGGGAATGAAGACATCCTGCGGTGTTGCGGCCAGCTCACAAGAAAGCGAGTTGAAGAAAGGAGCTCAGGGGCACTGTAATTCACAAACCTGCAGAGTTATAAATGACAGCTATCGTCCAAAAGTAGACTGAAGTAAGGCTGCCAAGAGGAATTGAAAGCGGGGCAGAATTGCAGGAAACCGATTTCAGGAGGTAGACAGGAATTGCATTTCAAGCATAGGTAAAGAGGCAGAACGTCCACAGTGATGCACTTGGCCAAAAAGGGCGTATGCGTTTTTTCCTGAATATATTCAGGAAAAAACGCATACGCCCTTTTTGGCCAACCAAGCAAGCTTGCAAAGGAAATCTGCACTACAATGAAGTCTCACTTCCCCCCGGTCAAAAGGGTCATCTGAAAAAAGTGTAAAATCCAGAAAGGCAGGACAGGCCATGGAGAACTGGGAGCCTTGTTATGCTGATGGGCGGGTTGTAAATTGCCAACAGACACTCAGGAGAAGTGTATGGTGTTTCCTGAAACATCTAAAAAACAAAGCAACAGAGCCTAGTGCACTTCCACTTATGGTCCTATAGTATAGGGAAATTAAAATCAAAAAGACACAGCCACCCCAAAGTTTGGGACGCCTCTGTATACAAGAACCTCGTTTACCGTACAAGTTCAATATCACAGAAAGTGAAAAATGGATAAAGTAGTTGTGGTACTCATGTACAAAGCAATATCACTCAGCAATGAAATCTATGTCACCAGGCCCGTAGCAGCATAATGAGTGGATTCGGGTATGGTGATTCTAACTGAAATAAGTCTAACAGAAAAAGAAACATCAAAAAATATCACTAATACATGGAATTTAAACTTGGCTACAGAGGAACTGAATTACAAAACAGAACAGGGTCTCTAATTTAGAAAACCAACTTATGCTTGCTTAAGTGGAAAGGTGAGTTGGGGTGCTGCATAAAACCAGAGACTGAAATGAGCACAGATAAAGTTCCTTAAGCCAAATATGGAATAGACAAGAGCTACTCCTTGCTCAACGAAATGGACTCCACACCCCATATTAAACGCCTAAGAATATACCTGACTAGTAAGTATCTTAAAACCTATGGATTGCTATGTCTCCAAAAGAGAATCAAGCGTGTGTACAAGGGTCATAAACGCAGCAGTGATAGGATTGGAGAGATTTGGTGAGCAAATGAAGACCCTTTGAAGTCATATTGCATGGTACCCATT
The DNA here is from genome assembly GCF_949987515.2 of Delphinus delphis. Taxonomy (NCBI): domain Eukaryota; kingdom Metazoa; phylum Chordata; class Mammalia; order Artiodactyla; family Delphinidae; genus Delphinus; species Delphinus delphis. The sequence continues at coordinate 73,103 of NW_027192660.1, forward strand.
CCACGGGTCTCAACTCTCCATGTTTAAGGTATTCTTTCTTCAGCTAAAACATGCATGTGGAACCCAGAGTATGATCAACCATGTGAACGGGAGACGTGTTCAAATATGTCTCAGTTTTCCTCCCCTGGTACTCGGGTGCAACATTCCAGACGCTTTACTAACACTCCCGACTTGGAGAGTCAGTGGCTTTAACCTCCTGTTTGGCCCAGTTTGCAATTTCTGCGGAAGATGAACAGGAATAGCGAGAACCAATGGGAGGCTAGCTGGAGGTGTCTGAACGGGCAAATTTAACTCTCATTTCCCACCAGGAAGAGGAATTAACCAAAGGCTCAGCATGCCGGGCCGGAACCAGATTAGGGCCTGAAGCCATCCTGCGGTGTTGCGGCCAGCTCACAAGAAAGCGAGTTGAAGAAAGGAGCTCAGGGGCACTTTAATTCACAAACCTGCAGAGTTATAAATGACAGCTATTGTCCAAAAATAGACTGAAGTAAGGCTGCCAAGAGGACTTGAAAGCGGGGCAGAATTGCAGGAAACCGATTTCAGGAGGTAGACTGGAATTGCATTGAAAGCATAGGAAAAGAGGCAGAACGTCCACAATGATGCACTTGGCCAAAAAGGGCGTATGCGTTTTTTCCTGAATATATTCAGGAAAAAACGCATACGCCCTTTTTGGCCAACCAAGCAAGCTTGCAAAGGAAATCTGCACTACAATGAAGTCTCACTTCCCCCCGGTCAAAAGGGCCATCTGAAAAAAGTGTAAAATCCAGAAAGGCAGGACAGGCCATGGAGAACTGGGAGCCTTGTTATGCTGATGGGCGGGATGTAAATTGCCAACAGACACTCGGGAGAAGTGTATGGTGTTTCCTGAAACATCTAAAAAACAAAGCAACAGAGCCTAGGGCACTGCCACTTATGGTCCTATAGTTTAGGAAAATTAAAATCAAAAAGACACAGCCACCCCAAAGTTTGGGACGCCTCTGTTTACAAGAACCTCGTTTACAGTACAAGTTCAACATCGCAGAAAGTGAAAAATGGATAAAGAAGTTGTGGTATTTACTTACAAAGCAATATCACTCAGCAATGAAATCTATGTCATCAGGCCCTTAGCAGCACAATGAGTGGATTCAGGTATGATGATTCTAACTGAAATAAGTCACACAGAAAAAGAAACATCATAAGATATCAGTAATACACGGAATGTATACTTGGCTACACAGGAACTGAATTACAGAACAGAACAGGGTCTCAAATTTAGAAAACCAACTTATGCTTGCTTAAGGGGAAAGGTGAGTTGGGGTGCTGCATAAAACCAGAGATTGAAATGAGCACAGATAAAGTTCCTTAAGCCAAATATGGAATAGACAAGAGCTACTCCTTGCTCAAAGAAATGGACTCAACACCGCATATTAAACGCCTAAGAATGTACCTGACTAGTAAGTATCTTAAAACCTATGGATTGCTATGTCTCCGAAAGAGAATCAAGCATGTGTACAGGGGCATAAACGCAGCAGTGATAGGATTGGAGATGTTCGGTGAGCAAATGAAGACCCTTTGAAGTCATATTGCATGGCACCCATTCCACGGGTCTCAACTCTCCAGGTTTAAGGTATTCTTCCTTCAGCTAAAACATGCATGTGTAACCCAGAGTATGATCAACCATGTGATCGGGAGACGTGTGCAAATATGTCTCAGTTTTCGTAACCTGGTACTCGGGTGCAACATTCCAGATGCTTTACTAACACTCTCCCGACTTGGAGAGTCAGTCCCTTTAACCTCCTGTTTGGCCCAGTTTGCAATTTCTGTGGAAGATGAACAGGAATAGCGAGAACCAATGAGAGACTAGCTGGAGGTGTCTGGATGGGAAAATTTAACTCTCATTTCCCACCAGGAAGAGGAATTAACCAAAGGCTCAGCGTGCCGTGCCAGAACCAGATTAGTGCCTGAAGACATCCTGCGGTGTTGCGGCCAGGTCACAAGAAAGCGAGTTGAAGAAAGGAGCTCAGGGGCACTGTAATTCACAAACCTGCAGAGTTATAAATGACAGCTATCGTCCAAAAATAGACTGAAGTAAGGCTGCCAAGAGGACTTGAAAGCGGGGCAGAATTACAGGAAACCGATTTCAGGAGGTAGACTGGAATTGCATTGAAAGCATAGGAAAAGAGGCAGAACGTCCACAATGATGCACTTGGCCAAAAAGGGCGTATGCGTTTTTTCCTGAATATATTCAGGAAAAAACGCATACGCCCTTTTTGGCCAACCAAGCAAACTTGCAAAGGAAATCTGCACTACAATGAAGTCTCACTTCCCCCCGGTCAAAAGGGCCATCTGAAAAAAGTGTAAAATCCAGAAAGGCAGGACAGGCCATGGAGAACTGGGAGCCTTGTTATGCTGATGGGCGGGTTGTAAATTGCCAACAGACACTTGGGAGAAGTGTATGGTGTTTCCTGAAACATCTAAAAAACAAAGCAACAGAGCCTAGGGCACTTCCACTTATGGTCCTATAGCTTAGGGAAATTAAAATCAAAAAGACACAGCCACCCCAAAGTTTGGGACGCCTCCGTTTACAAGAACCTCGTTTACCGTACAAGTTCAATATCACAGAAAGTGAAAAATGGATAAAGAACTTGTGGTACTTACGTACAATGCAGTATCACTCAGCAATGAAATCTATGTCATCAGGCCCGTAGCAGCATAATGAGAGGATTCAGGTACGATGATTCTAACTGAAATAAGTCACACAGAAAAAGAAACATCATAAGATATCACTAATACACGGAATGTAAACTTGGCACAGAAACTGCATTCCAAAACAGAACAGGGTCTCAAATTTAGAAAACCAACTTATGCTTGCTTAAGGGGAAAGGTGAGTTGGGGTGCTGCATAAAACCAGAGATTGAAATGAGCACAGATAAAGTTCCTTAAGCCAAATATGGAATAGACAAGAGCTACTCCTTGCTCAATGAAATGGACACAAAACCCCATATTAAACGCCTAAGAATGTACCTGACTAGTAAGTATCTTAAAACCTATGGATTGCTATGTCTCCGAAAGAGAATCAAGCGTGTGTACAGGGGCATAAACGCAGCAGTGATAGGATTGGAGAGGTTCGGTGAGCAAATGAAGACCCTTTGAAGTCATATTGCATGATACCCATTACACGGGTCTCAACTCTCCAGGTTTAAGGTATTCTTCCTTCAGCTAAAACATGCATGTGGAACCCAAGTATGATCAACCATGTGAACGAGAGACGTGTTCAAATATGTCTCAGTTTTCCTCCCCTGGTACTCGGGTGCAACATTTCAGATGCTTTACTAACACTCTCCCCACTTGGAGAGTCAGTGCCTTTAACCTCCTGTTTGGCCCAGTTTGCAATTTCTGCGGAAGATGAACAGGAATAGCGAGAACCAATGAGAGGCTAGCTGGAGGTGTCTGGACGGGCAAATTTAACTCTCAGTTCCCACCAGGAAGAGGAATTAACCAAAGGCTCAGCGTGCCGTGCCGGAACCAGATTAGGGCCTGAAGCCATCCTGCGGTGTTGCGGCCAGGTCACAAGAAAGCGAGTTGAAGAAAGGAGCTCAGGGGCACTGTAATTCACAAACCTGCAGAGTTATAAATGACAGCTATCGTCCAAAAATAGACTGAAGTAAGGCTGTCAAGAGGACTTGAAAGCGGGGCAGAATTGCAGGAAACCGATTTCAGGAGGTAGGCTGGAATTGCATTGAAAGCATAGGAAAAGAGGCAGAACGTCCACAATGATGCACTTGGCCAAAAAGGGCGTATGCGTTTTTTCCTGAATATATTCAGGAAAAAACGCATACGCACTTTTTGGCCAACCAAGCAAGCTTGCAAAGGAAATCTGCACTACAATGAAGTCTCACTTCCCCCCGGTCAAAAGGGCCATCTGAAAAAAGTGTAAAATCCAGAAAGGCAGGACAGGCCATGGAGAACTGGGAGCCTTGTTATGCTGAAGGGCGGGATGTAAATTGCCAACAACCACTCGGGAGAAGTGTATGGTGTTTCCTGAAACATCTAAAAAACAAAGCAACAGAGCCTAGGGCACTTCCACTTATGGTCCTATAGCTTAGGGAATTTAAAATCAAAAAGACACAGCCACCCCAAAGTTTGGAACGGCTCTGTTTACAAGAACCTCGTTTACAGTACAAGTTCAACATCGCAGAAAGTGAAAAATGGATAAAAAAGTTGTGGTATTTACTTACAAAGCAATATCACTCAGCAATGAAATCTGTGTCATCAGGCCCTTAGTAGCACAATGAGTGGATTCAGGTATGATGATTCTAACTGAAATAAGTCACACAGAAAAAGAAACATCATAAGATATCAGTAATACACGGAATGTAAACTTGGCTACACAGGAACTGAATTACAGAACAGAACAGGGTCTCAAATTTAGAAAACCAACTTATGCTTGCTTAAGGGTAAAGGTGAGTTGGGGTGCTGCATAAAACCAGAGATTGAAATGAGCACAGATAAAGTTCCTTAAGCCAAATATGGAATAGATAAGAGCTACTTCTTGCTCAACGAAATGGACTCAACACCCCATATTAAACGCCTAAGAATGTACCTGACTAGTAAGTATCTTAAAACCTATGGATTGCTATGTCTCCGAAAGAGAATCAAGCATGTGTACAGGGGCATAAACGCAGCAGTGATAGGATTGGAGAGGTTCGGTGAGCAAATGAAGACCCTTTGAAGTCATATTGCATGGTACCCATTACACAGGTCTTAACTCTCCAGGTTTAAGGTATTCTTCCTTCAGCTAAAACATGCATGTGGAACCCAGAGTATGATCAACCATGTGAATGGGAGACGTGTTCAAATATGTCTCAGTTTTCCTCCCCTGGTACTCGGGTGCAACATTCCAGACGCTTTACTAAAACTCTCCCCACTTGGAGAGTCAGTCCCTTTAACATCCTGTTTGGCCCAGTTTGCAATTTCTGCGGAAGATGAACAGGAATAGCGAGAACCAATGAGAGACTAGCTGGAGGTGTCTGGACGGGCAAATTTAACTCTCATTTCCCACCAGGAAGAGGAAATAACCAAAGGCTCAGCGTGCCGTGCCGGAACCAGATTAGGGCCTGAAGCCATCCTGCGGTGTTGCAGCCAGCTAAAAAGAAAGCGAGTTGAAGAAAGGAGCTCAGGGGCACTGTAATTCACAAACCTGCAGAGTTATAAATGACAGCTATCGTCCAAAAATATACTGAAGTAAGGCTGCCAAGAGGACTTGAAAGCGGGGCAGAATTGCAGGAAACCGATTTCAGGAGGTAGACTGGAATTGCATTGAAAGCATAGGAAAAGAGGCAGAACGTCCACAATGATGCACTTGGCCAAAAAGGGCGTATGCGTTTTTTCCTGAATATATTCAGGAAAAAACGCATACGCCCTTTTTGGCCAACCAAGCAAGCTTGCAAAGGAAATCTGCACTACAATGAAGTCTCACTTCCCCCCGGTCAAAAGGGCCATCTGAAAAAAGTGTAAAATCCAGAAAGGCAGGACAGGCCATGGAGAACTGGGAGCCTTGTTATGCTGATGGGCGGGATGTCAATTGCCAACAGACACTCGGGAGAAGTGTATGGTGTTTCCTGAAACATCTAAAAAACAAAGCAACAGAGCCTAGGGCACTGCCACTTATGGTCCTATAGTTTAGGGAAATTAAAATCAAAAAGACACAGCCACCCCAAAGTTTGGGACGCCTCTGTTTACAAGAACCTCGTTTACAGTACAAGTTCAACATCGCAGAAAGTGAAAAATGGATAAAGAAGTTGTGGTATTTACTTACAAAGCAATATCACTCAGCAATGAAATCTATGTCATCAGGCCCTTAGCAGCACAATGAGTGGATTCAGGTATGATGATTCTAACTGAAATAAGTCACACAGAAAAAGAAACATCATAAGATATCAGTAATACACGGAATGTATACTTGGCTACACAGGAACTGAATTACAGAACAGAACAGGGTCTCAAATTTAGAAAACCAACTTATGCTTGCTTAAGGGGAAAGGTGAGTTGGGGTGCTGCATAAAACCAGAGATTGAAATGAGCACAGATAAAGTTCCTTAAGCCAAATATGGAATAGACAAGAGCTACTCCTTGCTCAAAGAAATGGACTCAACACCGCATATTAAACGCCTAAGAATGTACCTGACTAGTAAGTATCTTAAAACCTATGGATTGCTATGTCTCCGAAAGAGAATCAAGCATGTGTACAGGGGCATAAACGCAGCAGTGATAGGATTGGAGATGTTCGGTGAGCAAATGAAGACCCTTTGAAGTCATATTGCATGGCACCCATTCCACGGGTCTCAACTCTCCAGGTTTAAGGTATTCTTCCTTCAGCTAAAACATGCATGTGTAACCCAGAGTATGATCAACCATGTGATCGGGAGACGTGTTCAAATATGTCTCAGTTTTCGTAACCTGGTACTCGGGTGCAACATTCCAGATGCTTTACTAACACTCTCCCGACTTGGAGAGTCAGTCCCTTTAACCTCCTGTTTGGCCCAGTTTGCAATTTCTGTGGAAGATGAACAGGAATAGCGAGAACCAATGAGAGACTAGCTGGAGGTGTCTGGATGGGCAAATTTAACTCTCATTTCCCACCAGGAAGAGGAATTAACCAAAGGCTCAGCGTGCCGTGCCAGAACCAGATTAGTGCCTGAAGACATCCTGCGGTGTTGCGGCCAGGTCACAAGAAAGCGAGTTGAAGAAAGGAGCTCAGGGGCACTGTAATTCACAAACCTGCAGAGTTATAAATGACAGCTATCGTCCAAAAATAGACTGAAGTAAGGCTGCCAAGAGGACTTGAAAGCGGGGCAGAATTACAGGAAACCGATTTCAGGAGGTATACTGGAATTGCATTGAAAGCATAGGAAAAGAGGCAGAACGTCCACAATGATGCACTTGGCCAAAAAGGGCATATGCGTTTTTTCCTGAATATATTCAGGAAAAAACGCATACGCCCTTTTTGGCCAACCAAGCAAACTTGCAAAGGAAATCTGCACTACAATGAAGTCTCACTTCCCCCCGGTCAAAAGGGCCATCTGAAAAAAGTGTAAAATCCAGAAAGGCAGGACAGGCCATGGAGAACTGGGAGCCTTGTTATGCTGATGGGCGGGTTGTAAATTGCCAACAGACACTTGGGAGAAGTGTATGGTGTTTCCTGAAACATCTAAAAAACAAAGCAACAGAGCCTAGGGCACTTCCACTTATGGTCCTATAGCTTAGGGAAATTAAAATCAAAAAGACACAGCCACCCCAAAGTTTGGGACGCCTCCGTTTACAAGAACCTCGTTTACCGTACAAGTTCAATATCACAGAAAGTGAAAAATGGATAAAGAACTTGTGGTACTTACGTACAATGCAGTATCACTCAGCAATGAAATCTATGTCATCAGGCCCGTAGCAGCATAATGAGTGGATTCAGGTACGATGATTCTAACTGAAATAAGTCACACAGAAAAAGAAACATCATAAGATATCACTAATACACGGAATGTAAACTTGGCACAGAAACTGCATTCCAAAACAGAACAGGGTCTCAAATTTAGAAAACCAACTTATGCTTGCTTAAGGGTAAAGGTGAGTTGGGGTGCTGCATAAAACCAGAGATTGAAATGAGCACAGATAAAGTTCCTTAAGCCAAATATGGAATAGACAAGAGCTACTCCTTGCTCAACGAAATGGACACAAAACCCCATATTAAACGCCTAAGAATGTACCTGACTAGTAAGTATCTTAAAACCTATGGATTGCTATGTCTCCGAAAGAGAATCAAGCGTGTGTACAGGGGCATAAACGCAGCAGTGATAGGATTGGAGAGGTTCGGTGAGCAAATGAAGACCCTTTGAAGTCATATTGCATGATACCCATTACACGGGTCTCAACTCTCCAGGTTTAAGGTATTCTTCCTTCAGCTAAAACATGCATGTGGAACCCAAGTATGATCAACCATGTGAACGAGAGACGTGTTCAAATATGTCTCAGTTTTCCTCCCCTGGTACTCGGGTGCAACATTTCAGATGCTTTACTAACACTCTCCCCACTTGGAGAGTCAGTGCCTTTAACCTCCTGTTTGGCCCAGTTTGCAATTTCTGCGGAAGATGAACAGGAATAGCGAGAACCAATGAGAGGCTAGCTGGAGGTGTCTGGACGGGCAAATTTAACTCTCATTTCCCACCAGGAAGAGGAATTAACCAAAGGCTCAGCGTGCCGTGCCGGAACCAGATTAGGGCCTGAAGCCATCCTGCGGTGTTGCGGCCAGGTCACAAGAAAGCGAGTTGAAGAAAGGAGCTCAGGGGCACTGTAATTCACAAACCTGCAGAGTTATAAATGACAGCTATCGTCCAAAAATAGACTGAAGTAAGGCTGTCAAGAGGACTTGAAAGCGGGGCAGAATTGCAGGAAACCGATTTCAGGAGGTAGACTGGAATTGCATTGAAAGCATAGGAAAAGAGGCAGAACGTCCACAATGATGCACTTGGCCAAAAAGGGCGTATGCGTTTTTTCCTGAATATATTCAGGAAAAAACGCATACGCACTTTTTGGCCAACCAAGCAAGCTTGCAAAGGAAATCTGCACTACAATGAAGTCTCACTTCCCCCCGGTCAAAAGGGCCATCTGAAAAAAGTGTAAAATCCAGAAAGGCAGGACAGGCCATGGAGAACTGGGAGCCTTGTTATGCTGAAGGGCGGGATGTAAATTGCCAACAACCACTCGGGAGAAGTGTATGGTGTTTCCTGAAACATCTAAAAAACAAAGCAACAGAGCCTAGGGCACTTCCACTTATGGTCCTATAGCTTAGGGAATTTAAAATCAAAAAGACACAGCCACCCCAAAGTTTGGAACAGCTCTGTTTACAAGAACCTCGTTTACAGTACAAGTTCAACATCGCAGAAAGTGAAAAATGGATAAAAAAGTTGTGGTATTTACTTACAAAGCAATATCACTCAGCAATGAAATCTGTGTCATCAGGCCCTTAGTAGCACAATGAGTGGATTCAGGTATGATGATTCTAACTGAAATAAGTCACACAGAAAAAGAAACATCATAAGATATCAGTAATACACGGAATGTAAACTTGGCTACACAGGAACTGAATTACAGAACAGAACAGGGTCTCAAATTTAGAAAACCAACTTATGCTTGCTTAAGGGTAAAGGTGAGTTGGGGTGCTGCATAAAACCAGAGATTGAAATGAGCACAGATAAAGTTCCTTAAGCCAAATATGGAATAGATAAGAGCTACTTCTTGCTCAACGAAATGGACTCAACACCCCATATTAAACGCCTAAGAATGTACCTGACTATTAAGTATCTTAAAACCTATGGATTGCTATGTCTCCGAAAGAAAATCAAGCATGTGTACAGGGGCATAAACGCAGCAGTGATAGGATTGGAGAGGTTCGGTGAGCAAATGAAGACCCTTTGAAGTCATATTGCATGGTACCCATTACACAGGTCTTAACTCTCCAGGTTTAAGGTATTCTTCCTTCAGCTAAAACATGCATGTGGAACCCAGAGTATGATCAACCATGTGAATGGGAGACGTGTTCAAATATGTCTCAGTTTTCCTCCCCTGGTACTCGGGTGCAACATTCCAGACGCTTTACTAAAACTCTCCCCACTTGGAGAGTCAGCGCCTTTAACCTCCTGTTTGGCCCAGTTTGCAATTTCTGCGGAAGATGAACAGGAATAGCGAGAACCAATGAGAGACTAGCTGGAGGTGTCTGGACGGGCAAATTTAACTCTCATTTCCCACCAGGAAGAGGAAATAACCAAAGGCTCAGCGTGCCGTGCCGGAACCAGATTAGGGCCTGAAGCCATCCTGCGGTGTTGCAGCCAGCTCAAAAGAAAGCGAGTTGAAGAAAGGAGCTCAGGGGCACTGTAATTCACAAACCTGCAGAGTTATAAATGACAGCTATCGTCCAAAAATAGACTGAAGTAAGGCTGCCAAGAGGACTTGAAAGCGGGGCAGAATTGCAGGAAACCGATTTCAGGAGGTAGACTGGAATTGCATTGAAAGCATAGGAAAAGAGGCAGAACGTCCACAATGATGCACTTGGCCAAAAAGGGCGTATGCGTTTTTTCCTGAATATATTCAGGAAAAAACGCATACGCCCTTTTTGGCCAACCAAGCAAACTTGCAAAGGAAATCTGCACTACAATGAAATCTCACTTCCCCCCGGGCAAAAGGGCCATCTGAAAAAAGTGTAAAATCCAGAAAGGCAGGACAGGCCATGGAGAACTGGGAGCCTTGTTATGCTGATGGGCGGGATGTAAATTGCCAACAGACACTTGGGAGAAGTGTATGGTGTTTCCTGAAACATCTAAAAAACAAAGCAACAGAGCCTAGGGCACTTCCACTTATGGTCCTATAGCTTAGGGAAATTAAAATCAAAAAGACACAGCCACCCCAAAGTTTGGGACGCCTCTGTTTACAAGAACCTCGTTTACAATACAAGTTCAATATCACAGAAAGTGAAAAATGGATAAAGAACTTGTGGTACTTACGTACAATACAGTATCACTCAGCAATGAAATCTATGTCTTCAGGCCCGTAGCAGCATCATGAGTGGATTCAGGTACGATGATTCTAACTGAAATAAGTCACACAGAAAAAGAAACATCATAAGATATCACTAATACACGGAATGTAAACTTGGCTACACAGGAACTGCATTCCAAAACAGAACAGGGTCTCAAATTTAGAAAACCAACTTATGCTTGCTTAAGGGGAAAGGTGAGTTGGGGTGCTGCATAAAACCAGAGATTGAAATGAGCACAGATAAAGTTCCTTAAGCCAAATATGGAATAGACAAGAGCTACTCCTTGCTCAACGAAATGGACTCAACACCGCATATTAAACGCCTAAGAATGTACCTGACTAGTAAGTATCTTAAAACCTATGGATTGCTATGTCTCCGAAAGAGAATCAAGCGTGTGTACAGGGGCATAAACGCAGCAGTGATAGGATTGGAGAGGTTCGGTGAGCAAATGAAGACCCTTTGAAGTCATATTGCATGGTACCCATTACACGGGTCTCAACTGTCCACGTTTAAGGTATTCTTCCTTCAGCTAAAACATGCATGTGGAACCCAAGTATGATCAACCATGTGAACGAGAGACGTGTTCAAATATGTCTCAGTTTTCCTCCCCTGGTACTCGGGTGCAACATTCCAGATGCTTTACTAACACTCTCCCCACTTGGAGAGTCAGCGCCTTTAACCTCCTGTTTGGCCCAGTTTGCAATTTCTGCGGAAGATGAACAGGAATAGCGAGAACCAATGAGAGGCTAGCTGGAGGTGTCTGGACGGGCAAATTTAACTCTCATTTCCCACCAGGAAGAGGAAATAACCAAAGGCTTAGCGTGCCGTGCCGGAACCAGATTAGGGCCTGAAGCCATCCTGCGGTGTTGCGGCCAGCTCAAAAGAAAGCGAGTTGAAGAAAGGAGCTCAGGGGCACTGTAATTCACAAACCTGCAGAGTTATAAATGACAGCTATCGTCCAAAAATAGACTGAAGTAAGGCTGCCAAGAGGACTTGAAAGCGGGGCAGAATTGCAGGAAACCGATTTCAGGAGGTAGACTGGAATTGCATTGAAAGCATAGGAAAAGAGGCCGAACGTCCACAATGATGCACTTGGCCAAAAAGGGCGTATGCGTTTTTTCCTGAATATATTCAGGAAAAAACGCATACGCCCTTTTTGGCCAACCAAGCAAGCTTGCAAAGGAAATCTGCACTACAATGAAGTCTCACTTCCCCCCGGTCAAAAGGGCCATCTGAAAAAAGTGTAAAATCAAGAAATGCAGGACAGGCCATGGAGAACTGGGAGCCTTGTTATGCTGAAGGGCGGGATGTAAATTGCCAACAACCACTCGGGAGAAGTGTATGGTGTTTCCTGAAACATCTAAAAAACAAAGCAACAGAGCCTAGGGCACTTCCACTTATGGTCCTATAGCTTAGGGAATTTAAAATCAAAAAGACACAGCCACCCCAAAGTTTGGAACAGCTCTGTTTACAAGAACCTCGTTTACAGTACAAGTTCAACATCGCAGAAAGTGAAAAATGGATAAAAAAGTTGTGGTATTTACTTACAAAGCAATATCACTCAGCAATGAAATCTGTGTCATAAGGCCCTTAGTAGCACAATGAGTGGATTCAGGTATGATGATTCCAACTGAAATAAGTCACACAGAAAAAGAAACATCATAAGATATCACTAATACACGGAATGTAAACTTGGCTACACAGGAACTGAATTACAGAACAGAACAGGGTCTCAAATTTAGAAAACCAACTTATGCGTGCTTAAAGGGAAAGGTGAGTTGGGGTGCTGCATAAAACCAGAGATTGAAATGAGCACAGATAAAGTTCCTTAAGCCAAATATGGAATAGACAAGAGCTACTCCTTGCTCAAAGAAATGGACTCAACACCGCATATTAAACGCCTAAGAATGTACCTGACTAGTAAGTATCTTAAAATCTAGGGATTGCTATGTCTTCGAAAGAGAATCAAGCATGTGTACAGGGGCATAAACGCAGCAGTGATAGGATTGGAGAGGTTCGGTGAGCAAATGAAGACCCTTTGAAGTCATATTGCATGGTACCCATTCCACGGGTTTCAACTACCCAGGTTTTAGGTATTCTTCCTTCAGCTAAAACATGCATGTGGAACCTAGAGTATGATCAACCATGTGATCGGGAGACGTGTTCAAATATGTCTCAGTTTTCCTCCCCTGGTACTCGGGTGCAACATTCCAGACGCTTTACTAACACTCTCCCCACTTGGAGAGTCAGCGCCTTTAACCTCCTGTTTGGCCCAGTTTGCAATGTCTGCGGAAGATGAACAGGAATAGCGAGAACCAATGAGAGACTAGCTGGAGGTGTCTGGACGGGCAAATTTAACTCTCATTTCCCACCAGGAAGAGGAAATAACCAGAGGCTCAGCGTGCCGTGCCGGAACCAGATTAGGGCCTGAAGCCATCCTGCGGTGTTGCGGCCAGGTCACAAGAAAGCAAGTTGAAGAAAGGAGCTCAGGGGCACTGTAATTCACAAACCTGCAGAGTTATAAATGACAGCTATCGTCCAATAATAGACTGAAGTAAGGCTGCCAAGAGGACTTGAAAGCGGGGCAGAATTGCAGGAAACCGATTTCAGGAGGTAGACTGGAATTGCATTGAAAGCATAGGAAAAGAGGCAGAACGTCCACAATGATGCACTTGGCCAAAAAGGGCGTATGCGTTTTTTCCTGAATATATTCAGGAAAAAACGCATACGCCCTTTTTGGCCAACCAAGCAAGCTTGCAAAGGAAATCTGCACTACAATGAAGTCTCACTTCCCCCCGGTCAAAAGGGCCATCTGAAAAAAGTGTAAAATCCAGAAAGGCAGGACAGGCCATGGAGAACTGGGAGCCTTGTTATGCTGATGGGCGGGATGTAAATTGCCAACAACCACTCGGGAGAAGTGTATGGTGTTTCCTGAAACATCTAAAAAACAAAGCAACAGAACCTAGGGCACTTCCACTTATGGTCCTATAGCTTAGGGAAATTAAAATCAAAAAGACACAGCCACCCCAAAGTTTGGAACGGCTCTGTTTACAAGAACCTCGTTTACAGTACAAGTTCAACATCGCAGAAAGTGAAAAATGGATAAAGAAGTTGTGGTATTTACTTACAAAGCAATATCACTCAGCAATGAAATCTGTGTCATCAGGCCCTTAGCAGCACAATGAGTGGATTCAGGTATGATGATTCCAACTGAAATAAGTCACACAGAAAAAGAAACATCATAAGATATCACTAATACACGGAATGTAAACTTGGCTACACAGGAACTGAATTACAGAACAGAACAGGGTCTCAAATTTAGAAAACCAACTTATGCTTGCTTAAGGGTAAAGGTGAGTTGGGGTGCTGCATAAAACCAGAGATTGAAATGAGCACAGATAAAGTTCCTTAAGCCAAATATGGAATAGACAAGAGCTACTCCTTGCTCAAAGAAATGGACTCAACACCGCATATTAAACGCCTAAGAATGTACCTGACTAGTAAGTATCTTAAAACCTATGGATTGCTATGTCTCCGAAAGAGAATCAAGCGTGTGTACAGGGGCATAAACGCAGCAGTGATAGGATTGGAGAGGTTCGGTGAGCAAATGAAGACCCTTTGAAGTCATATTGCATGGTACCCATTACACGGGTCTCAACTCTCCACGTTTAAGGTATTCTTCCTTCAGCTAAAACATGCATGTGGAACCCAAGTATGATCAACCATGTGAACGAGAGACGTGTTCAAATATGTCTCAGTTTTCCTCCCCTGGTACTCGGGTGCAACATTCCAAATGCTTTACTAACACTCTCCCCACTTGGAGAGTCAGCGCCTTTAACCTCCTGTTTGGCCCAGTTTGCAATTTCTGCGGAAGATGAACAGGAATAGCGAGAACCAATGAGAGGCTAGCTGGAGGTGTCTGGACGGGCAAATTTAACTCTCATTTCCCACCAGGAAGAGGAAATAACCAAAGGCTTAGCGTGCCGTGCCGGAACCAGATTAGGGCCTGAAGCCATCCTGCGGTGTTGCGGCCAGCTCAAAAGAAAGCGAGTTGAAGAAAGGAGCTCAGGGGCACTGTAATTCACAAACCTGCAGAGTTATAAATGACAGCTATCGTCCAAAAATAGACTGAAGTAAGGCTGCCAAGAGGACTTGAAAGCGGGGCAGAATTGCAGGAAACCGATTTCAGGAGGTAGACTGGAATTGCATTGAAAGCATAGGAAAAGAGGCCGAACGTCCACAATGATGCACTTGGCCAAAAAGGGCGTATGCGTTTTTTCCTGAATATATTCAGGAAAAAACGCATACGCCCTTTTTGGCCAACCAAGCAAGCTTGCAAAGGAAATCTGCACTACAATGAAGTCTCACTTCCCCCCGGTCAAAAGGGCCATCTGAAAAAAGTGTAAAATCAAGAAATGCAGGACAGGCCATGGAGAACTGGGAGCCTTGTTATGCTGAAGGGCGGGATGTAAATTGCCAACAACCACTCGGGAGAAGTGTATGGTGTTTCCTGAAACATCTAAAAAACAAAGCAACAGAGCCTAGGGCACTTCCACTTATGGTCCTATAGCTTAGGGAATTTAAAATCAAAAAGACACAGCCACCCCAAAGTTTGGAACAGCTCTGTTTACAAGAACCTCGTTTACAGTACAAGTTCAACATCGCAGAAAGTGAAAAATGGATAAAGAAGTTGTGGTATTTACTTACAAAGCAATATCACTCAGCAATGAAATCTGTGTCATCAGGCCCTTAGCAGCACAATGAGTGGATTCAGGTATGATGATTCCAACTGAAATAAGTCACACAGAAAAAGAAACATCATAAGATATCACTAATACACGGAATGTAAACTTGGCTACACAGGAACTGAATTACAGAACAGAACAGGGTCTCAAATTTAGAAAACCAACTTATGCTTGCTTAAGGGTAAAGGTGAGTTGGGGTGCTGCATAAAACCAGAGATTGAAATGAGCACAGATAAAGTTCCTTAAGCCAAATATGGAATAGACAAGAGCTACTCCTTGCTCAAAGAAATGGACTCAACACCGCATATTAAACGCCTAAGAATGTACCTGACTAGTAAGTATCTTAAAATCTAGGGATTGCTATGTCTCCAAAAGAGAATCAAGCATGTGTACAGGGGCATAAACGCAGCAGTGATAGGATTGGAGAGGTTCGGTGAGCAAATGAAGACCCTTTGAAGTCATATTGCATGGTACCCATTCCACGGGTTTCAACTACCCAGGTTTTAGGTATTCTTCCTTCAGCTAAAACATGCATGTGGAACCCAGAGTATGATCAACCATGTGATCGGGAGACGTGTTCAAATATGTCTCAGTTTTCCTCCCCTGGTACTCGGGTGCAACATTCCAGACGCTTTACTAACACTCTCCCCACTTGGAGAGTCAGCGCCTTTAACCTCCTGTTTGGCCCAGTTTGCAATTTCTGCGGAAGATGAACAGGAATAGCGAGAACCAATGAGAGACTAGCTGGAGGTGTCTGGACGGGCAAATTTAACTCTCATTTCCCACCAGGAAGAGGAAATAACCAGAGGCTCAGCGTGCCGTGCCGGAACCAGATTAGGGCCTGAAGCCATCCTGCAGTGTTGCGGCCAGGTCACAAGAAAGCAAGTTGAAGAAATGAGCTCAGGGGCACTGTAATTCACAAACCTGCAGAGTTATAAATGACAGCTATCGTCCAATAATAGACTGAAGTAAGGCTGCCAAGAGGACTTGAAAGCGAGGCAGAATTGCAGGAAACCGATTTCAGGAGGTAGACTGGAATTGCATTGAAAGCATAGGAAAAGAGGCAGAACGTCCACAATGATGCACTTGGCCAAAAAGGGCGTATGCGTTTTTTCCTGAATATATTCAGGAAAAAACGCATACGCCCTTTTTGGCCAACCAAGCAAGCTTGCAAAGGAAATCTGCACTACAATGAAGTCTCACTTCCCCCCGGTCAAAAGGGCCATCTGAAAAAAGTGTAAAATCCAGAAAGGCAGGACAGGCCATGGAGAACTGGGAGCCTTGTTATGCTGATGGGCGGGATGTAAATTGCCAACAACCACTCGGGAGAAGTGTATGGTGTTTCCTGAAACATCTAAAAAACAAAGCAACAGAACCTAGGGCACTTCCACTTATGGTCCTATAGCTTAGGGAAATTAAAATCAAAAAGACACAGCCACCCCAAAGTTTGGAACGGCTCTGTTTACAAGAACCTCGTTTACAGTACAAGTTCAACATCGCAGAAAGTGAAAAATGGATAAAGAAGTTGTGGTATTTACTTACAAAGCAATATCACTCAGCAATGAAATCTGTGTCATCAGGCCCTTAGCAGCACAATGAGTGGATTCAGGTATGATGATTCCAACTGAAATAAGTCACACAGAAAAAGAAACATCATAAGATATCACTAATACACGGAATGTAAACTTGGCTACACAGGAACTGAATTACAGAACAGAACAGGGTCTCAAATTTAGAAAACCAACTTATGCTTGCTTAAGGGTAAAGGTGAGTTGGGGTGCTGCATAAAACCAGAGATTGAAATGAGCACAGATAAAGTTCCTTAAGCCAAATATGGAATAGACAAGAGCTACTCCTTGCTCAAAGAAATGGACTCAACACCGCATATTAAACGCCTAAGAATGTACCTGACTAGTAAGTATCTTAAAATCTAGGGATTGCTATGTCTCCGAAAGAGAATCAAGCATGTGTACAGGGGCATAAACGCAGCAGTGATAGGATTGGAGAGGTTCGGTGAGCAAATGAAGACCCTTTGAAGTCATATTGCATGGTACCCATTCCACGGGTTTCAACTACCCAGGTTTTAGGTATTCTTCCTTCAGCTAAAACATGCATGTGGAACCCAGAGTATGATCAACCATGTGATTGGGAGACGTGTTCAAATATGTCTCAGTTTTCCTCCCCTGGTACTCGGGTGCAACATTCCAGATGCTTTACTAACACTCTCCCCACTTGGAGAGTCAGTGCCTTTAACCTCCTGTTTGGCCCAGTTTGCAATTTCTGCGGAAGATGAACAGGAATAGCGAGAACCAATGAGAGACTAGCTGGAGGTGTCTGGACGGGCAAATTTAACTCTCATTTCCCACCAGGAAGAGGAAATAACCAGAGGCTCAGCGTGCCGTGCCGGAACCAGATTAGGGCCTGAAGCCATCCTGCGGTGTTGCGGCCAGGTCACAAGAAAGCAAGTTGAAGAAAGGAGCTCAGGGGCACTGTAATTCACAAACCTGCAGAGTTATAAATGACAGCTATCGTCCAATAATAGACTGAAGTAAGGCTGCCAAGAGGACTTGAAAGCGGGGCAGAATTGCAGGAAACCGATTTCAGGAGGTAGACTGGAATTGCATTGAAAGCATAGGAAAAGAGGCAGAACGTCCACAATGATGCACTTGGCCAAAAAGGGCGTATGCGTTTTTTCCTGAATATATTCAGGAAAAAACGCATACGCCCTTTTTGGCCAACCAAGCAAGCTTGCAAAGGAAATCTGCACTACAATGAAGTCTCACTTCCCCCCGGTCAAAAGGGCCATCTGAAAAAAGTGTAAAATCCAGAAAGGCAGGACAGGCCATGGAGAACTGGGAGCCTTGTTATGCTGATGGGCGGGATGTAAATTGCCAACAACCACTCGGGAGAAGTGTATGGTGTTTCCTGAAACATCTAAAAAACAAAGCAACAGAACCTAGGGCACTTCCACTTATGGTCCTATAGCTTAGGGAAATTAAAATCAAAAAGACACAGCCACCACAAAGTTTGGAACGGCTCTGTTTACAAGAACCTCGTTTACAGTACAAGTTCAACATCGCAGAAAGTGAAAAATGGATAAAGAAGTTGTGGTATTTACTTACAAAGCAATATCACTCAGCAATGAAATCTGTGTCATCAGGCCCTTAGCAGCACAATGAGTGGATTCAGGTATGATGATTCCAACTGAAATAAGTCACACAGAAAAAGAAACATCATAAGATATCAGTAATACATGGAATGTAAACTTGGCTACACAGGAACTGAATTACAGAACAGAACAGGGTCTCAAATTTAGAAAACCAACTTATGCTTGCTTAAGGGTAAAGGTGAGTTGGGGTGCTGCATAAAACCAGAGATTGAAATGAGCACAGATAAAGTTCCTTAAGCCAAATATGGAATAGACAAGAGCTACTCCTTGCTCAAAGAAATGGACTCAACACCGCATATTAAACGCCTAAGAATGTACCTGACTAGTAAGTATCTTAAAACCTATGGATTGCTATGTCTCCAAAAGAGAATCAAGCGTGTGTACAGGGGCATAAACGCAGCAGTGATAGGATTGGAGAGGTTCGGTGAGCAAATGAAGACCCTTTGAAGTCATATTGCATGGTACCCATTCCACGGGTTTCAACTACCCAGGTTTTAGGTATTCTTCCTTCAGCGAAAACATGCATGAGGAACCCAGAGTATGATCAACAATGTGATCAAGAGACGTGTTCAAATATGTCTCAGTTTTCCTCCCCTGGTACTCGGGAGCAACATTCCAGACGCTTTACTAACACTCTCCCCACTTGGAGAGTCAGCGCCTTTAACCTCCTGTTTGGCCCAGTTTGCAATTTCTGAGGAAGATGAACAGGAATAGCGAGAACCAATGAGAGACTAGCTGGAGGTGTCTGGACGGGCAAATTTAACTCTCATTTCCCACCAGGAAGAGGAAATAACCAGAGGCTCAGCGTGCCGTGCCGGAACCACATTAGGGCCTGAAGCCATCCTGCGGTGTTGCGGCCAGGTCACAAGAAAGCAAGTTGAAGAAAGGAGCTCAGGGGCACTGTAATTCACAAACCTGCAGAGTTATAAATGACAGCTATCGTCGAAAAATAGACTGAAGTAAGGCTGCCAAGAGGACTTGAAAGCGGGGCAGAATTGCAGGAAACCGATTTCAGGAGGTAGACTGGAATTGCATTGAAAGCATAGGAAAAGAGGCAGAACGTCCACAATGATGCACTTGGCCAAAAAGGGCGTATGCGTTTTTTCCTGAATATATCAGGAAAAAACGCATACGCCCTTTTTGGCCAACCAAGCAAACTTGCAAAGGAAATCTGCACTACAATGAAGTCTCACTTCCCCCCGGTCAAAAGGGCCATCTGAAAAAAGTGTAAAATCCAGAAAGGCAGGACAGGCCATGGAGAACTGGGAGCCTTGTTATGCTGATGGGCGGGATGTAAATTGCCAACAGACACTCAGGAGAAGTGTATGGTGTTTCCTGAAACATCTAAAAAACAAAGCAACAGAGCCTAGGGCACTTCCACTTATGGTCCTATAGCTTAGGGAAATTAAAATCAAAAAGACACAGCCACCCCAAAGTTTGGGACGCCTCTGTTTACAAGAACCTCGTTTACCGTACAAGTTCAATATCACAGAAAGTGAAAAATGGATAAAGAACTTGTGGTACTTACGTACAATGCAGTATCACTCAGCAATGAAATCTATGTCATCAGGCCCGTAGCAGCATAATGAGTGGATTCAGGTACGATGATTCTAACTGAAATAAGTCACACAGAAAAAGAAACATCATAAGATATCACTTATACACGGAATGTAAACTTGGCTACACAGGAACTGCATTCCAAAACAGAACAGGGTCTCAAATTTAGAAAACCAACTTATGCTTGCTTAAGGGGAAAGGTGAGTTGGGGTGCTGCATAAAACCAGAGATTGAAATGAGCACAGATAAAGTTCCTTAAGCCAAATATGGAATAGACAAGAGCTACTCCTTGCTCAAAGAAATGGACTCAAAACCGCATATTAAACGCCTAAGAATGTACCTGACTAGTAAGTATCTTAAAACCTATGGATTGCTATGTCTCCGAAAGAGAATCAAGCTTGTGTACAGGGGCATAAATGCAGCAGTGATAGGATTGGAGAGGTTCGGTGAGCAAATGAAGACCCTTTGAAGTCATATTGCACGGTACCCATTCCACGGGTCTCAACTGTCCAGGTTTAAGGTATTCTTCCTTCAGCTAAAACATGCATGTGGAACCCAGAGTATGATCAACCATGTGAACGGGAGACGTGTTCAAATATGTCTCAGTTTTCCTACCCTGGTACTCGGGTGCAACACTCCAGACGCTTTACTAACACTCTCCCGACTTGGAGAGTCAGTCCCTTTAACCTCCTGTTTGGCCCAGTTTGCAATTTCTGCGGAAGATGAACAGGAATAGCGAGAACCAATGAGAGGCTAGCTGCAGGTGTCTGGACGGGCAAATTTAACTCTCATTTCCCACCAGGAAGAGGAATTAACCAAAGGCTCAGCGTGCCGGGCCGGAACCAGATTAGGGCCTGAAGCCATCCTGCGGTTTTGCGGCCAGGTCACAAGAAAGCGAGTTGAAGAAAGGAGCTCAGGGGCACTGTAATTCACAAACCTGCAGAGTTATAAATGACAGCTATCGTCCAAAAATAGACTGAAGTAAGGCTGCCAAGAGGACTTGAAAGCGGGGCAGAATTGCAGGAAACCGATTTCAGGAGGTAGACTGGAATTGCATTGAAAGCATAGGAAAAGAGGCAGAACGTCCACAATGATGCACTTGGCCAAAAAGGGCGTATGCGTTTTTTCCTGAATATATTCAGGAAAAAACGCATACGCCCTTTTTGGCCAACCAAGCAAGCTTGCAAAGGAAATCTGCACTACAATGAAGTCTCACTTCCCCCCGGTCAAAAGGGCCATCTGAAAAAAGTGTAAAATCCAGAAAGGCAGGACAGGCCATGGAGAACTGGGAGCCTTGTTATGCTGAAGGGCGGGATGTAAATTGCCAACAACCACTCAGGAGAAGTGTATGGTGTTTCCTGAAACATCTAAAAAACAAAGCAACAGAGCCTAGGGCACTTCCACTTATGGTCCTATAGCTTAGGGAATTTAAAATCAAAAAGACACAGCCACCCCAAAGTTTGGAACGGCTCTGTTTACAGGAACCTCGTTTACAGTACAAGTTCAACATCGCAGAAAGTGAAAAATGGATAAAAAAGTTGTGGTATTTACTTACAAAGCAATATCACTCAGCAAAGAAATCTGTGTCATCAGGCCCTTAGTAGCACAATGAGTGGATTCAGGTATGATGATTCTAACTGAAATAAGTCACACAGAAAAAGAAACATCATAAGATATCAATAATACACGGAATGTAAACTTGGCTACACAGGAACTGAATTACAGAACAGAACAGGGTCTCAAATTTAGAAAACCAACCTATGCTTGCTTAAGGGTAAAGGTGAGTTGGGGTGCTGCATAAAACCAGAGATTGAAATGAGCACAGATAAAGTTCCTTAAGCCGAATATGGAATAGACAAGAGCTACTCCTTGCTCAACGAAATGGACTCAACACCGCATATTAAACGCCTAAGAATGTACCTGACTAGTAAGTATCTTAAAATCTAGGGATTGCTATGTCTCCGAAAGAGAATCAAGCATGTGTACAGGGGCATAAACACAGCAGTGATAGGATTGGAGAGGTTCGGTGAGCAAATGAAGACCCTTTGAAGTCATATTGCATGGTACCCATTCCACGGGTTTCAACTACCCAGGATTTAGGTATTCTTCCTTCAGCTAAAACATGCATGTGGAACCCAGAGTATGATCAACCATGTGATCAGGAGACGTGTTCAAATATGTCTCAGTTTTCCTCCCCTGGTACTCGGGTGCAACATTCCAGACGCTTTACTAACACTCTCCCCACTTGGAGAGTCAGCGCCTTTAACCTCCTGTTTGGCCCAGTTTGCAATTTCTGCGGAAGATGAACAGGAATAGCGAGAACCAATGAGAGACTAGCTGGAGGTGTCTGGACGGGCAAATTTAACTCTCATTTCCCACCAGGAAGAGGAAATAACCAGAGGCTCAGCGTGCCGTGCCGGAACAAGATTAGGGCCTGAAGCCATCCTGCGGTGTTGCGACCAGGTCACAAGAAAGGAAGTTGAAGAAAGGAGCTCAGGGGCACTGTAATTCACAAACCTGCAGAGTTATAAATGACAGCTATCGTCCAAAAATAGACTGAAGTAAGGCTGCCAAGAGGACTTGAAAGCGGGGCAGAATTGCAGGAAACCGATTTCAGGAGGTAGACTGGAATTGCATTGAAAGCATAGGAAAAGAGGCAGAACGTCCACAATGATGCACTTGGCCAAAAAGGGCGTATGCGTTTTTTCCTGAATATATTCAGGAAAAAACGCATACGCCCTTTTTGGCCAACCAAGCAAGCTTGCAAAGGAAATCTGCACTACAATGAAGTCTCACTTCCTCCCGGTCAAAAGGGCCATCTGAAAAAAGTGTAAAATCCAGAAAGGCAGGACAGGCCATGGAGAACTGGGAGCCTTGTTATGCTGATGGGGGGGATGTAAATTGCCAACAGACACTCGGGAGAAGTGTATGGTGTTTCCTGAAACATCTAAAAAACAAAGCAACAGAGCCTAGGGCACTTCCACTTATGGTCCTATAGCTTAGGGAAATTAAAATCAAAAAGACACAGCCACCCCAAAGTTTGGGACGCCTCTGTTTACAAGAACCTCGTTTACCGTACAAGTTCAATATCACAGAAAGTGAAAAATGGATAAAGAACTTGTAGTACTTACGTACAATGCAGTATCACTCAGCAATGAAATCTGTGTCATCAGGCCCGTAGCAGCATAATGAGTGGATGCAGGTACGATGATTCTAACTGAAATAAGTCACACAGAAAAAGAAACATCATAAGATATCACTAATACACGGAATGTAAACTTGGCTACACAGGAACTGAATTACAGAACAGAATAGTGTCTCAAATTTAGAAAACCAACTTATGCTTGCTTAAGGGGAAAGGTGAGTTGGGGTGCTGCATAAAACCAGAGATTGAAATGAGCACAGATAAAGTTCCTTAAGCCAAATATGGAATAGACAAGAGCTACTCCTTGCTCAACGAAATGGACTCAACACCGCATATTAAACGCCGAAGAATGTACCTGACTAGTAAGTATCTTAAAACCTATAGATTGCTATGTCTCCGAAAGTGAATCAAGCATGTGTACAGGGGCATAAACGCAGCAGTGATAGGATTGGAGAGGTTCGGTGAGCAAATGAAGACCCTTTGAAGTCATATTGCATGGTACCCATTCCACGGGTTTCAACTACCCAGGTTTTAGGTATTCTTCCTTCAGCTAAAACATGCATGTGGAACCCAGAGTATGATCAACCATGTGATCGGGAGACGTGTTCAAATATGTCTCAGTTTTCCTCCCCTGGTACTCGGGTGCAACATTCCAGACGCTTTACTAACACTCTCCCCACTTGGAGAGTCAGCGCCTTTAACCTCCTGTTTGGCCCAGTTTGCAATTTCTGCGGAAGATGAACAGGAATAGCGAGAACCAATGAGAGGCTAGCTGGAGGTGTCTGGACGGGCAAATTTAACTCTCATTTCCCACCAGGAAGAGGAAATAACCAAAGGCTGAGCGTGCCGTACCGGAACCAGATTAGGGCCTGAAGCCATCCTGCGGTGTTGCGGCCAGCTCAAAAGAAAGCGAGTTGAAGAAAGGAGCTCAGGGGCACTGTAATTCACAAACCTGCAGAGTTATAAATGACAGCTATCGTCCAAAAATAGACTGAAGTAAGGCTGCCAAGAGGACTTGAAAGCGGGGCAGAATTGCAGGAAACCGATTTCAGGAGGTAGACTGGAATTGCATTGAAAGCATAGGAAAAGAGGCAGAACGTCCACAATGATGCACTTGGCCAAAAAGGGCGTATGCGTTTTTTCCTGAATATATTCAGGAAAAAACGCATACGCCCTTTTTGGCCAACCAAGCAAGCTTGCAAAGGAAATCTGCACTACAATGAAGTCTCACTTCCCTCCGGTCAAAAGGGCCATCTGAAAAATGTGTAAAATCCAGAAAGGCAGGACAGGCCATGGAGAACTGGGAGCCTTGTTATGCTGATGGGCGGGATGTAAATTGCCAACAACCACTCGGGAGAAGTGTATGGTGTTTCCTGAAACATGTAAAAAACAAAGCAACAGAACCTAGGGCACTTCCACTTATGGTCCTATAGCTTAGGGAAATTAAAATCAAAAAGACACAGCCACCCCAAAGTTTGGAACGGCTCTGTTTACAAGAACCTCGTTTACAGTACAAGTTCAACATCGCAGAAAGTGAAAAATGGATAAAGAAGTTGTGGTATTTACTTACAAAGCAATATCACTCAGCAATGAAATCTGTGTCATCAGGCCCTTAGCAGCACAATGAGTGGATTCAGGTATGATGATTCCAACTGAAATAAGTCACACAGAAAAAGAAACATCATAAGATATCAGTAATACACGGAATGTAAACTTGGCTACACAGGAACTGAATTACAGAACAGAACAGGGTCTCAAATTTAGAAAACCAACTTATGCTTGCTTAAGGGTAAAGGTGAGTTGGGGTGCTGCATAAAACCAGAGATTGAAATGAGCACAGATAAAGTTCCTTAAGCCAAATATGGAATAGACAAGAGCTACTCCTTGCTCAACGAAATGTAGTCAACACCCCACATTAAACGCCTAAGAATGTACCTGACTAGTAAGTATCTTAAAAGCTAGGAATTGCTATGTCTCCGAAAGAGAATCAAGCATGTGTACAGGGGCATAAACGCAGCAGTGATAGGATTGGATAGGTTCGGTGAGCAAATGAAGACCCTTTGAAGTCATATTGCATGGTACCCATTCCACGGGTTTCAACTACCCAGGTTTAAGGTATTCTTCCTTCAGCTAAAACATGCATGTGGAACCTAGAGTATGATCAATCATGTGATCGGGAGACGTGTTCAAATATGTCCCAGTTTTCGTACCCTGGTACTCGGGTGCAACATTCCAGACGCTTTACTAACACTCTCCCGACTTGGAGAGTCAGTCCCTTTAACCTCCTGTTTGGCCCAGTTTACAATTTCTGCGGAAGATGAACAGGAATAGCGAGAACCACTGAGAGGCTAGCTGGAGGTGTCTGGATGGGCAAATTTAACTCTCATTTCCCACCAGGAAGAGGAATTAACCAAAGGCTCAGCATGCCGGGCCGGAACCAGATTAGGGCCTGAAGCCATCCTGCGGTGTTGCGGCCAGGTCACAAGAAAGCGAGTTGAAGAAAGGAGCTCAGGGGCACTGTAATTCACAAACCTGCAGAGTTATAAATGACAGCTATCGTCCAAAAATAGACTGAAGTAAGGCTGCCAAGAGGACTTGAAAGCGGGGCAGAATTGCAGGAAACCGATTTCAGGAGGTAGACTGGAATTGCATTGAAAGCATAGGAAAAGAGGCAGAACGTCCACAATGATGCACTTGGCCAAAAAGGGCGTATGCGTTTTTTCCTGAATATATTCAGGAAAAAACGCATACGCCCTTTTTGGCCAACCAAGCAAACTTCCAAAGGAAATCTGCACTACAATGAAGTCTCACTTCCCCCCGGTCAAAAGGGCCATCTGAAAAAAGTGTAAAATCCAGAAAGGCAGGACAGGCCATGGAGAACTGGCAGCCTTGTTATGCTGATGGGCGGGATGTAAATTGCCAACAGACACTGGGGAGAAGTGTATGGTGTTTCCTGAAACATCTAAAAAACAAAGCAACAGAGCCTAGGGCACTTCCACTTATGGTCCTATAGCTTAGGGAAATTAAAATCAAAAAGACACAGCCACCCCAAAGTTTGGGACGCCTCTGTTTAAAAGAACCTCGTTTACTGTACAAGTTCAATATCACAGAAAGTGAAAAATGGATAAAGAACTTGTGGTACTTACGTACAATGCAGTATCACTCAGCAATGAAATCTATGTCATCAGGCCCGTAGCAGCATAATGAGTGGATTCAGGTACGATGATTCTAACTGAAATAAGTCACACAGAAAAAGAAACATCATAAGATATCAGTAATACACGGAATGTAAACTTGGTACACAGGAACTGCATTGCTTGCTTAAGGGGAAAGGTGAGTTGGGGTGCTGCATAAAACCAGAGATTGAAATGAGCACAGATAAAGTTCCTTAAGCCAAATATGGAATAGACAAGAGCTACTCCTTGCTCAACGAAATGGACTCAAAACCCCATATTAAACGCCTAAGAATGTACCTGACTAGTAAGTATCTTAAAACCTATGGATTGCTATGTCTCCAAAAGAGAATCAAGCGTGTGTACAGGGGCATAAATGCAGCAGTGATAGGATTGGAGAGGTTCGGTGAGCAAATGAAGACCCTTTGAAGTCATATTGCATGGTACCCATTCCACGGGTTTCAACTCTCCAGGTTTAAGGTATTCTTCCTTCAGCTAAAACATGCATGTGGAACCCAGAGTATGATCAACCATGTGAACGGGAGACGTGTTCAAATATGTCTCAGTTTTCCTACCCTCGTACTCGGGTGCAACACTCCAGACGCTTTACTAACACTCTCCCGACTTGGAGAGTCAGTCCCTTTAACCTCCTGTTTGGCCCAGTTTGCAATTTCTGTGGAAGATGAACAGGAATAGCGAGAACCAATGAGAGGCTAGCTGCAGGTGTCTGGACGGGCAAATTTAACTCTCATTTCCCACCAGGAAGAGGAATTAACCAAAGGCTCAGCATGCCGGGCCGGAACCAGATTAGGGCCTGAAGCCATCCTGAGGTATTGCGGCCAGGTCACAAGAAAGCGAGTTGAAGAAAGGAGCTCAGGGGCACTGTAATTCACAAACCTGCAGAGTTATAAATGACAGCTATCGTCCAAAAATAGACTGAAGTAAGGCTGCCAAGAGGACTTGAAAGCGGGGCAGAATTGCAGGAAACCGATTTCAGGAGGTAGACTGGAATTGCATTGAAAGCATAGGAAAAGAGGCAGAACGTCCACAATGATGCACTTGGCCAAAAAGGGCGTATGCGTTTTTTCCTGAATATATTCAGGAAAAAACGCATACGCCCTTTTTGGCCAACCAAGCAAGCTTGCAAAGGAAATCTGCACTACAATGAAGTCTCACTTCCCCCCGGGCAAAAGGGCCATCTGAAAAAAGTGTAAAATCCAGAAAGGCAGGACAGGCCATGGAGAACTGGGAGCCTTGTTATGCTGATGGGCGGGATGTAAA
This sequence comes from Delphinus delphis, assembly GCF_949987515.2. Lineage (NCBI taxonomy): Eukaryota > Metazoa > Chordata > Mammalia > Artiodactyla > Delphinidae > Delphinus > Delphinus delphis. The sequence continues at coordinate 100,737 of NW_027192660.1, forward strand.
TTGCCAACAGACACTCGGGAGAAGTGTATGGTGTTTCCTGAAACATCTAAAAAACAAAGCAACAGAACCTAGGGCACTTCCACTTATGGTCCTATAGCTTAGGGAATTTAAAATCAAAAAGACACAGCCACCCAAAAGTTTGGAACGGCTCTGTTTACAAGAACCTCGTTTACAGTACAAGTTCAACATCGCAGAAAGTGAAAAATGGATAAAGAAATTGTGGTATTTACTTACAAAGCAATATCACTCAGCAATGAAATCTGTGTCATCAGGCCCTTAGCAGCACAATGAGTGGATTCAGGTATGATGATTCTAACTGAAATAAGTCACACAGAAAAAGAAACATCATAAGATATCAGTAATACATGGAATGTAAACTTGGCTACACAGGAACTGAATTACAGAACAGAACAGGGTCTCAAATTTAGAAAACCAACTTATGCTTGCTTAAGGGTAAAGGTGAGTTGGGGTGCTGCATAAAACCAGAGATTGAAATGAGCACAGATAAAGTTCCTTAAGCCAAATATGGAATAGACAAGAGCTACTCCTTGCTCAACGAAATGGACTCAACACCCCATATTAAACTCCTAAGAATGTACCTGACTAGTAAGTATCTTAAAACCTAGGGATTGCTATGTCTCCGAAAGAGAATCAAGCATGTGTACAGGGGCATAAACGCAGCAGTGATAGGATTGGAGAGGTTCGGTGAGCAAATGAAGACCCTTTGAAGTCATATTGCATGGTACCCATTCCACGGGTTTCAACTACCCAGGTTTAAGGTATTCTTCCTTCAGCTAAAACATGCATGTGCAACCTAGAGTATGATCAACCATGTGATCGGGAGACGTGTTCAAATATGTCTCAGTTTTCGTACCCTGGTACTCGGGTGCAACATTCCAGACGCTTTACTAACACTCTCCCCACTTGGAGAGTCAGCGCCTTTAACCTCCTGTTTGGCCCAGTTTGCAATTTCTGCGGAAGCTGAACAGGAATAGCGAGAACCAATGAGAGGCTAGCTGCAGGTGTCTGGACGGGCAAATTTAACTCTCATTTCCCACCAGGAAGAGGAATTAACCAAAGGCTCAGCATGCCGGGCCGGAACCAGATTAGGGCCTGAAGCCATCCTGCGGTGTTGCGGCCAGGTCACAAGAAAGCGAGTTGAAGAAAGGAGCTCAGGGGCACTGTAATTCACAAACCTGCAGAGTTATAAATGACAGCTATCGTCCAAAAATAGACTGAAGTAAGGCTGCCAAGAGGACTTGAAAGCGGGGCAGAATTGCAGGAAACCGATTTCAGGAGGTAGACTGGAATTGCATTGAAAGCATAGGAAAAGAGGCAGAACGTCCACAATGATGCACTTGGCCAAAAAGGGCGTATGCGTTTTTTCCTGAACATATTCAGGAAAAAACGCATACGCCCTTTTTGGCCAACCAAGCAAGCTTGCAAAGGAAATCTGCACTACAATGAAGTCTCACTTCCCCCGGTCAAAAGGGCCATCTGAAAAAAGTGTAAAATCCAGAAAGGCAGGACAGGCCATGGAGAACTGGGAGCCTTGTTATGCTGAAGGGCGGGATGTAAATTGCCAACAAACACTCGGGAGAAGTGTATGGTGTTTCCTGAAACATCTAAAAAACAAAGCAACAGAGCCTAGGGCACTTCCACTTATGGTCCTATAGCTTAGGGAATTTAAAATCAAAAAGACACAGCCACCCCAAAGTTTGGAACGGCTCTGTTTACAAGAACCTCGTTTACAGTACAAGTTCAACATCGAAGAAAGTGAAAAATGGATAAAAAAGTTGTGGTATTTACTTACAAAGCAATATCACTCAGCAATGAAATCTGTGTCATCAGGCCCTTAGCAGCACAATGAGTCGATTCACGTATGATGATTCTAACTGAAATAAGTGACACAGAAAAAGAAACATCATAAGATATCAGTAATACACGGAATGTAAACTTGGCTACACAGGAACTGAATTACAGAACAGAACAGGGTCTCAAATTTAGAAAACCAACTTATGCTTGCTTAAGGGTAAAGGTGAGTTGGGGTGCTGCATAAAACCAGAGATTGAAATGAGCACAGATAAAGTTCCTTAAGCCAAATATGGAATAGACAAGAGCTACTCCTTGCTCAACGAAATGGACTCAACACCGCATATTAAACGCCTAAGAATGTACCTGACTAGTAAGTATCTTAAAACCTATGGATTGCTATGTCTCCGAAAGAGAATCAAGCGTGTGTACAGGGGCATAAACGCAGCAGTGATACGATTGGAGAGGTTCGGTGAGCAAATGAAGACCCTTTGAAGTCATATTGCATGGTACCCATTACACGGGTCTCAACTCTCCAGGTTTAAGGTATTCTTCCTTCAGCTAAAACATGCATGTGGATCCCAGAGTATGATCAACCATGTGATCGGGAGACGTGTTCAAATATGTCTCAGTTTTCCTCCCCTGGTACTCGGGTGCAACATTCCAGACGCTTTACTAACACTCTCCCCACTTGGAGAGTCAGCGCCTTTAACCTCCTGTTTGGCCCAGTTTGCAATTTCTGCGGAAGATGAACAGGAATAGCGAGAACCAATGAGAGGCTAGCTGCAGGTGTCTGGACGGGCAAATTTAACTCTCATTTCCCACCAGGAAGAGGAAATAACCAAAGGCTGAGCGTGCCGTACCGGAACCAGATTAGGGCCTGAAGCCATCCTGCGGTGTTGCGGCCAGCTCAAAAGAAAGCGAGTTGAAGAAAGGAGCTCAGGGGCACTGTAATTCACAAACCTGCAGAGTTATAAATGACAGCTATCGTCCAAAAATAGACTGAAGTAAGGCTGCCAAGAGGACTTGAAAGCGGGGCAGAATTGCAGGAAACCGATTTCAGGAGGTAGACTGGAATTGCATTGAAAGCATAGGAAAAGAGGCAGAACGTCCACAATGATGCACTTGGCCAAAAAGGGCGTATGCGTTTTTTCCTGAATATATTCAGGAAAAAACGCATACGCCCTTTTTGGCCAACCAAGCAAGCTTGCAAAGGAAATCTGCACTACAATGAAGTCTCACTTCCCCCGGTCAAAAGGGCCATCTGAAAAAAGTGTAAAATCCAGAAAGGCAGGACAGGCCATGGAGAACTGGGAGCCTTGTTATGCTGATGGGCGGGATGTAAATTGCCAACAGACACTGGGGAGAAGTGTATGGTGTTTCCTGAAACATCTAAAAAACAAAGCAACAGAACCTAGGGCACTTCCACTTATGGTCCTATAGCTTAGGGAATTTAAAATCAAAAAGACACAGCCACCCAAAAGTTTGGAACGGCTCTGTTTACAAGAACCTCGTTTACAGTACAAGTTCAACATCGCAGAAAGTGAAAAATAGATAAAGAAGTTGTGGTATTTACTTACAAAGCAATATCACTCAGCAATGAAATCTGTGTCATCAGGCCCTTAGCAGCACAATGAGTGGATTCAGGTATGATGATTCTAACTGAAATAAGTCACACAGAAAAAGAAACATCATAAGATATCAGTAATACATGGAATGTAAACTTGGCTACACAGGAACTGAATTACAGAACAGAACAGGGTCTCAAATTTAGAAAACCAACTTATGCTTGCTTAAGGGTAAAGGTGAGTTGGGGTGCTGCATAAAACCAGAGATTGAAATGAGCACAGATAAAGTTCCTTAAGCCAAATATGGAATAGACAAGAGCTACTCCTTGCTCAACGAAATGGACTCAACACCCCATATTAAACTCCTAAGAATGTACCTGACTAGTAAGTATCTTAAAACCTAGGGATTGCTATGTCTCCGAAAGAGAATCAAGCATGTGTACAGGGGCATAAACGCAGCAGTGATAGGATTGGAGAGGTTCGGTGAGCAAATGAAGACCCTTTGAAGTCATATTGCATGGTACCCATTCCACGGGTTTCAACTACCCAGGTTTAAGGTATTCTTCCTTCAGCTAAAACATGCATGTGCAACCTAGAGTATGATCAACCATGTGATCGGGAGACGTGTTCAAATATGTCTCAGTTTTCGTACCCTGGTACTCGGGTGCAACATTCCAGACGCTTTACTAACACTCTCCCCACTTGGAGAGTCAGCGCCTTTAACCTCCTGTTTGGCCCAGTTTGCAATTTCTGCGGAAGATGAACAGGAATAGCGAGAACCAATGAGAGGCTAGCTGCAGGTGTCTGGACGGGCAAATTTAACTCTCATTTCCCACCAGGAAGAGGAATTAACCAAAGGCTCAGCATGCCAGGCCGGAACCAGATTAGGGCCTGAAGCCATCCTGCGGTGTTGCGGCCAGGTCACAAGAAAGCGAGTTGAAGAAAGGAGCTCAGGGGCACTGTAATTCACAAACCTGCAGAGTTATAAATGACAGCTATCGTCCAAAAATAGACTGAAGTAAGGCTGCCAAGAGGACTTGAAAGCGGGGCAGAATTGCAGGAAACCGATTTCAGGAGGTAGACTGGAATTGCATTGAAAGCATAGGAAAAGAGGCAGAACGTCCACAATGATGCACTTGGCCAAAAAGGGCGTATGCGTTTTTTCCTGAACATATTCAGGAAAAAACGCATACGCCCTTTTTGGCCAACCAAGCAAGCTTGCAAAGGAAATCTGCACTACAATGAAGTCTCACTTCCCCCGGTCAAAAGGGCCATCTGAAAAAAGTGTAAAATCCAGAAAGGCAGGACAGGCCATGGAGAACTGGGAGCCTTGTTATGCTGAAGGGCGGGATGTAAATTGCCAACAAACACTCGGGAGAAGTGTATGGTGTTTCCTGAAACATCTAAAAAACAAAGCAACAGAGCCTAGGGCACTTCCACTTATGGTCCTATAGCTTAGGGAATTTAAAATCAAAAAGACACAGCCACCCCAAAGTTTGGAATGGCTCTGTTTACAAGAACCTCGTTTACAGTACAAGTTCAACATCGAAGAAAGTGAAAAATGGATAAAAAAGTTGTGGTATTTACTTACAAAGCAATATCACTCAGCAATGAAATCTGTGTCATCAGGCCCTTAGCAGCACAATGAGTCGATTCAGGTATGATGATTCTAACTGAAATAAGTGACACAGAAAAAGAAACATCATAAGATATCAGTAATACACGGAATGTAAACTTGGCTACACAGGAACTGAATTACAGAACAGAACAGGGTCTCAAATTTAGAAAACCAACTTATGCTTGCTTAAGGGTAAAGGTGAGTTGGGGTGCTGCATAAAACCAGAGATTGAAATGAGCACAGATAAAGTTCCTTAAGCCAAATATGGAATAGACAAGAGCTACTCCTTGCTCAACGAAATGGACTCAACACCGCATATTAAACGCCTAAGAATGTACCTGACTAGTAAGTATCTTAAAACCTATGGATTGCTATGTCTCCGAAAGAGAATCAAGCGTGTGTACAGGGGCATAAACGCAGCAGTGATACGATTGGAGAGGTTCGGTGAGCAAATGAAGACCCTTTGAAGTCATATTGCATGGTACCCATTACACGGGTCTCAACTCTCCAGGTTTAAGGTATTCTTCCTTCAGCTAAAACATGCATGTGGATCCCAGAGTATGATCAACCATGTGATCGGGAGACGTGTTCAAATATGTCTCAGTTTTCCTCCCCTGGTACTCGGGTGCAACATTCCAGACGCTTTACTAACACTCTCCCCACTTGGAGAGTCAGCGCCTTTAACCTCCTGTTTGGCCCAGTTTGCAATTTCTGCGGAAGATGAACAGGAATAGCGAGAACCAATGAGAGGCTAGCTGCAGGTGTCTGGACGGGCAAATTTAACTCTCATTTCCCACCAGGAAGAGGAAATAACCAAAGGCTGAGCGTGCCGTACCGGAACCAGATTAGGGCTTGAAGCCATCCTGCGGTGTTGCGGCCAGCTCAAAAGAAAGCGAGTTGAAGAAAGGAGCTCATGGGCACTGTAATTCACAAACCTGCAGAGTTATAAATGACAGCTATCGTCCAAAAATAGACTGAAGTAAGGCTGCCAAGAGGACTTGAAAGCGGGGCAGAATTGCAGGAAACCGATTTCAGGAGGTAGACTGGAATTGCATTGAAAGCATAGGAAAAGAGGCAGAACGTCCACAATGATGCACTTGGCCAAAAAGGGCGTATGCGTTTTTTCCTGAATATATTCAGGAAAAAACGCATACGCCCTTTTTGGCCAACCAAGCAAGCTTGCAAAGGAAATCTGCACTACAATGAAGTCTCACTTCCCCCCGGTCAAAAGGGCCATCTGAAAAAAGTGTAAAATCCAGAAAGGCAGGACAGGCCATGGAGAACTGGGAGCCTTGTTATGCTGATGGGCGGGATGTAAATTGCCAACAGACACTGGGGAGAAGTGTATGGTGTTTCCTGAAACATCTAAAAAACAAAGCAACAGAACCTAGGGCACTTCCACTTATGGTCCTATAGCTTAGGGAATTTAAAATCAAAAAGACACAGCCACCCAAAAGTTTGGAACGGCTCTGTTTACAAGAACCTCGTTTACAGTACAAGTTCAACATCGCAGAAAGTGAAAAATGGATAAAGAAGTTGTGGTATTTACTTACAAAGCAATATCACTCAGCAATGAAAATTGTGTCATCAGGCCCTTAGCAGCACAATGAGTGGATTCAGGTATGATGATTCTAACTGAAATAAGTCACACAGAAAAAGAAACATCATAAGATATCAGTAATACATGGAATGTAAACTTGGCTACACAGGAACTGAATTACAGAACAGAACAGGGTCTCAAATTTAGAAAACCAACTTATGCTTGCTTAAGGGTAAAGGTGAGTTGGGGTGCTGCATAAAACCAGAGATTGAAATGAGCACAGATAAAGTTCCTTAAGCCAAATATGGAATAGACAAGAGCTACTCCTTGCTCAACGAAATGGACTCAACACCGCATATTAAACGCCTAAGAATGTACCTGACTAGTAAGTATCTTAAAACCTATGGATTGCTATGTCTCCGAAAGAGAATCAAGCATGTGTACAGGGGCATAAACGCAGCAGTGATAGGATTGGAGAGGTTCGGTGAGCAAATGAAGACCCTTTGAAGTCATATTGCATGGTACCCATTCCACGGGTTTCAAATACCCAGGTTTAAGGTATTCTTCCTTCAGCTAAAACATGCATGTGCAACCTAGAGTATGATCAACCATGTGATCGGGAGACGTGTTCAAATATGTCTCAGTTTTCGTACCCTGGTACTCGGGTGCAACATTCCAGACGCTTTACTAACACTCTCCCCACTTGGAGAGTCAGCGCCTTTAACCTCCTGTTTGGCCCAGTTTGCAATTTCTGCGGAAGCTGAACAGGAATAGCGAGAACCAATGAGAGGCTAGCTGCAGGTGTCTGGACGGGCAAATTTAACTCTCATTTCCCACCAGGAAGAGGAATTAACCAAAGGCTCAGCATGCCAGGCCGGAACCAGATTAGGGCCTGAAGCCATCCTGCGGTGTTGCGGCCAGGTCACAAGAAAGCGAGTTGAAGAAAGGAGCTCAGGGGCACTGTAATTCACAAACCTGCAGAGTTATAAATGACAGCTATCGTCCAAAAATAGACTGAAGTAAGGCTGCCAAGAGGACTTGAAAGCGGGGCAGAATTGCAGGAAACCGATTTCAGGAGGTAGACTGGAATTGCATTGAAAGCATAGGAAAAGAGGCAGAACGTCCACAATGATGCACTTGGCCAAAAAGGGCGTATGCGTTTTTTCCTGAACATATTCAGGAAAAAACGCATACGCCCTTTTTGGCCAACCAAGCAAGCTTGCAAAGGAAATCTGCACTACAATGAAGTCTCACTTCCCCCGGTCAAAAGGGCCATCTGAAAAAAGTGTAAAATCCAGAAAGGCAGGACAGGCCATGGAGAACTGGGAGCCTTGTTATGCTGAAGGGCGGGATGTAAATTGCCAACAAACACTCGGGAGAAGTGTATGGTGTTTCCTGAAACATCTAAAAAACAAAGCAACAGAGCCTAGGGCACTTCCACTTATGGTCCTATAGCTTAGGGAATTTAAAATCAAAAAGACACAGCCACCCCAAAGTTTGGAATGGCTCTGTTTACAAGAACCTCGTTTACAGTACAAGTTCAACATCGAAGAAAGTGAAAAATGGATAAAAAAGTTGTGGTATTTACTTACAAAGCAATATCACTCAGCAATGAAATCTGTGTCATCAGGCCCTTAGCAGCACAATGAGTCGATTCAGGTATGATGATTCTAACTGAAATAAGTGACACAGAAAAAGAAACATCATAAGATATCAGTAATACACGGAATGTAAACTTGGCTACACAGGAACTGAATTACAGAACAGAACAGGGTCTCAAATTTAGAAAACCAACTTATGCTTGCTTAAGGGTAAAGGTGAGTTGGGGTGCTGCATAAAACCAGAGATTGAAATGAGCACAGATAAAGTTCCTTAAGCCAAATATGGAATAGACAAGAGCTACTCCTTGCTCAACGAAATGGACTCAACACCCCATATTAAACGCCTAAGAATGTACCTGACTAGTAAGTATCTTAAAACCTAGGGATTGCTATGTCTCCGAAAGAGAATCAAGCATGTGTACAGGGGCATAAACGCAGCAGTGATAGGATTGGAGAGGTTCGGTGAGCAAATGAAGACCCTTTGAAGTCATATTGCATGGTACCCATTCCACGGGTTTCAACTCTCCAGGTTTAAGGTATTCTTCCTTCAGCTAAAACATGCATGTGGATCCCAGAGTATGATCAACCATGTGATCGGGAGACGTGTTCAAATATGTCTCAGTTTTCCTCCCCTGGTACTCGGGTGCAACATTCCAGACGCTTTACTAACACTCTCCCCACTTGGAGAGTCAGCGCCTTTAACCTCCTGTTTGGCCCAGTTTGCAATTTCTGCGGAAGATGAACAGGAATAGCGAGAACCAATGAGAGGCTAGCTGCAGGTGTCTGGACGGGCAAATTTAACTCTCATTTCTCACCAGGAAGAGGAATTAACCAAAGGCTCAGCATGCCGGGCCGGAACCAGATTAGGGCCTGAAGCCATCCTGCGGTGTTGCGGCCAGCTCAAAAGAAAGCGAGTTGAAGAAAGGAGCTCAGGGGCACTGTAATTCACAAACCTGCAGAGTTATAAATGACAGCTATCGTCCAAAAATAGACTGAAGTAAGGCTGCCAAGAGGACTTGAAAGCGGGGCAGAATTGCAGGAAACCGATTTCAGGAGGTAGACTGGAATTGCATTGAAAGCATAGGAAAAGAGGCAGAACGTCCACAATGATGCACTTGGCCAAAAAGGGCGTATGCGTTTTTTCCTGAACATATTCAGGAAAAAACGCATACGCCCTTTTTGGCCAACCAAGCAAGCTTGCAAAGAAAATCTGCACTACAATGAAGTCTCACTTCCCCCGGTCAAAAGGGCCATCTGAAAAAAGTGTAAAATCCAGAAAGGCAGGACAGGCCATGGAGAACTGGGAGCCTTGTTATGCTGAAGGGCGGGATGTAAATTGCCAACAAACACTCGGGAGAAGTGTATGGTGTTCCTGAAACATCTAAAAAACAAAGCAACAGAGCCTAGGGCACTACCACTTATGGTCCTATAGCTTAGGGAATTTAAAATCAAAAAGACACAGCCACCCCAAAGTTTGGAACGGCTCTGTTTACAAGAACCTCGTTTACAGTACAAGTTCAACATCGAAGAAAGTGAAAAATGGATAAAATAGTTGTGGTATTTACTTACAAAGCAGTATCACTCAGCAATGAAATCTGTGTCATCAGGCCCGTAGCAGCACAATGAGTCGATTCAGGTATGATGATTCTAACTGAAATAAGTGACACAGAAAAAGAAACATCATAAGATATCAGTAATACACGGAATGTAAACTTGGCTACACAGGAACTGAATTACAGAACAGAACAGGGTCTCAAATTTAGAAAACCAACTTATGCTTGCTTAAGGGTAAAGGTGAGTTGGGGTGCTGCATAAAACCAGAGATTGAAATGAGCACAGATAAAGTTCCTTAAGCCAAATATGGAATAGACAAGAGCTACTCCTTGCTCAACGAAATGGACTCAACACCCCATATTAAACTCCTAAGAATGTACCTGACTAGTAAGTATCTTAAAACCTAGGGATTGCTATGTCTCCGAAAGAGAATCAAGCATGTGTACAGGGGCATAAACGCAGCAGTGATAGGATTGGAGAGGTTCGGTGAGCAAATGAAGACCCTTTGAAGTCATATTGCATGGTACCCATTCCACGGGTTTCAACTACCCAGGTTTAAGGTATTCTTCCTTCAGCTAAAACATGCATGTGCAACCTAGAGTATGATCAACCATGTGATCGGGAGACGTGTTCAAATATGTCTCAGTTTTCGTACCCTGGTACTCGGGTGCAACATTCCAGACGCTTTACTAACACTCTCCCCACTTGGAGAGTCAGCGCCTTTAACCTCCTGTTTGGCCCAGTTTGCAATTTCTGCGGAAGATGAACAGGAATAGCGAGAACCAATGAGAGGCTAGCTGCAGGTGTCTGGACGGGCAAATTTAACTCTCATTTCCCACCAGGAAGAGGAATTAACCAAAGGCTCAGCATGCCAGGCCGGAACCAGATTAGGGCCTGAAGCCATCCTGCGGTGTTGCGGCCAGGTCACAAGAAAGCGAGTTGAAGAAAGGAGCTCAGGGGCACTGTAATTCACAAACCTGCAGAGTTATAAATGACAGCTATCGTCCAAAAATAGACTGAAGTAAGGCTGCCAAGAGGACTTGAAAGCGGGGCAGAATTGCAGGAAACCGATTTCAGGAGGTAGACTGGAATTGCATTGAAAGCATAGGAAAAGAGGCAGAACGTCCACAATGATGCACTTGGCCAAAAAGGGCGTATGCGTTTTTTCCTGAACATATTCAGGAAAAAACGCATACGCCCTTTTTGGCCAACCAAGCAAGCTTGCAAAGGAAATCTGCACTACAATGAAGTCTCACTTCCCCCGGTCAAAAGGGCCATCTGAAAAAAGTGTAAAATCCAGAAAGGCAGGACAGGCCATGGAGAACTGGGAGCCTTGTTATGCTGAAGGGCGGGATGTAAATTGCCAACAAACACTCGGGAGAAGTGTATGGTGTTTCCTGAAACATCTAAAAAACAAAGCAACAGAGCCTAGGGCACTTCCACTTATGGTCCTATAGCTTAGGGAATTTAAAATCAAAAAGACACAGCCACCCCAAAGTTTGGAATGGCTCTGTTTACAAGAACCTCGTTTACAGTACAAGTTCAACATCGAAGAAAGTGAAAAATGGATAAAAAAGTTGTGGTATTTACTTACAAAGCAATATCACTCAGCAATGAAATCTGTGTCATCAGGCCCTTAGCAGCACAATGAGTCGATTCAGGTATGATGATTCTAACTGAAATAAGTGACACAGAAAAAGAAACATCATAAGATATCAGTAATACACGGAATGTAAACTTGGCTACACAGGAACTGAATTACAGAACAGAACAGGGTCTCAAATTTAGAAAACCAACTTATGCTTGCTTAAGGGTAAAGGTGAGTTGGGGTGCTGCATAAAACCAGAGATTGAAATGAGCACAGATAAAGTTCCTTAAGCCAAATATGGAATAGACAAGAGCTACTCCTTGCTCAACGAAATGGACTCAACACCGCATATTAAACGCCTAAGAATGTACCTGACTAGTAAGTATCTTAAAACCTATGGATTGCTATGTCTCCGAAAGAGAATCAAGCGTGTGTACAGGGGCATAAACGCAGCAGTGATACGATTGGAGAGGTTCGGTGAGCAAATGAAGACCCTTTGAAGTCATATTGCATGGTACCCATTACACGGGTCTCAACTCTCCAGGTTTAAGGTATTCTTCCTTCAGCTAAAACATGCATGTGGATCCCAGAGTATGATCAACCATGTGATCGGGAGACGTGTTCAAATATGTCTCAGTTTTCCTCCCCTGGTACTCGGGTGCAACATTCCAGACGCTTTACTAACACTCTCCCCACTTGGAGAGTCAGCGCCTTTAACCTCCTGTTTGGCCCAGTTTGCAATTTCTGCGGAAGATGAACAGGAATAGCGAGAACCAATGAGAGGCTAGCTGCAGGTGTCTGGACGGGCAAATTTAACTCTCATTTCCCACCAGGAAGAGGAAATAACCAAAGGCTGAGCGTGCCGTACCGGAACCAGATTAGGGCTTGAAGCCATCCTGCGGTGTTGCGGCCAGCTCAAAAGAAAGCGAGTTGAAGAAAGGAGCTCATGGGCACTGTAATTCACAAACCTGCAGAGTTATAAATGACAGCTATCGTCCAAAAATAGACTGAAGTAAGGCTGCCAAGAGGACTTGAAAGCGGGGCAGAATTGCAGGAAACCGATTTCAGGAGGTAGACTGGAATTGCATTGAAAGCATAGGAAAAGAGGCAGAACGTCCACAATGATGCACTTGGCCAAAAAGGGCGTATGCGTTTTTTCCTGAATATATTCAGGAAAAAACGCATACGCCCTTTTTGGCCAACCAAGCAAGCTTGCAAAGGAAATCTGCACTACAATGAAGTCTCACTTCCCCCCGGTCAAAAGGGCCATCTGAAAAAAGTGTAAAATCCAGAAAGGCAGGACAGGCCATGGAGAACTGGGAGCCTTGTTATGCTGATGGGCGGGATGTAAATTGCCAACAGACACTGGGGAGAAGTGTATGGTGTTTCCTGAAACATCTAAAAAACAAAGCAACAGAACCTAGGGCACTTCCACTTATGGTCCTATAGCTTAGGGAATTTAAAATCAAAAAGACACAGCCACCCAAAAGTTTGGAACGGCTCTGTTTACAAGAACCTCGTTTACAGTACAAGTTCAACATCGCAGAAAGTGAAAAATGGATAAAGAAGTTGTGGTATTTACTTACAAAGCAATATCACTCAGCAATGAAAATTGTGTCATCAGGCCCTTAGCAGCACAATGAGTGGATTCAGGTATGATGATTCTAACTGAAATAAGTCACACAGAAAAAGAAACATCATAAGATATCAGTAATACATGGAATGTAAACTTGGCTACACAGGAACTGAATTACAGAACAGAACAGGGTCTCAAATTTAGAAAACCAACTTATGCTTGCTTAAGGGTAAAGGTGAGTTGGGGTGCTGCATAAAACCAGAGATTGAAATGAGCACAGATAAAGTTCCTTAAGCCAAATATGGAATAGACAAGAGCTACTCCTTGCTCAACGAAATGGACTCAACACCGCATATTAAACGCCTAAGAATGTACCTGACTAGTAAGTATCTTAAAACCTATGGATTGCTATGTCTCCGAAAGAGAATCAAGCATGTGTACAGGGGCATAAACGCAGCAGTGATAGGATTGGAGAGGTTCGGTGAGCAAATGAAGACCCTTTGAAGTCATATTGCATGGTACCCATTCCACGGGTTTCAAATACCCAGGTTTAAGGTATTCTTCCTTCAGCTAAAACATGCATGTGCAACCTAGAGTATGATCAACCATGTGATCGGGAGACGTGTTCAAATATGTCTCAGTTTTCGTACCCTGGTACTCGGGTGCAACATTCCAGACGCTTTACTAACACTCTCCCCACTTGGAGAGTCAGCGCCTTTAACCTCCTGTTTGGCCCAGTTTGCAATTTCTGCGGAAGCTGAACAGGAATAGCGAGAACCAATGAGAGGCTAGCTGCAGGTGTCTGGACGGGCAAATTTAACTCTCATTTCCCACCAGGAAGAGGAATTAACCAAAGGCTCAGCATGCCAGGCCGGAACCAGATTAGGGCCTGAAGCCATCCTGCGGTGTTGCGGCCAGGTCACAAGAAAGCGAGTTGAAGAAAGGAGCTCAGGGGCACTGTAATTCACAAACCTGCAGAGTTATAAATGACAGCTATCGTCCAAAAATAGACTGAAGTAAGGCTGCCAAGAGGACTTGAAAGCGGGGCAGAATTGCAGGAAACCGATTTCAGGAGGTAGACTGGAATTGCATTGAAAGCATAGGAAAAGAGGCAGAACGTCCACAATGATGCACTTGGCCAAAAAGGGCGTATGCGTTTTTTCCTGAACATATTCAGGAAAAAACGCATACGCCCTTTTTGGCCAACCAAGCAAGCTTGCAAAGGAAATCTGCACTACAATGAAGTCTCACTTCCCCCGGTCAAAAGGGCCATCTGAAAAAAGTGTAAAATCCAGAAAGGCAGGACAGGCCATGGAGAACTGGGAGCCTTGTTATGCTGAAGGGCGGGATGTAAATTGCCAACAAACACTCGGGAGAAGTGTATGGTGTTTCCTGAAACATCTAAAAAACAAAGCAACAGAGCCTAGGGCACTTCCACTTATGGTCCTATAGCTTAGGGAATTTAAAATCAAAAAGACACAGCCACCCCAAAGTTTGGAATGGCTCTGTTTACAAGAACCTCGTTTACAGTACAAGTTCAACATCGAAGAAAGTGAAAAATGGATAAAAAAGTTGTGGTATTTACTTACAAAGCAATATCACTCAGCAATGAAATCTGTGTCATCAGGCCCTTAGCAGCACAATGAGTCGATTCAGGTATGATGATTCTAACTGAAATAAGTGACACAGAAAAAGAAACATCATAAGATATCAGTAATACACGGAATGTAAACTTGGCTACACAGGAACTGAATTACAGAACAGAACAGGGTCTCAAATTTAGAAAACCAACTTATGCTTGCTTAAGGGTAAAGGTGAGTTGGGGTGCTGCATAAAACCAGAGATTGAAATGAGCACAGATAAAGTTCCTTAAGCCAAATATGGAATAGACAAGAGCTACTCCTTGCTCAACGAAATGGACTCAACACCCCATATTAAACGCCTAAGAATGTACCTGACTAGTAAGTATCTTAAAACCTAGGGATTGCTATGTCTCCGAAAGAGAATCAAGCATGTGTACAGGGGCATAAACGCAGCAGTGATAGGATTGGAGAGGTTCGGTGAGCAAATGAAGACCCTTTGAAGTCATATTGCATGGTACCCATTCCACGGGTTTCAACTCTCCAGGTTTAAGGTATTCTTCCTTCAGCTAAAACATGCATGTGGATCCCAGAGTATGATCAACCATGTGATCGGGAGACGTGTTCAAATATGTCTCAGTTTTCCTCCCCTGGTACTCGGGTGCAACATTCCAGACGCTTTACTAACACTCTCCCCACTTGGAGAGTCAGCGCCTTTAACCTCCTGTTTGGCCCAGTTTGCAATTTCTGCGGAAGATGAACAGGAATAGCGAGAACCAATGAGAGGCTAGCTGCAGGTGTCTGGACGGGCAAATTTAACTCTCATTTCTCACCAGGAAGAGGAATTAACCAAAGGCTCAGCATGCCGGGCCGGAACCAGATTAGGGCCTGAAGCCATCCTGCGGTGTTGCGGCCAGCTCAAAAGAAAGCGAGTTGAAGAAAGGAGCTCAGGGGCACTGTAATTCACAAACCTGCAGAGTTATAAATGACAGCTATCGTCCAAAAATAGACTGAAGTAAGGCTGCCAAGAGGACTTGAAAGCGGGGCAGAATTGCAGGAAACCGATTTCAGGAGGTAGACTGGAATTGCATTGAAAGCATAGGAAAAGAGGCAGAACGTCCACAATGATGCACTTGGCCAAAAAGGGCGTATGCGTTTTTTCCTGAACATATTCAGGAAAAAACGCATACGCCCTTTTTGGCCAACCAAGCAAGCTTGCAAAGAAAATCTGCACTACAATGAAGTCTCACTTCCCCCGGTCAAAAGGGCCATCTGAAAAAAGTGTAAAATCCAGAAAGGCAGGACAGGCCATGGAGAACTGGGAGCCTTGTTATGCTGAAGGGCGGGATGTAAATTGCCAACAAACACTCGGGAGAAGTGTATGGTGTTCCTGAAACATCTAAAAAACAAAGCAACAGAGCCTAGGGCACTACCACTTATGGTCCTATAGCTTAGGGAATTTAAAATCAAAAAGACACAGCCACCCCAAAGTTTGGAACGGCTCTGTTTACAAGAACCTCGTTTACAGTACAAGTTCAACATCGAAGAAAGTGAAAAATGGATAAAATAGTTGTGGTATTTACTTACAAAGCAGTATCACTCAGCAATGAAATCTGTGTCATCAGGCCCGTAGCAGCACAATGAGTCGATTCAGGTATGATGATTCTAACTGAAATAAGTGACACAGAAAAAGAAACATCATAAGATATCAGTAATACACGGAATGTAAACTTGGCTACACAGGAACTGAATTACAGAACAGAACAGGGTCTCAAATTTAGAAAACCAACTTATGCTTGCTTAAGGGTAAAGGTGAGTTGGGGTGCTGCATAAAACCAGAGATTGAAATGAGCACAGATAAAGTTCCTTAAGCCAAATATGGAATAGACAAGAGCTACTCCTTGCTCAACGAAATGGACTCAACACCCCATATTAAACGCCTGAGAATGTACCTGACTAGTAAGTATCTTAAAACCTAGGGATTGCTATGTCTCCGAAAGAGAATCAAGCATGTGTACAGGGGCATAAACGCAGCAGTGATAAGATTGGAGAGGTTCGGTGAGCAAATGAAGACCCTTTGAAGTCATATTGCATGGTACCCATTCCACGGGTTTCAACTACCCAGGTTTAAGGTATTCTTCCTTCAGCTAAAACATGCATGTGGAACCTAGAGTATGATCAACCATGTGATCGGGAGACGTGTTCAAATATGTCCCAGTTTTCGTACCCTGGTACTCGGGTGCAACATTCCAGACGCTTACTAACTCTCTCCCCGCTTGGAGAGTCAGTCCCTTTAACCTCCTGTTTGACCCAGTTTGCAATTTCTGCGGAAGATGAACAGGAATAGCGAGAACCAATGAGAGGCTAGCTGGAGGTGTCTGGACGGGCAAATTTAACTCTCATTTCCCACCAGGAAGAGGAATTAACCAAAGGCTCAGCGTGCCGTGCCGGAACCAGATTAGGGCCTGAAGCCATCCTGCGGTGTTGCGGCCAGCTCAAAAGAAAGCGAGTTGAAGAAAGGAGCTCAGGGGCACTGTAATTCACAAACCTGCAGAGTTATAAATGACAGCTATCCTCCAAAAATACACTGAAGTAAGGCTGCCAAGAGGACTTGAAAGCGGGGCAGAATTGCAGGAAACCGATTTCAGGAGGTAGACTGGAATTGCATTGAAAGCATAGGAAAAGAGGCAGAACGTCCACAATGATGCACTTGGCCAAAAAGGGCGTATGCGTTTTTTCCTGAATATATTCAGGAAAAAACGCATACGCCCTTTTTGGCCAACCAAGCAAACTTGCAAAGGAAATCTGCACTACAATGAAGTCTCACTTCCCCCCAGTCAAAAGGGCCATCTGAAAAAAGTGTAAAATCCAGAAAGGCAGGACAGGCCATGGAGAACTGGGAGCCTTGTTATGCTGATGGGCGGGATGTAAATTGCCAACAACCACTCGGGAGAAGTGTATGGTGTTTCCTGAAACATCTAAAAAACAAAGCAACAGAGCCTAGGGCACTTCCACTTATGGTCCTATAGCTTAGGGAAATTAAAATCAAAAAGACACAGCCACCCCAAAGTTTGGGACGCCTCTGTTTACAAGAACCTCGTTTACCATACAAGTTCAATATCACAGAAAGTGAAAAATGGATAAAGAACTTGTGGTACTTACGTACAATGCAGTATCACTCAGCAATGAAATCTATGTCATCAGGCCCGTAGCAGCATAATGAGTGGATTCAGGTACGATGATTCTAACTGAAATAAGTCACACAGAAAAAGAAACATCATAAGATATCACTAATACACGGATTGTAAACTTGGCTACACAGGAACTGAATTACAGAACAGAACAGGGTCTCAAATTTAGAAAACCAACTTATGCTTGCTTAAGGGGAAAGGTGAGTTGGGGTGCTGCATAAAACCAGAGATTGAAATGAGCACAGATAAAGTTCCTTAAGCCAAATATGGAATAGACAAGAGCTACTCCTTGCTCAACGAAATGGACTCAACACCGCATATTAAACGCCTAAGAATGTACCTGACTAGTAAGTATCTTAAAACCTATGGATTGCTATGTCTCCGAAAGAGAATCAAGCATGTGTACAGGGGCATAAACGCAGCAGTGATAGGATTGGAGAGGTTCGGTGAGCAAATGAAGACCCTTTGAAGTCATATTGCATGGTACCCATTCCACGGGTTTCACCTACCCAGGTTTAAGGTATTCTTCCTTCAGCTAAAACATGCATGTGGAACCTAGAGTATGATCAACCATGTGATCGGGAGACGTGTTCAAATATGTCTCAGTTTTCGTACCCTGGTACTCGGGTGCAACATTCCAGACGCTTTACTAACACTCTCCCGACTTGGAGAGTCAGTCCCTTTAACCTCTTGTTTGGCCCAGTTTGCAATTTCTGCGGAAGATGAACAGGAATAGCGAGAACCAATGAGAGACTACCTGGAGGTGTCTGAACGGGCAAATTTAACTCTCATTTCCCACCAGGAAGAGGAATTAACCAAAGGCTCAGCGTGCCGTGCCGGAAACAGATTAGGGCCTGAAGCCATCCTGCGGTGTTGCGGCCAGCTCAAAAGAAAGCGAGTTGAAGAAAGGAGCTCAGGGGCACTGTAATTCACAAACCTGCAGAGTTATAAATGACAGCTATCGTCCAAAAATAGACTGAAGTAAGGCTGCCAAGAGGACTTGAAAGCGGGGCAGAATTGCAGGAAACCGATTTCAGGAGGTAGACTGGAATTGCATTGAAAGCATAGGAAAAGAGGCAGAATGTCCACAATGATGCACTTGGCCAAAAAGGGCATATGCGTTTTTTCCTGAATATATTCAGGAAAAAACGCATACGCCCTTTTTGGCCAACCAAGCAAGCTTGCAAAGGAAATCTGCACTACAATGAAGTCTCACTTCCCCCCGGTCAAAAGGGCCATCTGAAAAAAGTGTAAAATCCAGAAAGGCAAAAGGCCATTGAGAACTGGGAGCCTTGTTATGCTGAGGGGCGGGATGTAAATTGCCAACAACCACTTGGGAGAAGTGTATGGTGTTTCCTGAAACATCTAAAAAACAAAGCAACAGAGCCTAGGGCACTGCCACTTATGGTCCTATAGCTTAGGGAAATTAAAATCAAAAAGACACAGCCACCCCAAAGTTTGGATCGGCTCTGTTTACAAGAACCTCGTTTACAGTACAAGTTCAACATCGCAGAAAGTGAAAAATGGATAAAGAAGTTGTGGTATTTACTTACAAAGCAATATCACTCAGCAATGAAATCTGTGTCATCAGGCCCTTAGCAGCACAATGAGTGGATTCAGGTATGATGATTCCAACTGAAATAAGTCACACATTAAAAGAAACATCATAAGATATCAGTAATACACGGAATGTAAAGTTGGCTACACAGGAACTGAATGACAGAACAGAACAGGTTCTCAAATTTAGAAAACCAACTTATGCTTGCTTAAGGGTAAAGGTGAGTTGGGGTGCTGCATAAAACCAGAGATTGAAATGAGCACAGATAAAGTTCCTTAAGCCAAATATGGAATAGACAAGAGCTACTCCTTGCTCAACGAAATGGACTCAACACCGCATATTAAACGCCTAAGAATGTACCTGACTAGTAAGTATCTTAAAACCTATGGATTGCTATGTCTCCGAAAGAGAATCAAGCATGTGTACAGGGGCATAAACGCAGCAGTGATAGGATTGGAGAGGTTCGGTGAGCAAATGAAGACCCTTTGAAGTCATATTGCATGGTACCCATTCCACGGGTTTCACCTACCCAGGTTTAAGGTATTCTTCCTTCAGCTAAAACATGCATGTGGAACCTAGAGTATGATCAACCATGTGATCGGGAGACGTGTTCAAATATGTCTCAGTTTTCGTACCCTGGTACTCGGGTGCAACATTCCAGACGCTTTACTAACACTCTCCCGACTTGGAGAGTCAGTCCCTTTAACCTCTTGTTTGGCCCAGTTTGCAATTTCTGCGGAAGATGAACAGGAATAGCGAGAACCAATGAGAGACTACCTGGAGGTGTCTGAACGGACAAATTTAACTCTCATTTCCCACCAGGAAGAGGAATTAACCAAAGGCTCAGCGTGCCGTGCCAGAACCAGATTAGGGCCTGAAGCCATCCTGCGGTGTTGCGGCCAGCTCAAAAGAAAGCGAGTTGAAGAAAGGAGCTCAGGGGCACTGTAATTCACAAACCTGCAGAGTTATAAATGACAGCTATCGTCCAAAAATAGACTGAAGTAAGGCTGCCAAGAGGACTTGAAAGCGGGGCAGAATTGCAGGAAACCGATTTCAGGAGGTAGACTGGAATTGCATTGAAAGCATAGGAAAAGAGGCAGAATGTCCACAATGATGCACTTGGCCAAAAAGGGCGTATGCGTTTTTTCCTGAATATATTCAGGAAAAAACGCATACGCCCTTTTTGGCCAACCAAGCAAGCTTGCAAAGGAAATCTGCACTACAATGAAGTCTCACTTCCCCCCGGTCAAAAGGGCCATCTGAAAAAAGTGTAAAATCCAGAAAGGCAACAGGCCATTGAGAACTGGGAGCCTTGTTATGCTGAGGGGCGGGATGTAAATTGCCAACAACCACTTGGGAGAAGTGTATGGTGTTTCCTGAAACATCTAAAAAACAAAGCAACAGAGCCTAGGGCACTGCCACTTATGGTCCTATAGCTTAGGGAAATTAAAATCAAAAAGACACAGCCACCCCAAAGTTTGGATCGGCTCTGTTTACAAGAACCTCGTTTACAGTACAAGTTCAACATCGCAGAAAGTGAAAAATGGATAAAGAAGTTGTGGTATTTACTTACAAAGCAATATCACTCAGCAATGAAATCTGTGTCATCAGGCCCTTAGCAGCACAATGAGTGGATTCAGGTATGATGATTCTAACTGAAATAAGTCACACATTAAAAGAAACATCATAAGATATCAGTAATACACGGAATGTAAAGTTGGCTACACAGGAACTGAATTACAGAACAGAACAGGTTCTCAAATTTAGAAAACCAACTTATGCTTGCTTAAGGGTAAAGGTGAGTTGGGGTGCTGCATAAAACCAGAGATTGAAATGAGCACAGATAAAGATCCTTAAGCCAAATATGGAATAGACAAGAGCTACTCCTTGCTCAACGAAATGGACTCAACACCCCATATTAAACGCCTAAGAATGTACCTGACTAGTAAGTATCTTAAAACCTATGGATTGCTATGTCTCCGAAAGAGAATCAAGCATGTGTACAGGGGCATAAACGCAGCAGTGATAGGATTGGAGAGGTTCGGTGAGCAAATGAAGACCCTTTGAAGTCATATTGCATGGTACCCATTCCACGGGTTTCAACTACCCAGGTTTAAGGTATTCTTCCTTCAGCTAAAACATGCATGTGGAACCTAGAGTATGATCAACCATGTGATCGGGAGACGTGTTCAAATATGTCCCAGTTTTCGTACCCTGGTACTGGGGTGCAACATTCCAGACGCTTTACTAACACTCTCCCGACTTGGAGAGTCAGTCCCTTTAACCTCCTGTTTGGCCCAGTTTGCAATTTCTGCGGAAGATGAACAGGAATAGCGAGAACCAATGAGAGGCTAGCTGGAGGTGTCTGGACGGGCAAATTTAACTCTCATTTCCCACCAGGAAGAGGAATTAACCAAAGGCTCAGCGTGCCGTGCCGGAACCAGATTAGGGCCTGAAGCCTTCCTGCGGTGTTGCGGCCAGCTCAAAAGAAAGCGAGTTGAAGAAAGGAGCTCAGGGGCACTGTAATTCACAAACCTGCAGAGTTATAAATGACAGCTATCATCCAAAAATAGACTGAAGTAAGGCTGCCAAGAGGACTTGAAAGCGGGGCAGAATTGCAGGAAACCGATTTCAGAAGGTAGACTGGAATTGCATTGAAAGCATAGGAAAAGAGGCAGATCGTCCACAATGATGCACTTGGCCAAAAAGGGCGTATGCGTTTTTTCCTGAATATATTCAGGAAAAAACGCATACGCCCTTTTTGGCCAACCAAGCAAGCTTGCAAAGGAAATCTGCACTACAATGAAGTCTCACTTCCCCCCTGTCAAAAGGGCCATCTGAAAAAAGTGTAAAATCCAGAAAGGCAGGACAGGCCATGGAGAACTGGGAGCCTTGTTATGCTGATGGGCGGGATGTAAATTACCAACAGACACTCAGGAGAAGTGTATGGTGTTTCCTGAAACATCTAAAAAACAAAGCAACAGAGCCTAGGGCACTGCCACTTATGGTCCTATAGCTTAGGGAAATTAAAATCAAAAAGACACAGCCACCCCAAAGTTTGGGACGCCTCTGTTTACAAGAACCTCGTTTACAGTACAAGTTCAACATCGCAGAAAGTGAAAAATGGATAAAGAAGTTGTGGTATTTACTTACAAAGCAATATCACTCAGCAATGAAATCTATGTCATCAGGCCCTTAGTAGCACAATGAGTGGATTCAGGTATGATGATTCTAACTGAAATAAGTCACACAGAAAAAGAAACATCATAAGATATCAGTAATACACGGAATGTAAACTTGGCTACACAGGAACTGAATTACAGAACAGAACAGGGTCTCAAATTTAGAAAACCAACTTATGCGTGCTTATGGGGAAAGGTGAGTTGGGGTGCTGCATAAAACCAGAGATTGAAATGAGCACAGATAAAGTTCCTTAAGCCAAATATGGAATAGACAAGAGCTACTCCTTGCTCAACGAAATGGACTCAACACCGCATATTAAACGCCTAAGAATGTACCTGACTAGTAAGTATCTTAAAACCTATGGATTGCTATGTCTCCGAAAGAGAATCAAGCATGTGTACAGGGGCATAAACGCAGCAGTGATAGGATTGGAGAGGTTCGGTGAGCAAATGAAGACCCTTTGAAGTCATATTGCATGGTACCCATTCCACGGGTTTCACCTACCCAGGTTTAAGGTATTCTTCCTTCAGCTAAAACATGCATGTGGAACCTAGAGTATGATCAACCATGTGATCGGGAGACGTGTTCAAATATGTCTCAGTTTTCGTACCCTGGTACTCGGGTGCAACATTCCAGACGCTTTACTAACACTCTCCCGACTTGGAGAGTCAGTCCCTTTAACCTCTTGTTTGGCCCAGTTTGCAATTTCTGCGGAAGATGAACAGGAATAGCGAGAACCAATGAGAGACTACCTGGAGGTGTCTGAACGGGCAAATTTAACTCTCATTTCCCACCAGGAAGAGGAATTAACCAAAGGCTCAGCGTGCCGTGCCGGAACCAGATTAGGGTCTGAAGCCATCCTGCGGTGTTGCGGCCAGCTCAAAAGAAAGCGAGTTGAAGAAAGGAGCTCAGGGGCACTGTAATTCACAAACCTGCAGAGTTATAAATGACAGCTATCGTCCAAAAATAGACTGAAGTAAGGCTGCCAAGAGGACTTGAAAGCGGGGCAGAATTGCAGGAAACCGATTTCAGGAGGTAGACTGGAATTGCATTGAAAGCATAGGAAAAGAGGCAGAATGTCCACAATGATGCACTTGGCCAAAAAGGGCGTATGCGTTTTTTCCTGAATATATTCAGGAAAAAACGCATACGCCCTTTTTGGCCAACCAAGCAAGCTTGCAAAGGAAATCTGCACTACAATGAAGTCTCACTTCCCCCCGGTCAAAAGGGCCATCTGAAAAAAGTGTAAAATCCAGAAAGGCAACAGGCCATTGAGAACTGGGAGCCTTGTTATGCTGAGGGGCGGGATGTAAATTGCCAACAACCACTTGGGAGAAGTGTATGGTGTTTCCTGAAACATCTAAAAAACAAAGCAACAGAGCCTAGGGCACTGCCACTTATGGTCCTATAGCTTAGGGAAATTAAAATCAAAAAGACACAGCCACCCCAAAGTTTGGATCGGCTCTGTTTACAAGAACCTCGTTTACAGTACAAGTTCAACATCGCAGAAAGTGAAAAATGGATAAAGAAGTTGTGGTATTTACTTACAAAGCAATATCACTCAGCAATGAAATCTGTGTCATCAGGCCCTTAGCAGCACAATGAGTGGATTCAGGTATGATGATTCTAACTGAAATAAGTCACACATTAAAAGAAACATCATAAGATATCAGTAATACACGGAATGTAAAGTTGGCTACACAGGAACTGAATGACAGAACAGAACAGGTTCTCAAATTTAGAAAACCAACTTATGCTTGCTTAAGGGTAAAGGTGAGTTGGGGTGCTGCATAAAACCAGAGATTGAAATGAGCACAGATAAAGTTCCTTAAGCCAAATATGGAATAGACAAGAGCTACTCCTTGCTCAACGAAATGGACTCAACACCGCATATTAAACGCCTAAGAATGTACCTGACTAGTAAGTATCTTAAAACCTATGGATTGCTATGTCTCCGAAAGAGAATCAAGCATGTGTACAGGGGCATAAACGCAGCAGTGATAGGATTGGAGAGGTTCGGTGAGCAAATGAAGACCCTTTGAAGTCATATTGCATGGTACCCATTCCACGGGTTTCACCTACCCAGGTTTAAGGTATTCTTCCTTCAGCTAAAACATGCATGTGGAACCTAGAGTATGATCAACCATGTGATCGGGAGACGTGTTCAAATATGTCTCAGTTTTCGTACCCTGGTACTCGGGTGCAACATTCCAGACGCTTTACTAACACTCTCCCGACTTGGAGAGTCAGTCCCTTTAACCTCTTGTTTGGCCCAGTTTGCAATTTCTGCGGAAGATGAACAGGAATAGCGAGAACCAATGAGAGACTACCTGGAGGTGTCTGAACGGGCAAATTTAACTCTCATTTCCCACCAGGAAGAGGAATTAACCAAAGGCTCAGCGTGCCGTGCCGGAACCAGATTAGGGCCTGAAGCCATCCTGCGGTGTTGCGGCCAGCTCAAAAGAAAGCGAGTTGAAGAAAGGAGCTCAGGGGCACTGTAATTCACAAACCTGCAGAGTTATAAATGACAGCTATCGTCCAAAAATAGACTGAAGTAAGGCTGCCAAGAGGACTTGAAAGCGGGGCAGAATTGCAGGAAACCGATTTCAGGAGGTAGACTGGAATTGCATTGAAAGCATAGGAAAAGAGGCAGAATGTCCACAATGATGCACTTGGCCAAAAAGGGCGTATGCGTTTTTTCCTGAATATATTCAGGAAAAAACGCATACGCCCTTTTTGGCCAACCAAGCAAGCTTGCAAAGGAAATCTGCACTACAATGAAGTCTCACTTCCCCCCGGTCAAAAGGGCCATCTGAAAAAAGTGTAAAATCCAGAAAGGCAACAGGCCATTGAGAACTGGGAGCCTTGTTATGCTGAGGGGCGGGATGTAAATTGCCAACAACCACTTGGGAGAAGTGTATGGTGTTTCCTGAAACATCTAAAAAACAAAGCAACAGAGCCTAGGGCACTGCCACTTATGGTCCTATAGCTTAGGGAAATTAAAATCAAAAAGACACAGCCACCCCAAAGTTTGGATCGGCTCTGTTTACAAGAACCTCGTTTACAGTACAAGTTCAACATCGCAGAAAGTGAAAAATGGATAAAGAAGTTGTGGTATTTACTTACAAAGCAATATCACTCAGCAATGAAATCTGTGTCATCAGGCCCTTAGCAGCACAATGAGTGGATTCAGGTATGATGATTCTAACTGAAATAAGTCACACATTAAAAGAAACATCATAAGATATCAGTAATACACGGAATGTAAAGTTGGCTACACAGGAACTGAATGACAGAACAGAACAGGTTCTCAAATTTAGAAAACCAACTTATGCTTGCTTAAGGGTAAAGGTGAGTTGGGGTGCTGCATAAAACCAGAGATTGAAATGAGCACAGATAAAGTTCCTTAAGCCAAATATGGAATAGACAAGAGCTACTCCTTGCTCAACGAAATGGACTCAACACCGCATATTAAACGCCTAAGAATGTACCTGACTAGTAAGTATCTTAAAACCTATGGATTGCTATGTCTCCGAAAGAGAATCAAGCATGTGTACAGGGGCATAAACGCAGCAGTGATAGGATTGGAGAGGTTCGGTGAGCAAATGAAGACCCTTTGAAGTCATATTGCATGGTACCCATTCCACGGGTTTCACCTACCCAGGTTTAAGGTATTCTTCCTTCAGCTAAAACATGCATGTGGAACCTAGAGTATGATCAACCATGTGATCGGGAGACGTGTTCAAATATGTCTCAGTTTTTGTACCCTGGTACTCGGGTGCAACATTCCAGACGCTTTACTAACACTCTCCCGACTTGGAGAGTCAGTCCCTTTAACCTCTTGTTTGGCCCAGTTTGCAATTTCTGCGGAAGATGAACAGGAATAGCGAGAACCAATGAGAGACTACCTGGAGGTGTCTGAACGGGCAAATTTAACTCTCATTTCCCACCAGGAAGAGGAATTAACCAAAGGCTCAGCGTGCCGTGCTTGAACCAGATTAGGGCCTGAAGCCATCCTGCGGTGTTGCGGCCAGCTCACAAGAAAGCGAGTTGAAGAAAGGAGCTCAGGGGCACTGTAATTCACAAACCTGCAGAGTTATAAATGACAGCTATCGTCCAAAAATAGACTGAAGTAAGGCTGCCAAGAGGACTTGAAAGCGGGGCAGAATTGCAGGAAACCGATTTCAGGAGGTAGACTGGAATTGCATTGAAAGCATAGGAAAAGAGGCAGAATGTCCACAATGATGCACTTGGCCAAAAAGGGCGTATGCGTTTTTTCCTGAATATATTCAGGAAAAAACGCATATGCCCTTTTTGGCCAACCAAGCAAGCTTGCAAAGGAAATCTGCACTACAATGAAGTCTCACTTCCCCCCGGTCAAAAGGGCCATCTGAAAAAAGTGTAAAATCCAGAAAGGCAACAGGCCATTGAGAACTGGGAGCCTTGTTATGCTGAGGGGCGGGATGTAAATTGCCAACAACCACTTGGGAGAAGTGTATGGTGTTTCCTGAAACATCTAAAAAACAAAGCAACAGAGCCTAGGGCACTGCCACTTATGGTCCTATAGCTTAGGGAAATTAAAATCAAAAAGACACAGCCACCCCAAAGTTTGGATCGGCTCTGTTTACAAGAACCTCGTTTACAGTACAAGTTCAACATCGCAGAAAGTGAAAAATGGATAAAGAAGTTGTGGTATTTACTTACAAAGCAATATCACTCAGCAATGAATCTGTGTCATCAGGCCCTTAGCAGCACAATGAGTGGATTCAGGTATGATGATTCTAACTGAAATAAGTCACACATTAAAAGAAACATCATAAGATATCAGTAATACACGGAATGTAAAGTTGGCTACACAGGAACTGAATGACAGAACAGAACAGGTTCTCAAATTTAGAAAACCAACTTATGCTTGCTTAAGGGTAAAGGTGAGTTGGGGTGCTGCATAAAACCAGAGATTGAAATGAGCACAGATAAAGTTCCTTAAGCCAAATATGGAATAGACAAGAGCTACTCCTTGCTCAACGAAATGGACTCAACACCGCATATTAAACGCCTAAGAATGTACCTGACTAGTAAGTATCTTAAAACCTATGGATTGCTATGTCTCCGAAAGAGAATCAAGCATGTGTACAGGGGCATAAACGCAGCAGTGATAGGATTGGAGAGGTTCGGTGAGCAAATGAAGACCCTTTGAAGTCATATTGCATGGTACCCATTCCACGGGTTTCAACTACCCAGGTTTAAGGTAATCTTCCTTCAGCTAAAACATGCATGTGGAACCTAGAGTATGATCAACCATGTGATCGGGAGACGTGTTCAAATATGTCCCAGTTTTCGTACCCTGGTACTGGGGTGCAACATTCCAGACGCTTTACTAACACTCTCCTGACTTGGAGAGTCAGTCCCTTTAACCTCCTGTTTGGCCCAGTTTGCAATTTCTGCGGAAGATGAACAGGAATAGCGAGAACCAATGAGAGGCTAGCTGGAGGTGTCTGGACGGGCAAATTTAACTCTCATTTCCCACCAGGAAGAGGAATTAACCAAAGGCTCAGCGTGCCGTGCCGGAACCAGATTAGGGCCTGAAGCCTTCCTGCGGTGTTGCGGCCAGCTCAAAAGAAAGCGAGTTGAAGAAAGGAGCTCAGGGGCACTGTAATTCACAAACCTGCAGAGTTATAAATGACAGCTATCGTCCAAAAATAGACTGAAGTAAGGCTGCCAAGAGGACTTGAAAGCGGGGCAGAATTGCAGGAAACCGATTTCAGAAGGTAGACTGGAATTGCATTGAAAGCATAGGAAAAGAGGCAGATCGTCCACAATGATGCACTTGGCCAAAAAGGGCGTATGCGTTTTTTCCTGAATATATTCAGGAAAAAACGCATACGCCCTTTTTGGCCAACCAAGCAAGCTTGCAAAGGAAATCTGCACTACAATGAAGTCTCACTTCCCCCCTGTCAAAAGGGCCATCTGAAAAAAGTGTAAAATCCAGAAAGGCAGGACAGGCCATGGAGAACTGGGAGCCTTGTTATGCTGATGGGCGGGATGTAAATTACCAACAGACACTCAGGAGAAGTGTATGGTGTTTCCTGAAACATCTAAAAAACAAAGCAACAGAGCCTAGGGCACTGCCACTTATGGTCCTATAGCTTAGGGAAATTAAAATCAAAAAGACACAGCCACCCCAAAGTTTGGGACGCCTCTGTTTACAAGAACCTCGTTTACAGTACAAGTTCAACATCGCAGAAAGTGAAAAATGGATAAAGAAGTTGTGGTATTTACTTACAAAGCAATATCACTCAGCAATGAAATCTATGTCATCAGGCCCTTAGTAGCACAATGAGTGGATTCAGGTATGATGATTCTAACTGAAATAAGTCACACAGAAAAAGAAACATCATAAGATATCAGTAATACACGGAATATAAACTTGGCTACACAGGAACTGAATTACAGAACAGAACAGGGTCTCAAATTTAGAAAACCAACTTATGCGTGCTTAAGGGGAAAGGTGAGTTGGGGTGCTGCATAAAACCAGAGATTGAAATGAGCACAGATAAAGTTCCTTAAGCCAAATATGGAATAGACAAGAGCTACTCCTTGCTCAACGAAATGGACTCAACACCGCATATTAAACGCCTAAGAATGTACCTGACTAGTAAGTATCTTAAAACCTATGGATTGCTATGTCCCCGAAAGAGAATCAAGCATGTGTACAGGGGCATAAACGCAGCAGTGATAGGATTGGAGAGGTTCGGTGAGCAAATGAAGACCCTTTGAAGTCATATTGCATGGTACCCATTCCACGGGTTTCACCTACCCAGGTTTAAGGTATTCTTCCTTCAGCTAAAACATGCATGTGGAACCTAGAGTATGATCAACCATGTGATCGGGAGACGTGTTCAAATATGTCTCAGTTTTCGTACCCTGGTACTCGGGTGCAACATTCCAGACGCTTTACTAACACTCTCCCGACTTGGAGAGTCAGTCCCTTTAACCTCTTGTTTGGCCCAGTTTGCAATTTCTGCGGAAGATGAACAGGAATAGCGAGAACCAATGAGAGACTACCTGGAGGTGTCTGAACGGGCAAATTTAACTCTCATTTCCCACCAGGAAGAGGAATTAACCAAAGGCTCAGCGTGCCGTGCCGGAACCAGATTAGGGCCTGAAGCCATCCTGCGGTGTTGCGGCCAGCTTAAAAGAAAGCGAGTTGAAGAAAGGAGCTCAGGGGCACTGTAATTCACAAACCTGCAGAGTTATAAATGACAGCTATCGTCCAAAAATAGACTGAAGTAAGGCTGCCAAGAGGACTTGAAAGCGGGGCAGAATTGCAGGAAACCGATTTCAGGAGGTAGACTGGAATTGCATTGAAAGCATAGGAAAAGAGGCAGAATGTCCACAATGATGCACTTGGCCAAAAAGGGCGTATGCGTTTTTTCCTGAATATATTCAGGAAAAAACGCATACGCCCTTTTTGGCCAACCAAGCAAGCTTGCAAAGGAAATCTGCACTACAATGAAGTCTCACTTCCCCCCGGTCAAAAGGGCCATCTGAAAAAAGTGTAAAATCCAGAAAGGCAACAGGCCATTGAGAACTGGGAGCCTTGTTATGCTGAGGGGCGGGATGTAAATTGCCAACAACCACTTGGGAGAAGTGTATGGTGTTTCCTGAAACATCTAAAAAACAAAGCAACAGAGCCTAGGGCACTGCCACTTATGGTCCTATAGCTTAGGGAAATTAAAATCAAAAAGACACAGCCACCCCAAAGTTTGGATCGGCTCTGTTTACAAGAACCTCGTTTACAGTACAAGTTCAACATCGCAGAAAGTGAAAAATGGATAAAGAAGTTGTGGTATTTACTTACAAAGCAATATCACTCAGCAATGAAATCTGTGTCATCAGGCCCTTAGTAGCACAATGAGTGGATTCAGGTATGATGATTCTAACTGAAATAAGTCACACAGAAAAAGAAACATCATAAGATATCAGTAATACACGGAATGTAAACTTGGCTACACAGGAACTGAATTACAGAACAGAACAGGGTCTCAAATTTAGAAAACCAACTTATGCGTGCTTAAGGGGAAAGGTGAGTTGGGGTGCTGCATAAAACCAGAGATTGAAATGAGCACAGATAAAGTTCCTTAAGCCAAATATGGAATAGACAAGAGCTACTCCTTGCTCAACGAAATGGACTCAACACCCCATATTAAACGCCTAAGAATGTACCTGACTAGTAAGTATCTTAAAACCTATGGATTGCTATGTCTCCGAAAGAGAATCAAGCATGTGTACAGGGGCATAAACGCAGCAGTGATAGGATTGGAGAGGTTCGGTGAGCAAATGAAGACCCTTTGAAGTCATATTGCATGGTACCCATTCCACGGGTTTCAACTACCCAGGTTTAAGGTATTCTTCCTTCAGCTAAAACATGCATGTGGAACCTAGAGTATGATCAACCATGTGATCGGGAGACGTGTTCAAATATGTCCCAGTTTTCGTACCCTGGTACTGGGGTGCAACATTCCAGACGCTTTACTAACACTCTCCCGACTTGGAGAGTCAGTCCCTTTAACCTCCTGTTTGGCCCAGTTTGCAATTTCTGCGGAAGATGAACAGGAATAGCGAGAACCAATGAGAGGCTAGCTGGAGGTGTCTGGACGGGCAAATTTAACTCTCATTTCCCACCAGGAAGAGGAATTAACCAAAGGCTCAGCGTGCCGTGCCGGAACCTGATTAGGGCCTGAAGCCTTCCTGCGGTGTTGCGGCCAGCTCAAAAGAAAGCGAGTTGAAGAAAGGAGCTCAGGGGCACTGTAATTCACAAACCTGCAGAGTTATAAATGACAGCTATCGTCCAAAAATAGACTGAAGTAAGGCTGCCAAGAGGACTTGAAAGCGGGGCAGAATTGCAGGAAACCGATTTCAGAAGGTAGACTGGAATTGCATTGAAAGCATAGGAAAAGAGGCAGATCGTCCACAATGATGCACTTGGCCAAAAAGGGCGTATGCGTTTTTTCCTGAATATATTCAGGAAAAAACGCATACGCCCTTTTTGGCCAACCAAGCAAGCTTGCAAAGGAAATCTGCACTACAATGAAGTCTCACTTCCCCCCTGTCAAAAGGGCCATCTGAAAAAAGTGTAAAATCCAGAAAGGCAGGACAGGCCATGGAGAACTGGGAGCCTTGTTATGCTGATGGGCGGGATGTAAATTACCAACAGACACTCAGGAGAAGTGTATGGTGTTTCCTGAAACATCTAAAAAACAAAGCAACAGAGCCTAGGGCACTGCCACTTATGGTCCTATAGCTTAGGGAAATTAAAATCAAAAAGACACAGCCACCCCAAAGTTTGGGACGCCTCTGTTTACAAGAACCTCGTTTACAGTACAAGTTCAACATCGCAGAAAGTGAAAAATGGATAAAGAAGTTGTGATATTTACTTACAAAGCAATATCACTCAGCAGTGAAATCTATGTCATCAGGCCCTTAGTAGCACAATGAGTGGATTCAGGTATGATGATTCTAACTGAAATAAGTCACACAGAAAAAGAAACATCATAAGATATCAGTAATACACGGAATGTAAACTTGGCTACACAGGAACTGAATTACAGAACAGAACAGGGTCTCAAATTTAGAAAACCAACTTATGCGTGCTTAAGGGGAAAGGTGAGTTGGGGTGCTGCATAAAACCAGAGATTGAAATGAGCACAGATAAAGTTCCTTAAGCCAAATATGGAATAGACAAGAGCTACTCCTTGCTCAACGAAATGGACTCAACACCGCATATTAAACGCCTAAGAATGTACCTGACTAGTAAGTATCTTAAAACCTATGGATTGCTATGTCTCCGAAAGAGAATCAAGCATGTGTACAGGGGCATAAACGCAGCAGTGATAGGATTGGAGAGGTTCGGTGAGCAAATGAAGACCCTTTGAAGTCATATTGCATGGTACCCATTCCACGGGTTTCACCTACCCAGGTTTAAGGTATTCTTCCTTCAGCTAAAACATGCATGTGGAACCTAGAGTATGATCAACCATGTGATCGGGAGACGTGTTCAAATATGTCTCAGTTTTCGTACCCTGGTACTCGGGTGCAACATTCCAGACGCTTTACTAACACTCTCCCGACTTGGAGAGTCAGTCCCTTTAACCTCTTGTTTGGCCCAGTTTGCAATTTCTGCAGAAGATGAACAGGAATAGCGAGAACCAATGAGAGACTACCTGGAGGTGTCTGAACGGGCAAATTTAACTCTCATTTCCCACCAGGAAGAGGAATTAACCAAAGGCTCAGCGTGCCGTGCCGGAACCAGATTAGGGCCTGAAGCCATCCTGCGGTGTTGCGGCCAGCTCAAAAGAAAGCGAGTTGAAGAAAGGAGCTCAGGGGCACTGTAATTCACAAACCTGCAGAGTTATAAATGACAGCTATCGTCCAAAAATAGACTGAAGTAAGGCTGCCAAGAGGACTTGAAAGCGGGGCAGAATTGCAGGAAACCGATTTCAGGAGGTAGACTGGAATTGCATTGAAAGCGTAGGAAAAGAGGCAGAATGTCCACAATGATGCACTTGGCCAAAAAGGGCGTATGCGTTTTTTCCTGAATATATTCAGGAAAAAACGCATACGCCCTTTTTGGCCAACCAAGCAAGCTTGCAAAGGAAATCTGCACTACAATGAAGTCTCACTTCCCCCCGGTCAAAAGGGCCATCTGAAAAAAGTGTAAAATCCAGAAAGGCAACAGGCCATTGAGAACTGGGAGCCTTGTTATGCTGAGGGGCGGGATGTAAATTGCCAACAACCACTTGGGAGAAGTGTATGGTGTTTCCTGAAACATCTAAAAAACAAAGCAACAGAGCCTAGGGCACTGCCACTTATGGTCCTATAGCTTAGGGAAATTAAAATCAAAAAGACACAGCCACCCCAAATTTTGGATCGGCTCTGTTTACAAGAACCTCGTTTACAGTACAAGTTCAACATCGCAGAAAGTGAAAAATGGATAAAGAAGTTGTGGTATTTACTTACAAAGCAATATCACTCAGCAATGAAATCTGTGTCATCAGGCCCTTAGCAGCACAATGAGTGGATTCAGGTATGATGATTCTAACTGAAATAAGTCACACATTAAAAGAAACATCATAAGATATCAGTAATACACGGAATATAAAGTTGGCTACACAGGAACTGAATGACAGAACAGAACAGGTTCTCAAATTTAGAAAACCAACTTATGCTTGCTTAAGGGTAAAGGTGAGTTGGGGTGCTGCATAAAACCAGAGATTGAAATGAGCACAGATAAAGTTCCTTAAGCCAAATATGGAATAGACAAGAGCTACTCCTTGCTCAACGAAATGGACTCAACACCCCATATTAAACGCCTAAGAATGTACCTGACTAGTAAGTATCTTAAAACCTATGGATTGCTATGTCTCCGAAAGAGAATCAAGCATGTGTACAGGGGCATAAACGCAGCAGTGATAGGATTGGAGAGTTTCGGTGAGCAAATGAAGACCCTTTGAAGTCATATTGCATGGTACCCATTCCACGGGTTTCAACTACCCAGGTTTAAGGTATTCTTCCTTCAGCTAAAACATGCATGTGGAACCTAGAGTATGATCAACCATGTGATCGGGAGACGTGTTCAAATATGTCCCAGTTTTCGTACCCTGGTACTGGGGTGCAACATTCCAGACGCTTTACTAACACTCTCCCGACTTGGAGAGTCAGTCCCTTTAACCTCCTGTTTGGCCCAGTTTGCAATTTCTGCAGAAGATGAACAGGAATAGCGAGAACCAATGAGAGGCTAGCTGGAGGTGTCTGGACGGGCAAATTTAACTCTCATTTCCCACCAGGAAGAGGAATTAACCAAAGGCTCAGCGTGCCGTGCCGGAACCAGATTAGGGCCTGAAGCCTTCCTGCGGTGTTGCGGCCAGCTCAAAAGAAAGCGAGTTGAAGAAACGAGCTCAGGGGCACTGTAATTCACAAACCTGCAGAGTTATAAATGACAGCTATCGTCCAAAAATAGACTGAAGTAAGGCTGCCAAGAGGACTTGAAAGCGGGGCAGAATTGCAGGAAACCGATTTCAGAAGGTAGACTGGAATTGCATTGAAAGCATAGGAAAAGAGGCAGATCGTCCACAATGATGCACTTGGCCAAAAAGGGCGTATGCGTTTTTTCCTGAATATATTCAGGAAAAAACGCATACGCCCTTTTTGGCCAACCAAGCAAGCTTGCAAAGGAAATCTGCACTACAATGAAGTCTCACTTCCCCCCTGTCAAAAGGGCCATCTGAAAAAAGTGTAAAATCCAGAAAAGCAGGACAGGCCATGGAGAACTGGGAGCCTTGTTATGCTGATGGGCGGGATGTAAATTGCCAACAGACACTCGGGAGAAGTGTATGGTGTTTCCTGAAACATCTAAAAAACAAAGCAACAGAGCCTAGGGCACTGCCACTTATGGTCCTATAGCTTAGGGAAATTAAAATCAAAAAGACACAGCCACCCCAAAGTTTGGGACGCCTCTGTTTACAAGAACCTCGTTTACAGTACAAGTTCAACATCGCAGAAAGTGAAAAATGGATAAAGAAGTTGTGGTATTTACTTACAAAGCAATATCACTCAGCAATGAAATCTATGTCATCAGGCCCTTAGTAGCACAATGAGTGGATTCAGGTATGATGATTCTAACTGAAATAAGTCACACAGAAAAAGAAACATCATAAGATATCAGTAATACACGGAATGTAAACTTGGCTACACAGGAACTGAATTACAGAACAGAACAGGGTCTCAAATTTAGAAAACCAACTTATGCTTGCTTAAGGGGAAAGGTGAGTTGGGGTGCTGCATAAACCCAGAGATTGAAATGAGCACAGATAAAGTTCCTTAAGCCAAATATGGAATAGACAAGAGCTACTCCTTGCTCAACGAAATGGACTCAACACCCCATATTAAACGCCTAAGAATGTACCTGACTAGTAAGTATCTTAAAACCTATGGATTGTTATGTCTCCAAAAGAGAATCAAGCGTGTGTACAGGGGCATAAACGCAGCAGTGATAGGATTGGAGAGGTTCGGTGAGCAAATGAAGACCCTTTGAAGTCATATTGCATGGTGCCCATTCCACGGATCTCAACTCTCCAGGTGTAAGGTATTCTTCCTTCAGCTAAAACATGCATGTGGAACCCAGAGTATGATCAACCATGTGAACGGGAGACGTGTTCAAATATGTCTCAGTTTTCCTCCCCTGGTACTCGGGTGCAACATTCCAGACGCTTTACTAACACTCTCGCGACTTGGAGAGTCAGTCCCTTTAACCTCCTGTTTGGCCCAGATTGCAATTTCTGCGGAAGATGAACAGGAATAGCGAGAACCAATGAGAGGCTAGCTGGAGGTGTCTGGACGGGCAAATTTAACTCTCATTTCCCACCAGGAAGAGGAATTAACCAAAGGCTCAGCGTGCCGTGCCGGAACCAGATTAGGGCCTGAAGCCATCCTGCGGTGTTGCGGCCAGCTCAAAAGAAAGCGAGTTGAAGAAACGAGCTCAGGGGCACTGTAATTCACAAACCTGCAGAGTTATAAATGACAGCTATCGTCCAAAAATAGACTGAAGTAAGGCTGCCAAGAGGACTTGAAAGCGGGGCAGAATTGCAGGAAACCGATTTCAGGAGGTAGACTGGAATTGCATTGAAAGCATAGGAAAAGAGGCAGAACGTCCACAATGATGCACTTGGCCAAAAAGGGCGTATGCGTTTTTTCCTGAATATATTCAGGAAAAAACGCATACGCCCTTTTTGGCCAACCAAGCAAGCTTGCAGAGGAAACCTGCACTACAATGAAGTCTCACTTCCCCCCGGTCAAAAGGGCCATCTGAAAAAAGTGTAAAATCCAGAAAGGCAAGACAGGCCATGGAGAACTGGGAGCCTTGTTCTGCTGATGGGCGGGATGTAAATTGCCAACAACCACTCGGGAGAAGTGTATGGTGTTTCCTGAAACATCGAAAAAACAAAGCAACAGAGCCTAGGGCACTTCCACTTATGGTCCTATAGCTTAGGGAAATTAAAATCAAAAAGACACAGCCACCCCAAAGTTTGGGACGCCTCTGTTTACAAGAACCTCGTTTACAATACAAGTTCAACATCGCAGAAAGTGAAAAATGGATAAAGAAGTTGTGGTATTTACTTATAAAACAATATCACTCAGCAATGAAATCTATGTCATCAGGCCCTTAGCAGCACAATGAGTGGATTCAGGTATGATGATTCTAACTGAAATAAGTCACACAGAAAAAGAAACATCATAAGATATCAGTAATACACGGAATATAAACTTGGCTACACAGGAACTGAATTACAGAACAGAACAGGGTCTCAAATTTAGAAAACCAACTTATGCTTGCTTAAGGGTAAAGGTGAGTTGGGGTGCTGCATAAACCCAGAG
This sequence comes from Delphinus delphis, assembly GCF_949987515.2. NCBI lineage: Eukaryota > Metazoa > Chordata > Mammalia > Artiodactyla > Delphinidae > Delphinus > Delphinus delphis. The sequence continues at coordinate 137,539 of NW_027192660.1, forward strand.
ATTGAAATGAGCACAGATAAAGTTCCTTAAGCCAAATATGGAATAGACAAGAGCTACTCCTTGCTCAACGAAATGGACTCAACACCCCATATTAAACGCCTAAGAATGTACCCGACTAGTAAGTATCTTAAAACCTATGGATTGCTATGTCTCCGAAAGAGAATCAAGCATGTGTACAGGGGCATAAACGCAGCAGTGATAGGATTGGAGAGGTTCGGTGAGCAAATGAAGACCCTTTGAAGTCATATTGCATGGTACCCATTCCACGGGTTTCAACTACCCAGGTTTAAGGTATTCTTCCTTCAGCTAAAACATGCATGTGGAACTCAAGTATGATCAACCATGTGAACGGGAGACGTATTCAAATATGTCTCAGTTTTCCTCCCCTGGAACTCGGGTGCAACATTCCAGACGCTTTACTAACACTCTCCCGACTTGGAGAGTCAGTCCCTTTAACCTCCTGTTTGGCCCAGTTTGCAATTTCTGCGGAAGATGAACAGGAATAACGAGAACCAATGAGAGACTAGCTGGAGGTGTCTGGACGGGCAAATTTAACTCTCATTTCCAACCAGGAAGAGGAAATAACCAAAGGCTCAGCGTTCCGTACCAGAATCAGATTAGGGCCTGAAGCCATCCTGCGGTGTTGCGGCCAGCTCAAAGAAAGCGAGTTGAAGAAAGGAGCTCAGGGGCACTGTAATTCACAAACCTGCAGAGTTATAAATGACAGGTATCGTCCAAAAATAGACTGAAGTAAGGCTGCCAAGAGGACTTGAAAGCAGGGCAGAATTGCAGGAAACCGATTTCAGGAGGTAGACTGGAATTGCATTGAAAGCATAGGAAAAGAGGCAGAACGTCCACAATGATGCACTTGGCCAAAAAGGGCGTATGCGTTTTTTCCTGAATATATTCAGGAAAAAACGCATACGCCCTTTTTGGCCAACCAAGCAAGCTTGCAAAGGAAATCTGCACTACAATGAAGTGTCACTTCCCCCCGGTCAAAAGGGCCATCTGAAAAAAGTGTAAAATCCAGAAAGGCAGGACAGGCCATGGAGAACTGGGAGCCTTGTTATGCTGATGGGCGGGATGTAAATTGCCAACAACCACTCGGGAGAAGTGTATGGTGTTTCCTGAAACATCTAAAAAACAAAGCAACAGAACCTAGGGCACTTCCACTTATGGTCTTATAGCTTAGGGAAATTAAAATCAAAAAGACACAGCCACCCCAAAGTTTGGATCGGCTCTGTTTACAAGAACCTCGTTTACAGTACAAGTTCAACATCGCAGAAAGTGAAAAATGGATAAAGAAGTTGTGGTATTTACTTACAAAGCAATATCACTCAGCAATGAAATCTATGTCATCAGGCCCTTAGCAGCACAATGAGTGGATTCAGGTATGATGATTCTAACTGAAATAAGTCACACAGAAAAAGAAACATCATAAGATATCAGTAATACACGGAATGTAAAGTTGGCTACACAGGAACTGAATGACAGAACAGAACAGGTTCTCAAATTTAGAAAACCAACTTATGCTTGCTTAAGGGTAAAGGTGAGTTGGGGTGCTGCATAAACCCAGAGATTGAAATGAGCACAGATAAATTTCCTTAAGCCAAATATGGAATAGACAAGAGCTACTCCTTGCTCAACGAAATGGTCTCAACACCCCATATTAAACGCCTAAGAATGTACCTGACTAGTAAGTATCTTAAAACCTATGGATTGCTATGTCTCCGAAAGAGAATCAAGCATGTGTACAGGGGCATAAACGCAGCAGTGATAGGATTGGAGAGGTTCGGTGAGCAAATGAAGACCCTTTGAAGTCATATTGCATGGTACCCATTCCACGGGTTTCAACTACCCAGGTTTAAGGTATTCTTCCTTCAGCTAAAACATGCATGTGGAACCTAGAGTATGATCAACCATGTGATCGGGAGACGTGTTCAAATATGTCCCAGTTTTCGTACCCTGGTACTCGGGTGCAACATTCCAGACGCTTTACTAACACTCTCCCGACTTGGAGAGTCAATCCCTTTAACCTCCTGTTTGGCCCAGTTTGCAATTTCTGCGGAAGATGAACAGGAATAGCGAGAACCAATGAGAGGCTAGCTGGAGGTGTCTGGACGGGCAAATTTAACTCTCATTTCCCACCAGGAAGAGGAATTAACCAAAGGCACAGCGTGCCGTGCCGGAACCAGAGTAGGGCCTGAAGCCTTCCTGCGGTGTTGCGGCCAGCTCAAAAGAAAGCGAGTTGAAGAAAGGAGCTCAGGGGCACTGTAATTCACAAACCTGCAGAGTTATAAATGACAGCTATCGTCCAAAAATAGACTGAAGTAAGGCTGCCAAGAGGACTTGAAAGCGGGGCAGAATTGCAGGAAACCGATTTCAGAAGGTAGACTATAATTGCATTGAAAGCATAGGAAAAGAGGCAGAACGTCCACAATGATGCACTTGGCCAAAAAGGGCGTATGCGTTTTTTCCTGAATATATTCAGGAAAAAACGCATACGCCCTTTTTGGCCAACCAAGCAAGCTTGCAAAGGAAATCTGCACTACAATGAAGTCTCACTTCCCCCCGGTCAAAAGGGCCATCTGAAAAAAGTGTAAAATCCAGAAAGGCAGGACAGGCCATGGAAAACTGGGAGCCTTGTTATGCTGATGGGCGTGATGTAAATTACCAACAGACACTCAGGAGAAGTGTATGGTGTTTCCTGAAACATCTAAAAAACAAAGCAACAGAGCCTAGGGCACTGCCACTTATGGTCCTATAGCTTAGGGAAATTAAAATCAAAAAGACACAGCCACCCCAAAGTTTGGGACGCCTCTGTTTACAAGAACCTCGTTTACAGTACAAGTTCAACATCGCAGAAAGTGAAAAATGGATAAAGAAGTTGTGGTATTTACTTACAAAGCAATATCACTCAGCAATGAAATCTATGTCATCAGGCCCTTAGGAGCACAATGAGTGGATTCAGGTATGATGATTCTAACTGAAATAAGTCACACAGAAAAAGAAACATCATAAGATATCAGTAATACACGGAATGTAAACTTGGCTACACAGGAACTGAATTACAGAACAGAACAGGGTCTCAAATTTAGAAAACCAACTTATGCTTGCTTAAGTGGAAAGGTGAGTTGGGGTGCTGCATAAACCCAGAGATTGAAATGAGCACAGATAAAGTTCCTTAAGCCAAATATGGAATACACAAGAGCTACTCCTTGCTCAACGAAATGGACTCAACACCGCATATTAAACGCCTAAGAATGTACCTGACTAGTAAGTATCTTAAAACCTATGGATTGCTATGTCTCCGAAAGAGAAACAAGCATGTGTACAGGGGCATAAACGCAGCAGTGATAGGATTGGAGAGGTTCGGTGAGCAAATGAAGAAACTTTGAAGTCATATTGCATGGTACCCATTCCACAGGTTTCAACTACCCAGGTTTAAGGTATTCTTCCTTCAGCTAAAACATGCATGTGGAACCTAGAGTATGATCAACCATGTGATCGGGAGACGTGTTCAAATATGTCCCGGTTTTCCTCCCCTGGTACTCGGGTGCAACATTCCAGACGCTTTACTAACACTCTCGCGACTTGGAGAGTCAGTCCCTTTAACCTCCTGTTTGGCCCAGATTGCAATTTCTGCGGAAGATGAACAGGAATAGCGAGAACAAATGAGAGGCTAGCTGGAGGTGTCTGGACGGGCAAATTTAACTCTCATTTCCCACCAGGAAGAGGAATTAACCAAAGGCACAGCGTGCCGTGCCGGAACCAGATTAGGGCCTGAAGCCATCCTGCGGTGTTGCGGCCAGCTCAAAAGAAAGCGAGTTGAAGAAACGAGCTCAGGGGCACTGTAATTCACAAACCTGCAGAGTTATAAATGACAGCTATCGTCCAAAAATAGACTGAAGTAAGGCTGCCAAGAGGACTTGAAAGCGGGGCAGAATTGCAGGAAACCGATTTCAGGAGGTAGACTGGAATTGCATTGAAAGCATAGGAAAAGAGGCAGAACGTCCACAATGATGCACTTGGCCAAAAAGGGCGTATGCGTTTTTTCCTGAATATATTCAGGAAAAAACGCATACGCCCTTTTTGGCCAACCAAGCAAGCTTGCAGAGGAAACCTGCACTACAATGAAGTCTCACTTCCCCCCGGTCAAAAGGGCCATCTGAAAAAAGTGTAAAATCCAGAAAGGCAAGACAGGCCATGGAGAACTGGGAGCCTTGTTCTGCTGATGGGCGGGATGTAAATTGCCAACAACCACTCGGGAGAAGTGTATGGTGTTTCCTGAAACATCGAAAAAACAAAGCAACAGAGCCTAGGGCACTTCCACTTATGGTCCTATAGCTTAGGGAAATTAAAATCAAAAAGACACAGCCACCCCAAAGTTTGGGACGCCTCTGTTTACAAGAACCTCGTTTACAATACAAGTTCAACATCGCAGAAAGTGAAAAATGGATAAAGAAGTTGTGGTATTTACTTATAAAACAATATCACTCAGCAATGAAATCTATGTCATCAGGCCCTTAGCAGCACAATGAGTGGATTCAGGTATGATGATTCTAACTGAAATAAGTCACACAGAAAAAGAAACATCATAAGATATCAGTAATACACGGAATATAAACTTGGCTACACAGGAACTGAATTACAGAACAGAACAGGGTCTCAAATTTAGAAAACCAACTTATGCTTGCTTAAGGGTAAAGGTGAGTTGGGGTGCTGCATAAACCCAGAGATTGAAATGAGCACAGATAAAGTTCCTTAAGCCAAATATGGAATAGACAAGAGCTACTCCTTGCTCAACGAAATGGACTCAACACCCCATATTAAACGCCTAAGAATGTACCCGACTAGTAAGTATCTTAAAACCTATGGATTGCTATGTCTCCGAAAGAGAATCAAGCATGTGTACAGGGGCATAAACGCAGCAGTGATAGGATTGGAGACGTTCGGTGAGCAAATGAAGACCCTTTGAAGTCATATTGCATGGTACCCATTCTACGGGTTTCAACTACCCAGGTTTAAGGTATTCTTCCTTCAGCTAAAACATGCATGTGGAACCTAGAGTATGATCAACCATGTGAACGGGAGACGTATTCAAATATGTCTCAGTTTTCCTCCCCTGGTACTCGGGTGCAACATTCCAGACGCTTTACTAACACTCTCCCGACTTGGAGAGTCAGTCCCTTTAACCTCCTGTTTGGCCCAGTTTGCAATTTCTGCGGAAGATGAACAGGAATAACGAGAACCAATGAGAGACTAGCTGGAGGTGTCTGGACGGGCAAATTTAACTCTCATTTCCCACCAGGAAGAGGAAATAACCAAAGGCTCAGCGTGCCGTACCAGAATCAGATTAGGGCCTGAAGCCATCCTGCGGTGTTGCGGCCAGCTCAAAGAAAGCGAGTTGAAGAAAGGAGCTCAGGGGCACTGTAATTCACAAACCTGCAGAGTTATAAATGACAGGTATCGTCCAAAAATAGACTGAAGTAAGGCTGCCAAGAGGACTTGAAAGCGGGGCAGAATTGCAGGAAACCGATTTCAGGAGGTAGACTGGAATTGCATTGAAAGCATAGGAAAAGAGGCAGAACGTCCACAATGATGCACTTGGCCAAAAAGGGCGTATGCGTTTTTTCCTGAATATATTCAGGAAAAAACGCATACGCCCTTTTTGGCCAACCAAGCAAGCTTGCAAAGGAAATCTGCACTACAATGAAGTGTCACTTCCCCCCGGTCAAAAGGGCCATCTGAAAAAAGTGTAAAATCCAGAAAGGCAGGACAGGCCATGGAGAACTGGGAGCCTTGTTATGCTGATGGGTGGGATGTAAATTGCCAACAACCACTCGGGAGAAGTGTATGGTGTTTCCTGAAACATCTAAAAAACAAAGCAACAGAACCTAGGGCACTTCCATTTATGGTCCTATAGCTTAGGGAAATTAAAATCAAAAAGACACAGCCACCCCAAAGTTTGGAACGGCTCTGTTTACAAGAACCTCATTTACAGTACAAGTTCAACATCGCAGAAAGTGAAAAATGGATAAAGAATTTGTGGTATTTACTTACAAAGCAATATCACGCAGCAATGAAATCTGTGTCATCAGGCCCTTAGCAGCACAATGAGTGGATTCAGGTATGATGATTCTAACTGAAATAAGTCACACAGAAAAAGAAACATCATAAGATATCAGTAATACACGGAATGTAAACTTGGCTACACAGGAACTGAATTACAGAACAGAACAGGGTCTCAAATTTAGAAAACCAACTTATGCTTGCTTAAGGGGGAAAGGTGAGTTGGGGTGCTGCATAAAACCAGAGATTGAAATGAGCACAGATAAAGTTCCTTAAGCCAAATATGGAATAGACAAGAGCTACTCCTTGCTCAACGAAATGGACTCAACACCGCATATTAAACGCCTAAGAATGTACCTGACTAGTAAGTATCTTAAAACCTATAGATTGCTATGTCTCCGAAAGAGAATCAAGCATGTGTACAGGGGCATAAACGCAGCAGTGATAGGATTGGAGAGGTTCAGTGAGCAAATGAAGACCCTTTGAAGTCATATTGCATGGTACCCATTCCACGGGTTTCAACTACCCAGATTTTAGGTATTCTTCCTTCAGCTAAAACATGCATGTGGAACCCAGAGTATGATCAACCATGTGATCGGGAGACGTGTTCAAATATGTCTCAGTTTTCCTCCCCTGGTACTCGGGTGCAACATTCCAGACGCTTTACTAACACTCTCCCCACTTGGGGAGTCAGCGCCTTTAACCTCGTGTTTGGCCCAGTTTGCAATTTCTGCGGAAGATGAACAGGAATAGCGAGAACCAATGAGAGGCTAGCTGGAGGTGTCTGGACAGGCAAATTTAACTCTCATTTCCCACCAGGAAGAGGAAATAACCAAAGGCTCAGCGTGCCGTACCGGATCCAGATTAGGGCCTGAAGCCATCCTGCGGTGTTGCGGCCAGCTCAAAAGAAAGCGAGTTTAAGAAAGCAGCTCAGGGGCACTGTAATTCACAAACCTGCAGAGTAATAAATGACAGCTATCATCCAAAAATATACTGAAGTAAAGCTGCCAAGAGGACTTGAAAGCGGGGCAGAATTGCAGGAAACCGATTTCAGGAGGTAGACTGGAATTACATTGAAAGCATAGGAAAAGAGGCAGAACGTCCACAATGATGCACTTGGCCAAAAAGGGCGTATGCGTTTTTTCCTGAATATATTCAGGAAAAAACGCATACGCTCTTTTTGGCCAACCAAGCAAGCTTGCAAAGGAAATCTGCACTACAATGAAGTCTCAATTCCCCTCAGTCAAAAGTGACATCTGAAAAAAGTGTAAAATCCAGAAAGGCAGGACAGGCCATGGGGAACTGGGAGCCTTGTTATGCTGATGGGCGGGATGTAAATTGCCAACAACCACTCGGGAGAAGTGTATGGTGTTTCCTGAAACATCTAAAAAACAAAGCAACAGAACCTAGGGCACTTCCACTTATGGTCCTATAGCTTAGGGAAATTAAAATCAAAAAGACACAGCCACCCCAAAGTTTGGAATGGCTCTGTTTACAAGAACCTCGTTTACAGTACAAGTTCAACATCGCAGAAAGTGAAAAATGGATAAAGAAGTTGTGGTATTTACTTACAAAGCAATATCACTCAGCAATGAAATCTATGTCATCAGGCCCTTAGAAGCACAATGAGTGGATTCAGGTATGATGATTCTAACTGAAATAAGTCACACAGAAAAAGAAACATCATAAGATATCAGTAATACACGGAATGGAAACTTGGTTACACAGGAACTGCATTCCAAAACAGAACAGGGTCTCAAATTTAGAAAACCAACTTATGCTTGCTTAAGGGGAAAGGTGAGTTGGGGTGCTGCATAAAACCAGAGATTGAAATGAGCACAGATAAAGTTCCTTAAGCCAAATATGGAATAGACAAGAGCTACTCCTTGCTCAACGAAATGGACTCAAAACCCCATATTAAACGCCTAAGAATGTACCTGACTAGTAAGTATCTTAAAACCTATGGATTGCTATGTCTCCAAAAGAGAATCAAGCATGTGTACAGGGGCATAAACGCAGCAGTGATAGGATTGGAGAGGTTCGGTGAGCAAATGAAGACCCTTTGAAGTCATATTGCATGGTACCCATTCCACGGGTTTCAAATACCCAGGTTTAAGGTATTCTTCCTTCAGCTAAAACATGCATGTGGAACCCAAGTATGATCAACCATGTGAACGGGAGACGTGTTCAAATATGTCTCAGTTTTCCTCCCCTGGTACTCGGGTGCAACATTCCAGACGCTTTACTAACACTCTCCCCACTTGGAGAGTCAGTCCCTTTAACCTCCTGTTTGGCCCAGTTTGCAATTTCTGTGGAAGATGAACAGGAATAGCGAGAACCAATGAGAGACTAGCTGGAGGTGTCTGGATGGGCAAATTTAACTCTCATTTCCCACCAGGAAGAGGAATTAACCAAAGGCTCAGCATGCCGTGCCAGAACCAGATTAGGGCCTGAAGACATCCTGCGGTGTTGCGGCCAGGTCACAAGAAAGCGAGTTGACGAAAGGAGCTCAGGGGCACTGTAATTCACAAACCTTCAGGGTTATAAATGACAGCTATCGTCCAAAAATATACTGAAGTAAGGCTGCCAAGAGGACTTGAAAGCGGGGCAGAATTGCAGGAAACCGATTTCAGGAGGTAGACTGGAATTGCATTGAAAGCATAGGAAAAGAGGCAGAACGTCCACAATGATGCACTTGGCCAAAAAGGGCGTATGCATTTTTTCCTGAATATATTCAGGAAAAAACGCATACGCCCTTTTTGGCCAACCAAGCAAGCTTGCAAAGGAAATCTGCACTACAATGAAGTCTCACTTCCCCCCGGTCAAAAGGGCCATCTGAAAAAAGTGTAAAATCCAGAAAGGCAGGACAGGCCATGGAGAACTGGGAGCCTTGTTATGCTGATGGGCGGGATGTAAATTGCCAACAACCACTCGGGAGAAGTGTATGGTGTTTCCTGAAACATCTAAAAAACAAAGCAACAGAACCTAGGGCACTTCCACTTATGGTCCTATAGCTTAGGGAAATTAAAATCAAAAAGACACAGCCACCCCAAAGTTTGGATCGGCTCTGTTTACAAGAACCTCGTTTACAGTACAAGTTCAACATCGCAGAAAGTGAAAAATGGATAAAGAAGTTGTGGTATTTACTTACAAAGCAATATCACTCAGCAATGAAATCTGTGTCATCAGGCCCTTAGCAGCACAATGAGTGGATTCAGGTATGATGATTCTAACTGAAATAAGTCACACAGAAAAAGAAACATCATAAGATATCAGTAATACACGGAATGTAAACTTGGCTACACAGGAACTGAATTACAGAACAGAACAGGGTCTCAAATTTAGAAAACCGACTTATGCTTGCTTAAGGGGAAAGGTGAGTTGGGGTGCTGCATAAAACCAGAGATTGAAATGAGCACAGATAAAGTTCCTTAAGCCAAATATGGAATAGACAAGAGCTACTCCTTGTTCAACGAAATGTACTCAACACCGCATATTAAACGCCTAAGAATGTACCTGACTAGTAAGTATCTTAAAACCTATGGATTGCTATGTCTCCGAAAGAGAATCAAGCATGTGTACAGGGGCATAAACGCAGCAGTGATAGGATTGGAGAGGTTCGGTGAGCAAATGAAGACCCTTTGAAGTCATATTGCATGGTACCCATTCCACGGGTTTCAAATACCCAGGTTTAAGGTATTCTTCCTTCAGCTAAAACATGCATGTGGAACCTAGAGTATGATCAACCATGTGATCGGGAGACGTGTTCAAATATGTCTCAGTTTTCGTACCCTGGTACTCGGGTGCAACATTCCAGACGCTTTACTAACACTCTCCCCACTTGGAGAGTCTGTCCCTTTAACCTCCTGTTTGGCCCAGTTTGCAATTTCTGTGGAAGATGAACAGGAATAACGAGAACCAATGAGAGGCTAGCTAGAGGTGTCTGGACGGGCAAATTTAACTCTCATTTCCCACCAGGAAGAGGAAATAACCAAAGGCTCAGCGTGACGGGCCAGAAACAGATTAGGGCCTGAAGCCATCCTGCGGTGTTGCGGCCAGGTCACAAGAAAGCGAGTTGAAGAAAGGAGCTCAGGGGCACTGTAATTCACAAACCTGCAGAGTTATAAATGACAGCTATCGTCCAAAAATAGACTGAAGTAAGGCTGCCAAGAGGACTTGAAAGCGGGGCAGAATTGCAGGAAACCGATTTCAGGAGGTAGACTGGAATTGCATTGAAAGCATAGGAAAAGAGGCAGAACGTCCACAATGATGCACTTGGCCAAAAAGGGCATATGCGTTTTTTCCTGAATATATTCAGGAAAAAACGCATACGCCCTTTTTGGCCAACCAAGCAAGCTTGCAAAGGAAATCTGCACTACAATGAAGTCTCACTTCCCCCCGGTCAAAAGGGCCATCTGAAAAAAGTGTAAAATCCAGAAAGGCAGGACAGGCCATGGAGAACTGGGAGCCTCGTTATGCTGATGGCCCGGATGTAAATTGCCAACAACCACTCGGGAGAAGTGTATGGTGTTTCCTGAAACATCTAAAATACAAAGCAACAGAGCCTAGGGCACTTCCACTTATGGTCCTATAGCTTAGGGAAATTAAAATCAAAAAGACACAGCCACCCCAAAGTTTGGGACGCCTCTGTTTACAAGAACCTCGTTTACAGTACAAGTTCAACATCGCAGAAATTGAAAAATGGATAAAGAAGTTGTGGTATTTACTTACAAAGCAATATCACTCAGCAATGAAATCTGTGTCATCAGGCCCGTAGCAGCACAATGAGTGGATTCAGGTATGATGATTCTAACTGAAATAAGTCACACAGAAAAAGAAACATCATAAGATATCAGTAATACACGGAATGGAAACTTGGCTACACAGGAACTGAATTACAGAACAGAACAGGGTCTCAAATTTAGAAAACTAACTTATGCTTGCTTAAGGGTAAAGGTGAGTTGGGGTGCTGCATAAAACCAGAGATTGAAATGAGCACAGATAACGTTCCTTAAGCCAAATATGGAATAGACAAGAGCTACTCCTTGCTCAACGAAATGGACTCAAAACCCCATATTAAACGCCTAAGAATGTACCTGACTAGTAAGTATCTTAAAACCTATGGATTGCTATGTCTCCGAAAGAGAATCAAGCATGTGTACAGGGGCATAAACGCAGCAGTGATAGGATTGGAGAGGTTCGTGAGCAAATGAAGACCCTTTGAAGTCATATTGCATGGTACCCATTCCACGGGTTTCAACTACCCAGGTTTAAGGTATTCTTCCTTCATCTAAAACATGCATGTGGAACCTAGAGTATGATCAACCATGTGATCGGGAGACGTGTTCAAATATGTCTCAGTTTTCGTACCCTGGTACTCGGGTGCAACATTCCAGACGCTTTACTAACACTTTCCCGACTTGGAGAGTCAGTCCCTTTAACCTCCTGTTTGGCCCAGTTTGCAATTTCTCTGGAAGATGAACAGGAATAGCGAGAACCAATGAAAGAATAGCTGGAGGTGTCTGGATGGGCAAATTTAACTCTCATTTCCCACCAGGAAGAGGAAATAACCAAAGGCTCAGCGTGCCGGGCCGGAACCAGATTAGGGCCTGAAGCCATCCTGCGGTGTTGCGGCCAGGTCACAAGAAAGCGAGTTGAAGAAAGGAGCTCAGGGGCACTGTAATTCACAAACCTGCAGAGTTATAAATGACAGCTATCGTCCAAAAATAGACTGAAGTAAGGCTGCCAAGAGGACTTGAAAGCGGGGCAGAATTGCAGGAAACCGATTTCAGGAGGTAGACTGGAATTGCATTGAAAGCATAGGAAAAGAGGCAGAACGTCCACAATGATGCACTTGGCCAAAAAGGGCGTATGCGTTTTTTCCTGAATATATTCAGGAAAAAACGCATACGCCCTTTTTGGCCAACCAAGCAAGCTTGCAAAGGAAATCTGCACTACAATGAAGTCTCACTTCCCCCCGGTCAAAAGGGCCATCTGAAAAAAGTGTAAAATCCAGAAAGGCAGGACAGGCCATGGAGAACTGGGAGCCTTGTTATGCTGATGGGCGGGATGTAAATTGCCAAGAACCACTTGGGAGAAGTGTATGGTGTTTCCTGAAACACCTAAAAAACAAAGCAACAGAACCTAGGGCAATTCCACTTATGGTCCTATAGCTTAGGGAAATTAAAATGAAAAAGACACAGCCACCCCAAAGTTTGGAACGGCTCTGTTTACAAGAACCTCGTTTACAGTACAAGTTCAACATCGCAGAAAGTGAAAAATGGATAAAGAAGTTGTGGTATTTACTTACAAAGCAATATCACTCAGCAATGAAATCTGTGTCATCAGGCCCTTAGCAGCACAATGAGTGGATTCAGGTATGATGATTCTAACTGAAATAAGTCACACAGAAAAAGAAACATCATAAGATATCACTAATACACGGAATGTAAACTTGGCTACACAGGAACTGCATTCCAAAACAGAACAGGGTCTCAAATTTAGAAAACCAACTTATGCTTGCTTAAGGGGAAAGGTGAGTTGGGGTGCTGCATAAAACCAGAGATTGAAATGAGCACAGATAAAGTTCCTTAAGCCAAATATGGAATAGACAAGAGCTACTCCTTGCTCAACGAAATGGACTCAACACCCCATATTAAACGCCTAAGAATGTACCTGACTAGTAAGTATCTTAAAACCTATGGATTGCTATGTCTCCAAAAGAGAATCAAGCGTGTGTACAGGGGCATAAACGCAGCAGTGATAGGATTGGAGAGGTTCGGTGAGCAAATGAAGACCCTTTGAAGTCATATTGCATGGTACCCATTACACGGGTCTTAACTCTCCAGGTTTAAGGTATTCTTCCTTCAGCTAAAACATGCATGTGGAACCCAGAGTATGATCAACCATGTGATCGGGAGACGTGTTCAAATATGTCTCAGTTTTCCTCCCCTGGTACTCGGGTGCAACATTCCAGACGCTTTACTAACACTGTCCCCACTTGGAGAGTCAGCACCTTTAACCTCCTGTTTGGCCCAGTTTGCAATTTCTGCGGAAGATGAACAGGAATAGCGAGAACCAATGAGAGACTAGCTGGAGGTGTCTGGACGGGCAAATTTAACTCTCATTTCCCACCAGGAAGAGGAATTAACCAAAGGCTCAGCGTGCCGTGCCGGAACCAGATTAGGCCCTGAAGCCATCCTGCGGTGTTGCGGCCAGGTCACAAGGAAGCGAGTTGAAGAAAGGAGCTCAGGGGCACTGTAATTCACAAACCTGCAGAGTTATAAATGACAGCTATCGTCCAAAAATAGACTGAAGTAAGGCTGCCAAGAGGACTTGAAAGCGGGGCAGAATTGCAGGAAACCGATTTCAGGAGGTAGACTGGAATTGCATTGAAAGCATAGGAAAAGAGGCAGAACGTCCACAATGATGCACTTGGCCAAAAAGGGCATATGCGTTTTTTCCTGAATATATTCAGGAAAAAACGCATACGCCCTTTTTGGCCAACCAAGCAAGCTTGCAAAGGAAATCTGCACTACAATGAAGTCTCACTTCCCCCCGGTCAAAAGGGCCATCTGAAAAAAGTGTAAAATCCAGAAAGGCAGGACAGGCCATGGAGAACTGGGAGCCTCGTTATGCTGATGGCCCGGATGTAAATTGCCAACAACCACTCGGGAGAAGTGTATGGTGTTTCCTGAAACATCTAAAATACAAAGCAACAGAGCCTAGGGCACTTCCACTTATGGTCCTATAGCTTAGGGAAATTAAAATCAAAAAGACACAGCCACCCCAAAGTTTGGGACGCCTCTGTTTACAAGAACCTCGTTTACAGTACAAGTTCAACATCGCAGAAATTGAAAAATGGATAAAGAAGTTGTGGTATTTACTTACAAAGCAATATCACTCAGCAATGAAATCTGTGTCATCAGGCCCGTAGCAGCACAATGAGTGGATTCAGGTATGATGATTCTAACTGAAATAAGTCACACAGAAAAAGAAACATCATAAGATATCAGTAATACACGGAATGGAAACTTGGCTACACAGGAACTGAATTACAGAACAGAACAGGGTCTCAAATTTAGAAAACTAACTTATGCTTGCTTAAGGGTAAAGGTGAGTTGGGGTGCTGCATAAAACCAGAGATTGAAATGAGCACAGATAACGTTCCTTAAGCCAAATATGGAATAGACAAGAGCTACTCCTTGCTCAACGAAATGGACTCAAAACCCCATATTAAACGCCTAAGAATGTACCTGACTAGTAAGTATCTTAAAACCTATGGATTGCTATGTCTCCGAAAGAGAATCAAGCATGTGTACAGGGGCATGAACGCAGCAGTGATAGGATTGGAGAGGTTCGTGAGCAAATGAAGACCCTTTGAAGTCATATTGCATGGTACCCATTCCACGGGTTTCAACTACCCAGGTTTAAGGTATTCTTCCTTCATCTAAAACATGCATGTGGAACCTAGAGTATGATCAACCATGTGATCGGGAGACGTGTTCAAATATGTCTCAGTTTTCGTACCCTGGTACTCGGGTGCAACATTCCAGACGCTTTACTAACACTTTCCCGACTTGGAGAGTCAGTCCCTTTAACCTCCTGTTTGGCCCAGTTTGCAATTTCTCTGGAAGATGAACAGGAATAGCGAGAACCAATGAAAGAATAGCTGGAGGTGTCTGGATGGGCAAATTTAACTCTCATTTCCCACCAGGAAGAGGAAATAACCAAAGGCTCAGCGTGCCGGGCCGGAACCAGATTAGGGCCTGAAGCCATCCTGCGGTGTTGCGGCCAGGTCACAAGAAAGCGAGTTGAAGAAAGGAGCTCAGGGGCACTGTAATTCACAAACCTGCAGAGTTATAAATGACAGCTATCGTCCAAAAATAGACTGAAGTAAGGCTGCCAAGAGGACTTGAAAGCGGGGCAGAATTGCAGGAAACCGATTTCAGGAGGTAGACTGGAATTGCATTGAAAGCATAGGAAAAGAGGCAGAACGTCCACAATGATGCACTTGGCCAAAAAGGGCGTATGCGTTTTTTCCTGAATATATTCAGGAAAAAACGCATACGCCCTTTTTGGCCAACCAAGCAAGCTTGCAAAGGAAATCTGCACTACAATGAAGTCTCACTTCCCCCCGGTCAAAAGGGCCATCTGAAAAAAGTGTAAAATCCAGAAAGGCAGGACAGGCCATGGAGAACTGGGAGCCTTGTTATGCTGATGGGCGGGATGTAAATTGCCAAGAACCACTTGGGAGAAGTGTATGGTGTTTCCTGAAACACCTAAAAAACAAAGCAACAGAACCTAGGGCACTTCCACTTATGGTCCTATAGCTTAGGGAAATTAAAATCAAAAAGACACAGCCACTCCAAAGTTTGGGACGCCTCCGTTTACAAGAACCTCGTTTACCGTACAAGTTCAATATCACAGAAAGTGAAAAATGGATAAAGAACTTGTGGTACTTACGTACAATGCAGTATCACTCAGCAATGAAATCTATGTCATCAGGCCCGTAGCAGCATAATGAGTGGATTCAGGTACGATGATTCTAACTGAAATAAGTCACACAGAAAAAGAAACATCATAAGATATCACTAATACACGGAATGTAAACTTGGCTACACAGGAACTGCATTCCAAAACAGAACAGGGTCTCAAATTTAGAAAACCAACTTATGCTTGCTTAAGGGGAAAGGTGAGTTGGGGTGCTGCATAAAACCAGAGATTGAAATGAGCACAGATAAAGTTCCTTAAGCCAAATATGGAATAGACAAGAGCTACTCCTTGCTCAACGAAATGGACTCAACACCCCATATTAAACGCCTAAGAATGTACCTGACTAGTAAGTATCTTAAAACCTATGGATTGCTATGTCTCCAAAAGAGAATCAAGCGTGTGT
Organism: Delphinus delphis; assembly: GCF_949987515.2. NCBI lineage: Eukaryota > Metazoa > Chordata > Mammalia > Artiodactyla > Delphinidae > Delphinus > Delphinus delphis. The sequence goes on from NW_027192660.1 coordinate 153,509, forward strand.
ACAGGGGCATAAACGCAGCAGTGATAGGATTGGAGAGGTTCGGTGAGCAAATGAAGACCCTTTGAAGTCATATTGCATGGTACCCATTACACGGGTCTTAACTCTCCAGGTTTAAGGTATTCTTCCTTCAGCTAAAACATGCATGTGGAACCCAGAGTATGATCAACCATGTGATCGGGAGACGTGTTCAAATATGTCTCAGTTTTCCTCCCCTGGTACTCGGGTGCAACATTCCAGACGCTTTACTAACACTGTCCCCACTTGGAGAGTCAGCACCTTTAACCTCCTGTTTGGCCCAGTTTGCAATTTCTGCGGAAGATGAACAGGAATAGCGAGAACCAATGAGAGACTAGCTGGAGGTGTCTGGACGGGCAAATTTAACTCTCATTTCCCACCAGGAAGAGGAATTAACCAAAGGCTCAGCGTGCCGTGCCGGAACCAGATTAGGCCCTGAAGCCATCCTGCGGTGTTGCGGCCAGGTCACAAGGAAGCGAGTTGAAGAAAGGAGCTCAGGGGCACTGTAATTCACAAACCTGCAGAGTTATAAATGACAGCTATCGTCCAAAAATAGACTGAAGTAAGGCTGCCAAGAGGACTTGAAAGCGGGGCAGAATTGCAGGAAACCGATTTCAGGAGGTAGACTGGAATTGCATTGAAAGCATAGGAAAAGAGGCAGAACGTCCACAATGATGCACTTGGCCAAAAAGGGCGTATGCGTTTTTTCCTGAATATATTCAGGAAAAAACGCATACGCCCTTTTTGGCCAACCAAGCAAACTTGCAAAGGAAATCTGCACTACAATGAAGTCTCACTTCTCCCCGGTCAAAAGGACCATCTGAAAAAAGTGTAAAATCCAGAAAGGCAGGACAGGCCATGGAGAACTGGGAGCCTTGTTATGCTGATGGGCGGGATGTAAATTGCCAACAACCACTCAGGAAAAGTGTATGGTGTTTCCTGAAACATCTAAAAAACAAAGCAACAGAGCCTAGGGCACTTCCACTTATGGTCCTATAGCTTAGGGAAATTAAAATCAAAAAGACACAGCCACCCCAAAGTTTGGGACGCCTCCGTTTACAAGAACCTCGTTTACCGTACAAGTTCAATATCACAGAAAGTGAAAAATGGATAAAGAACTTGTGGTACTTACGTACAATGCAGTATCACTCAGCAATGAAATCTATGTCATCAGGCCCGTAGCAGCATAATGAGTGGATTCAGGTACGATGATTCTAACTGAAATAAGTCACACAGAAAAAGAAACATCATAAGATATCACTAATACACGGAATGTAAACTTGGCTACACAGGAACTGCATTCCAAAACAGAACAGGGTCTCAAATTTAGAAAACCAACTTATGCTTGCTTAAGGGGAAAGGTGAGTTGGGGTGCTGCATAAAACCAGAGATTGAAATGAGCACAGATAAAGTTCCTTAAGCCAAATATGGAATAGACAAGAGCTACTCCTTGCTCAACGAAATGGACTCAAAACCCCATATTAAACGCCTAAGAATGTACCTGACTAGTAAGTATCTTAAAACCTATGGATTGCTATGTCTCCAAAAGAGAATCAAGCGTGTGTACAGGGGCATAAACGCAGCAGTGATAGGATTGGAGAGGTTCGGTGAGCAAATGAAGACCCTTTGAAGTCATATTGCATGGTACCCATTCCACGGGTTTCAAATACACAGGTTTAAGGTATTCTTCCTTCAGCTAAAACATGCATGTGGAACCCAAGTATGATCAACCATGTGAACGGGAGACGTGTTCAAATATGTCTCAGTTTTCCTCCCCTGGTACTCGGGTGCAACATTCCAGACGCTTTACTAACACTCTCCCGACTTGGAGAGTCAGTCCCTTTAACCTCCTGTTTGGCCCAGTTTGCAATTTCTGTGGAAGATGAACAGGAATAGCGAGAACCAATGAGAGACTAGTTGGAGGTGTCTGGACGGGCAAATTTAACTCTCATTTCCCACCAGGAAGAGGAAATAACCAAAGGCTCAGCATGCCGTGCCAGAACCAGATTAGGGCCTGAAGCCATCTTGCGGTGTTGCGGCCAGGTCACAAGAAAGCGAGTTGAAGAAAGGAGCTCAGGGGCACTGTAATTCACAAACCTGCAGAGTTATAAATGACAGCTATCGTCCAAAAATAGACTGAAGTAAGGCTGCCAAGAGGACTTGAAAGCGGGGCAGAATTGCAGGAAACCGATTTCAGGAGGTAGACTGGAATTGCATTGAAAGCATAGGAAAAGAGGCAGAACGTCCACAATGATGCACTTGGCCAAAAAGGGCGTATGCGTTTTTTCCTGAATATATTCAGGAAAAAACGCATACGCCCTTTTTGGCCAACCAAGCAAGCTTGCAAAGGAAATCTGCACTACAATGAAGTCTCACTTCCCCCCGGTCAAAAGGGCCATCTGAAAAAAGTGTAAAATCCAGAAAGGCAGGACAGGCCATGGAGAACTGGGAGCCTTGTTATGCTGATGGGCGGGATGTAAATTGCCAACAGACACTCGGGAGAAGTGTATGGTGTTTCCTGAAACATCTAAAAAACAAAGCAACAGAACCTAGGGCACTTCCACTTATGGTCCTATAGCTTAGGGAAATTAAAATCAAAAAGACACAGCCACTCCAAAGTTTGGGACGCCTCCGTTTACAAGAACCTCGTTTACCGTACAAGTTCAATATCACAGAAAGTGAAAAATGGATAAAGAACTTGTGGTACTTACGTACAATGCAGTATCACTCAGCAATGAAATCTATGTCATCAGGCCCGTAGCAGCATAATGAGTGCATTCAGGTACGATGATTCTAACTGAAATAAGTCACACAGAAAAAGAAACATCATAAGATATCACTAATACACGGAATGTAAACTTGGCTACACAGGAACTGCATTCCAAAACAGAACAGGGTCTCAAATTTAGAAAACCAACTTATGCTTGCTTAAGGGGAAAGGTGAGTTGGGGTGCTGCATAAAACCAGAGATTGAAATGAGCACAGATAAAGTTCCTTAAGCCAAATATGGAATAGACAAGAGCTACTCCTTGCTCAACGAAATGGACTCAACACCCCATATTAAACGCCTAAGAATGTACCTGACTAGTAAGTATCTTAAAACCTATGGATTGCTATGTCTCCAAAAGAGAATCAAGCGTGTGTACAGGGGCATAAACGCAGCAGTGATAGGATTGGAGAGGTTCGGTGAGCAAATGAAGACCCTTTGAAGTCATATTGCATGGTACCCATTACACGGGTCTTAACTCTCCAGGTTTAAGGTATTCTTCCTTCAGCTAAAACATGCATGTGGAACCCAGAGTATGATCAACCATGTGATCGGGAGACGTGTTCAAATATGTCTCAGTTTTCCTCCCCTGGTACTCGGGTGCAACATTCCAGACGCTTTACTAACACTGTCCCCACTTGGAGAGTCAGCACCTTTAACCTCCTGTTTGGCAAAGTTTGCAATTTCTGCGGAAGATGAACAGGAATAGCGAGAACCAATGAGAGACTAGCTGGAGGTGTCTGGACGGGCAAATTTAACTCTCATTTCCCACCAGGAAGAGGAATTAACCAAAGGCTCAGCGTGCCGTGCCGGAACCAGATTAGGCCCTGAAGCCATCCTGCGGTGTTGCGGCCAGGTCACAAGGAAGCGAGTTGAAGAAAGGAGCTCAGGGGCACTGTAATTCACAAACCTGCAGAGTTATAAATGACAGCTATCGTCCAAAAATAGACTGAAGTAAGGCTGCCAAGAGGACTTGAAAGCGGGGCAGAATTGCAGGAAACCGATTTCAGGAGGTAGACTGGAATTGCATTGAAAGCATAGGAAAAGAGGCAGAACGTCCACAATGATGCACTTGGCCAAAAAGGGCGTATGCGTTTTTTCCTGAATATATTCAGGAAAAAACGCATACGCCCTTTTTGGCCAACCAAGCAAACTTGCAAAGGAAATCTGCACTACAATGAAGTCTCACTTCTCCCCGGTCAAAAGGACCATCTGAAAAAAGTGTAAAATCCAGAAAGGCAGGACAGGCCATGGAGAACTGGGAGCCTTGTTATGCTGATGGGCGGGATGTAAATTGCCAACAACCACTCAGGAAAAGTGTATGGTGTTTCCTGAAACATCTAAAAAACAAAGCAACAGAGCCTAGGGCACTTCCACTTATGGTCCTATAGCTTAGGGAAATTAAAATCAAAAAGACACAGCCACCCCAAAGTTTGGGACGCCTCCGTTTACAAGAACCTCGTTTACCGTACAAGTTCAATATCACAGAAAGTGAAAAATGGATAAAGAACTTGTGGTACTTACGTACAATGCAGTATCACTCAGCAATGAAATCTATGTCATCAGGCCCGTAGCAGCATAATGAGTGGATTCAGGTACGATGATTCTAACTGAAATAAGTCACACAGAAAAAGAAACATCATAAGATATCACTAATACACGGAATGTAAACTTGGCTACACAGGAACTGCATTCCAAAACAGAACAGGGTCTCAAATTTAGAAAACCAACTTATGCTTGCTTAAGGGGAAAGGTGAGTTGGGGTGCTGCATAAAACCAGAGATTGAAATGAGCACAGATAAAGTTCCTTAAGCCAAATATGGAATAGACAAGAGCTACTCCTTGCTCAACGAAATGGACTCAAAACCCCATATTAAACGCCTAAGAATGTACCTGACTAGTAAGTATCTTAAAACCTATGGATTGCTATGTCTCCAAAAGAGAATCAAGCGTGTGTACAGGGGCATAAACGCAGCAGTGATAGGATTGGAGAGGTTCGGTGAGCAAATGAAGACCCTTTGAAGTCATATTGCATGGTACCCATTCCACGGGTTTCAAATACACAGGTTTAAGGTATTCTTCCTTCAGCTAAAACATGCATGTGGAACCCAAGTATGATCAACCATGTGAACGGGAGACGTGTTCAAATATGTCTCAGTTTTCCTCCCCTGGTACTCGGGTGCAACATTCCAGACGCTTTACTAACACTCTCCCGACTTGGAGAGTCAGTCCCTTTAACCTCCTGTTTGGCCCAGTTTGCAATTTCTGTGGAAGATGAACAGGAATAGCGAGAACCAATGAGAGACTAGTTGGAGGTGTCTGGACGGGCAAATTTAACTCTCATTTCCCACCAGGAAGAGGAAATAACCAAAGGCTCAGCATGCCGTGCCAGAACCAGATTAGGGCCTGAAGCCATCTTGCGGTGTTGCGGCCAGGTCACAAGAAAGCGAGTTGAAGAAAGGAGCTCAGGGGCACTGTAATTCACAAACCTGCAGAGTTATAAATGACAGCTATCGTCCAAAAATAGACTGAAGTAAGGCTGCCAAGAGGACTTGAAAGCGGGGCAGAATTGCAGGAAACCGATTTCAGGAGGTAGACTGGAATTGCATTGAAAGCATAGGAAAAGAGGCAGAACGTCCACAATGATGCACTTGGCCAAAAAGGGCGTATGCGTTTTTTCCTGAATATATTCAGGAAAAAACGCATACGCCCTTTTTGGCCAACCAAGCAAGCTTGCAAAGGAAATCTGCACTACAATGAAGTCTCACTTCCCCCCGGTCAAAAGGGCCATCTGAAAAAAGTGTAAAATCCAGAAAGGCAGGACAGGCCATGGAGAACTGGGAGCCTTGTTATGCTGATGGGCGGGATGTAAATTGCCAACAGACACTCGGGAGAAGTGTATGGTGTTTCCTGAAACATCTAAAAAACAAAGCAACAGAACCTAGGGCACTTCCACTTATGGTCCTATAGCTTAGGGAAATTAAAATCAAAAAGACACAGCCACTCCAAAGTTTGGGACGCCTCCGTTTACAAGAACCTCGTTTACCGTACAAGTTCAATATCACAGAAAGTGAAAAATGGATAAAGAACTTGTGGTACTTACGTACAATGCAGTATCACTCAGCAATGAAATCTATGTCATCAGGCCCGTAGCAGCATAATGAGTGGATTCAGGTACGATGATTCTAACTGAAATAAGTCACACAGAAAAAGAAACATCATAAGATATCACTAATACACGGAATGTAAACTTGGCTACACAGGAACTGCATTCCAAAACAGAACAGGGTCTCAAATTTAGAAAACCAACTTATGCTTGCTTAAGGGGAAAGGTGAGTTGGGGTGCTGCATAAAACCAGAGATTGAAATGAGCACAGATAAAGTTCCTTAAGCCAAATATGGAATAGACAAGAGCTACTCCTTGCTCAACGAAATGGACTCAACACCGCATATTAAACGCCTAAGAATGTACCTGACTAGTAAGTATCTTAAAACCTATGGATTGCTATGTCTCCGAAAGAGAATCAAGCATGTGTACAGGGGCATAAACGCAGCAGTGATAGGATTGGAGAGGTTCGGTGAGCAAATGAAGACCCTTTGAAGTCATATTGCATGGTACCCATTCCACGGGTTTCAAATACCCAGGTTTAAGGTATTCTTCCTTCAGCTAAAACATGCATGTGGAACCTAGAGTATGATCAACCATGTGATCGGGAGACGTGTTCAAATATGTCTCAGTTTTCGTACCCTGGTACTCGGGTGCAACATTCCAGACGCTTTACTAACACTCTCCCCACTTGGAGAGTCAGTCCCTTTAACCTCCTGTTTGGCCCAGTTTGCAATTTCTGTGGAAGATGAACAGGAATAGCGAGAACCAATGAGAGACTAGCTGGAGGTGTCTGGATGGGCAAATTTAACTCTCATTTCCCACCAGGAAGAGGAAATAACCAAAGGCTCAGCGTGCCGTGCCGGAACCAGATTAGGGCCTGAAGCCATCCTGCGGTGTTGCGGCCAGGTCACAAGAAAGCGAGTTAAAGAAAGGAGCTCAGGAGCACTGTAATTCACAAACCTGCAGAGTTATAAATGACAGCTATCGTCCAAAAATATACTGAAGTAAGGCTGCCAAGAGGACTTGAAAGCGGGGCAGAATTGCAGGAAACCGATTTCAGGAGGTAGACTGGAATTGCATTGAAAGCATAGGAAAAGAGGCAGAACGTCCACAATGATGCACTTGGCCAAAAAGGGTGTATGCGTTTTTTCCTGAATATATTCAGGAAAAAACGCATACGCCCTTTTTGGCCAACCAAGCAAGCTTGCAAAGGAAATCTGCACTACAATGAAGTCTCACTTCCCCCCGGTCAAAAGGGCCATCTGAAAAAAGTGTAAAATCCAGAAAGGCAGGACAGGCCATGGAGAACTGGGAGCCTTGTTATGCTGAAGGGCGGGATGTAAATTGCCAACAACCACTCGGGAGAAGTGTATGGTGTTTCCTGAAACATCTAAAAAACAAAGCAACAGAGCCTAGGGCACTGCCACTTATGGTCCTATAGCTTAGGGAAATTAAAATCAAAAAGACACAGCCACCCCAAAGTTTGGAACGGCTCTGTTTACAAGAACCTCGTTTACAGTACAAGTTCAACATCGCAGAAATTGAAAAATGGATAAAGAAGTTGTGGTATTTACTTACAAAGCAATATCACTCAGCAATGAAATCTGTGTCATCAGGCCCTTAGCAGCACAATGAGTGGATTCAGGTATGATGATTCTAACTGAAATAAGTCACACAGAAAAAGAAACATCATAAGATATCAGTAATACACGGAATGTAAACTTGGCTACACAGGAACTGAATTACAGAACAGAACAGGGTCTCAAATTTAGAAAACCAACCTATGCTTGCTTAAGGGTAAAGGTGAGTTGGGGTGCTGCATAAAACCAGAGATTGAAATGAGCACAGATAAAGTTCCTTAAGCCAAATATGGAATAGACAAGAGCTACTCCTTGCTCAACGAAATGGACTCAACACCCCATATTAAACGCCAAAGAATGTAGCTGACTAGTAAGTATCTTAAAACCTATGGATTGCTATGTCTCCGAAAGAGAATCAAGCATGTGTACAGGGGCATAAACGCAGCAGTGATAGGATTGGAGAGGTTCGGTGAGCAAATGAAGACCCTTTGAAGTCATATTGCATGGTACCCATTACACGGGTCTCAACTCTCCAGGTTTAAGGTATTCTTCCTTCAGCTAAAACATGCATGTGGAACCTAGAGTATGATCAACCATGTGATCGGGAGACGTGTTCAAATATGTCTCAGTTTTCGTACCCTGGTACTCGGGTGCAACATTCCAGACGCTTTACTAACACTCTCCCGACTTGGAGAGTCAGTCCCTTTAACCTCCTGTTTGGCCCAGTTTGCAATTTCTGTGGAAGATGAACAGGAATAGCGAGAACCAATGAGAGACTAGCTGGAGGTGTCTGGATGGGCAAATTTAACTCTCATTTCCCACCAGGAAGAGGAATTAACCAAAGGCTCAGCGTGCCGTGCCGGAACCAGATTAGGGCCTGAAGACATCCTGCGGTGTTGCGGCCAGCTCACAAGAAAGCGAGTTGAAGAAAGGAGCTCAGGGGCACTGTAATTCACAAACCTGCAGAGTTATAAATGACAGCTATTGTCCAAAAATAGACTGAAGTAAGGCTGCCAAGAGGACTTGAAAGCGGGGCAGAATTGCAGGAAACCGATTTCAGGAGGTAGACTGGAATTGCATTGAAAGCATAGGAAAAGAGGCAGAACGTCCACAATGATGCACTTGGCCAAAAAGGGCGTATGCGTTTTTTCCTGAATATATTCAGGAAAAAACGCATACGCCCTTTTTGGCCAACCAAGCAAGCTTGCAAAGGAAATCTGCACTACAATGAAGTCTCACTTCCCCCCGGTCAAAAGGGCCATCTGAAAAAAGTGTAAAATCCAGAAAGGCAGGACAGGCCATGGAGAACTGGGAGCCTTGTTATGCTGATGGGCGGGATGTAAATTACCAACAGACACTCAGGAGAAGTGTATGGTGTTTCCTGAAACATCTAAAAAACAAAGCAACAGAGCCTAGGGCACTGCCACTTATGGTCCTATAGCTTAGGGAAATTAAAATGAAAAAGACACAGCCACCCCAAAGTTTGGGACGCCTCTGTTTACAAGACCCTCGTTTACAGTACAAGTTCAACATCGCAGAAATTGAAAAATGGATAAAGAAGTTGTGGTATTTACTTACAAAGCAATATCACACAGCAATGAAATCTGTGTCATCAGGCCCTTAGCAGCACAATGAGTGGATTCAGGTATGATGATTCTAACTGAAATAAGTCACACAGAAAAAGAAACATCATAAGATATCAGTAATACACGGAATGTAAACTTGGCTACACAGGAACTGAATTACAGAACAGAACAGGGTCTCAAATTTAGAAAACCAACCTATGCTTGCTTAAGGGGAAAGGTGAGTTGGGGTGCTGCATAAAACCAGAGATTGAAATGAGCACAGATAAAGTTCCTTAAGCCAAATATGGAATAGACAAGAGCTACTCCTTGCTCAACGAAATGGACTCAACACCCCATATTAAACGCCTAAGAATGTAGCTGACTAGTAAGTATCTTAAAACCTATGGATTGCTATGTCTCCGAAAGAGAATCGAGCATGTGTACAGGGGCATAAACGCAGCAGTGATAGGATTGGAGAGGTTCGGTGAGCAAATGAAGACCCTTTGAAGTCATATTGCATGGTACCCATTCCACGGGTTTCAAATACCCAGGTTTAAGGTATTCTTCCTTCAGCTAAAACATGCATGTGGAACCTAGAGTATGATCAACCATGTGATCGGGAGACGTGTTCAAATATGTCTCAGTTTTCGTACCCTGGTACTCGGGTGCAACATTCCAGACGCTTTACTAACACTCTCCCCACTTGGAGAGTCAGTCCCTTTAACCTCCTGTTTGGCCCAGTTTGCAATTTCTGTGGAAGATGAACAGGAATAGCGAGAACCAATGAGAGACTAGCTGGAGGTGTCTGGATGGGCAAATTTAACTCTAATTTCCCACCAGGAAGAGGAAATAACCAAAGGCTCAGCGTGCCGTGCCGGAACCAGATTAGGGCCTGAAGCCATCCTGCGGTGTTGCGGCCAGGTCACAAGAAAGCGAGTTAAAGAAAGGAGCTCAGGAGCACTGTAATTCACAAACCTGCAGAGTTATAAATGACAGCTATCGTCCAAAAATAGACTGAAGTAAGGCTGCCAAGAGGACTTGAAAGCGGGGCAGAATTGCAGGAAACCGATTTCAGGAGGTAGACTGGAATTGCATTGAAAGCATAGGAAAAGAGGCAGAACGTCCACAATGATGCACTTGGCCAAAAAGGGCGTATGCGTTTTTTCCTGAATATATTCAGGAAAAAACGCATACGCCCTTTTTGGCCAACCAAGCAAGCTTGCAAAGGAAATCTGCACTACAATGAAGTCTCACTTCCCCCCGGTCAAAAGGGCCATCTGAAAAAAGTGTAAAATCCAGAAAGGCAGGACAGGCCATGGAGAACTGGGAGCCTTGTTATGCTGATGGGCGGGATGTAAATTACCAACAGACACTCAGGAGAAGTGTATGGTGTTTCCTGAAACATCTAAAAAACAAAGCAACAGAGCCTAGGGCACTGCCACTTATGATCCTATAGCTTAGGGAAATTAAAATGAAAAAGACACAGCCACCCCAAAGTTTGGGACGCCTCTGTTTACAAGAACCTCATTTACAGTACAAGTTCAACATCGCAGAAATTGAAAAATGGATAAAGAAGTTGTGGTATTTACTTACAAAGCAATATCACACAGCAATGAAATCTGTGTCATCAGGCCCTTAGCAGCACAATGAGTGGATTCAGGTATGATGATTCTAACTGAAATAAGTCACACAGAAAAAGAAACATCATAAGATATCAGTAATACACGGAATGTAAACTTGGCTACACAGGAACTGAATTACAGAACAGAACAGGGTCTCAAATTTAGAAAACCAACCTATGCTTGCTTAAGGGTAAAGGTGAGTTGGGGTGCTGCATAAAACCAGAGATTGAAATGAGCACAGATAAAGTTCCTTAAGCCAAATATGGAATAGACAAGAGCTACTCCTTGCTCAACGAAATGGACTCAACACCCCATATTAAACGCCTAAGAATGTAGCTGACTAGTAAGTATCTTAAAACCTATGGATTGCTATGTCTCCGAAAGAGAATCAAGCATGTGTACAGGGGCATAAACGCAGCAGTGATAGGATTGGAGAGGTTCGGTGAGCAAATGAAGACCCTTTGAAGTCATATTGCATGGTACCCATTACACGGGTTTCAAATACCCAGGTTTAAGGTATTCTTCCTTCAGCTAAAACATGCATGTGGAACCTAGAGTATGATCAACCATGTGATCGGGAGACGTGTTCAAATATGTCTCAGTTTTCGTACCCTGGTACTCGGGTGCAACATTCCAGACGCTTTACTAACACTCTCCCCACTTGGAGAGTCAGTCCCTTTAACCTCCTGTTTGGCCCAGTTTGCAATTTCTGTGGAAGATGAACAGGAATAGCGAGAACCAATGAGAGACTAGCTGGAGGTGTCTGGATGGGCAAATTTAACTCTAATTTCCCACCAGGAAGAGGAAATAACCAAAGGCTCAGCGTGCCGTGCCGGAACCAGATTAGGGCCTGAAGCCATCCTGCGGTGTTGCGGCCAGGTCACAAGAAAGCAAGTTAAAGAAAGGAGCTCAGGAGCACTGTAATTCACAAACCTGCAGAGTTATAAATGACAGCTATCGTCCAAAAATAGACTGAAGTAAGGCTGCCAAGAGGACTTGAAAGCGGGGCAGAATTGCAGGAAACCGATTTCAGGAGGTAGACTGGAATTGCATTGAAAGCATAGGAAAAGAGGCAGAACGTCCACAATGATGCACTTGGCCAAAAAGGGCGTATGCGTTTTTTCCTGAATATATTCAGGAAAAAACGCATACGCCCTTTTTGGCCAACCAAGCAAGCTTGCAAAGAAATCTGCACTACAATGAAGTCTCACTTCCCCCCGGTCAAAAGGGCCATCTGAAAAAAGTGTAAAATCCAGAAAGGCAGGACAGGCCATGGAGAACTGGGAGCCTTGTTATGCTGATGGGCGGGATGTAAATTGCCAACAGACACTCAGGAGAAGTGTATGGTGTTTCCTGAAACATCTAAAAAACAAAGCAACAGAGCCTAGGGCACTGCCACTTATGATCCTATAGCTTAGGGAAATTAAAATGAAAAAGACACAGCCACCCCAAAGTTTGGGACGCCTCCGTTTACAAGAACCTCGTTTACCGTACAAGTTCAATATCACAGAAAGTGAAAAATGGATAAAGAACTTGTGGTACTTACGTACAATGCAGTATCACTCAGCAATGAAATCTATGTCATCAGGCCCGTAGCAGCATAATGAGTGGATTCAGGTACGATGATTCTAACTGAAATAAGTCACACAGAAAAAGAAACATCATAAGATATCACTAATACACGGAATGTAAACTTGGCTACACAGGAACTGCATTTCAAAACAGAACAGGGTCTCTAATTTAGAAAACCAACTTATGCTTGCTTAAGGGGAAAGGTGAGTTGGGGTGCTGCATAAAACCAGAGATTGAAATGAGCACAGATAAAGTTCCTTAAGCCAAATATGGAATAGACAAGAGCTACTCCTTGCTCAACGAAATGGACTCAACACCCCATATTAAACGCCTAAGAATGTACCTGACTAGTAAGTATCTTAAAACCTATGGATTGCTATGTCTCCAAAAGAGAATCAAGCGTGTGTACAGGGGCATAAACGCAGCAGTGATAGGATTGGAGAGGTTCGGTGAGCAAATGAAGACCCTTTGAAGTCATATTGCATGGTACCCATTCCACGGGTTTCAACTACCCAGGTTTAAGGTATTCTTCCTTCAGCTAAAACATGCATGTGGAACCTAGAGTATGATCAACCATGTGATCGGGAGACGTGTTCAAATATGTCTCAGTTTTCGTACCCTGGTACTCGGGTGCAACATTCCAGACGCTTTACTAACACTCTCCCCACTTGGAGAGTCAGTCCGTTTAACCTCCTGTTTGGCCCAGTTTGCAATTTCTGTGGAAGATGAACAGGAATAGCGAGAACCAATGAGAGACTAGCTGGAGGTGTCTGGATGGGCAAATTTAACTCTCATTTCCCACCAGGAAGAGGAATTAACCAAAGATTCAGCGTGCCGTGCCAGAACCAGATTAGGGCCTGAAGACATCCTGCGGTGTTGCGGCCAGGTCACAAGAAAGCGAGTTAAAGAAAGGAGCTCAGGGGCACTGTAATTCACAAACCTGCAGAGTTATAAATGACAGCTATCGTCCAAAAATAGACTGAAGTAAGGCTGCCAAGAGGACTTGAAAGCGGGGCAGAATTGCAGGAAACCGATTTCAGGAGGTAGACTGGAATTGCATTGAAAGCATAGGAAAAGAGGCAGAACGTCCACAATGATGCACTTGGCCAAAAAGGGCGTATGCGTTTTTTCCTGAATATATTCAGGAAAAAACGCATACGCCCTTTTTGGCCAACCAAGCAAGCTTGCAAAGGAAATCTACACTACAATGAAGTCTCACTTCCCCCTGGTCAAAAGGGCCATCTGATAAAAGTGTAAAATCCAGAAAGGCAGGACAGGCCATGGAGAACTGGGAGCCTTGTTATGCTGATGGGCGGGATGTAAATTGCCAACAACCACTCGGGAGAAGTGTATGGTGTTTCCTGAAACATCTAAAATACAAAGCAACAGAGCCTAGGGCACTTCCACTTATGGTCCTATAGCTTAGGGAATTTAAAATCAAAAAGACACAGCCACCCCAAAGTTTGGAACGGCTCTGTTTACAAGAACCTCGTTTACAGTACAAGTTCAACATCGCAGAAATTGAAAAATGGATAAAGAAGTTGTGGTATTTACTTACAAAGCAATATCACTCAGCAATGAAATCTGTGTCATCAGGCCCTTAGCAGCACAATGAGTGGATTCAGGTATGATGATTCTAACTGAAATAAGTCACACAGAAAAAGAAACATCATAAGATATCAGTAATACACGGAATGTAAACTTGGCTACACAGGAACTGAATTACAGAACAGAACAGGGTCTCAAATTTAGAAAACCAACTTATGCTTGCTTAAGGGGAAAGGTGAGTTGGGGTGCTGCATAAAACCAGAGATTGAAATGAGCACAGATAAAGTTCCTTAAGCCAAATATGGAATAGACAAGAGCTACTCCTTGCTCAACGAAATGGACTCAACACCGCATATTAAACGCCTAAGAATGTACCTGACTAGTAAGTATCTTAAAACCTATGGATTGCTATGTCTCCGAAAGAGAATCAAGCATGTGTACAGGGGCATAAACGCAGCAGTGATAGGATTGGAGAGGTTCGGTGAGCAAATGAAGACCCTTTGAAGTCATATTGCATGGTACCCATTCCACGGGTTTCAAATACCCAGGTTTAAGGTATTCTTCCTTCAGCTAAAACATGCATGTGGAACCTAGAGTATGATCAACCATGTGATCGGGAGACGTGTACAAATATGTCTCAGTTTTCGTATCCTGGTACTCGGGTGCAACATTCCAGACGCTTTACTAACACTCTCCCGACTTGGAGAGTCAGTCCCTTTAACCTCCTGTTTGGCCCAGTTTGCAATTTCTGCGGAAGATGAACATAAATAGCGAGAACCAATGAGAGACTAGCTGGAGGTGTCTGGACGGGCAAATTTAACTCTCATTTCCCACCAGGAAGAGGAATTAACCAAAGGCTCAGCGTGCCGTGCCGGAACCAGATTAGGGCCTGAAGCCATCCTGCGGTGTTGCGGCCAGCTCACAAGAAAGCGAGTTGAAGAAAGGAGCTCAGGGACACTGTAATTCACAAACCTGCAGAGTTATAAATGACAGCTATCGTCCAAAAATAGACTGAAGTAAGGCTGCCAAGAGGACTTGAAAGCGGGGCAGAATTGCAGGAAACCGATTTCAGGAGGTAGACTGGAATTGCATTGAAAGCATAGGAAAAGAGGCAGAACGTCCACAATGATGCACTTGGCCAAAAAGGGCGTATGCGTTTTTTCCTGAATATATTCAGGAAAAAACGCATACGCCCTTTTTGGCCAACCAAGCAAGCTTGCAAAGGAAATCTACACTACAATGAAGTCTCACTTCCCCCCGGTCAAAAGGGCCATCTGAAAAAAGTGTAAAATCCAGAAAGGCAGGACAGGCCATGGAGAACTGGGAGCCTTGTTATGCTGATGGGCGGGATGTAAATTGCCAACAACCACTCGGGAGAAGTGTATGGTGTTTCCTGAAACATCTAAAATACAAAGCAACAGAGCCTAGGGCACTTCCACTTATGGTCCTATAGCTTAGGGAATTTAAAATCAAAAAGACACAGCCACCCCAAAGTTTGGAACGGCTCTGTTTACAAGAACCTCGTTTACAGTACAAGTTCAACATCGCAGAAATTGAAAAATGGATAAAGAAGTTGTGGTATTTACTTACAAAGCAATATCACTCAGCAATGAAATCTGTGTCATCAGGCCCTTAGCAGCACAATGAGTGGATTCAGGTATGATGATTCTAACTGAAATAAGTCACACAGAAAAAGAAACATCATAAGATATCAGTAATACACGGAATGTAAACTTGGCTACACAGGAACTGAATTACAGAACAGAACAGGGTCTCAAATTTAGAAAACCAACTTATGCTTGCTTAAGGGGAAAGGTGAGTTGGGGTGCTGCATAAAACCAGAGATTGAAATGAGCACAGATAAAGTTCCTTAAGCCAAATATGGAATAGACAAGAGCTACTCCTTGCTCAACGAAATGGACTCAACACCGCATATTAAACGCCTAAGAATGTACCTGACTAGTAAGTATCTTAAAACCTATGGATTGCTATGTCTCCGAAAGAGAATCAAGCATGTGTACAGGGGCATAAACGCAGCAGTGATAGGATTGGAGAGGTTCGGTGAGCAAATGAAGACCCTTTGAAGTCATATTGCATGGTACCCATTCCACGGGTTTCAAATACCCAGGTTTAAGGTATTCTTCCTTCAGCTAAAACATGCATGTGGAACCTAGAGTATGATCAACCATGTGATCGGGAGACGTGTTCAAATATGTCTCAGTTTTCGTACCCTGGTACTCGGGTGCAACATTCCAGACGCTTTACTAACACTCTCCCGACTTGGAGAGTCAGTCCCTTTAACCTCCTGTTTGGCCCAGTTTGCAATTTCTGTGGAAGATGAACAGAAATAGCGAGAACCAATGAGAGACTAGCTGGAGGTGTCTGGACGGGCAAATTTAACTCTCATTTCCCACCAGGAAGAGGAATTAACCAAAGGCTCAGCGTGCCGTGCCGGAACCAGATTAGGGCCTGAAGCCATCCTGCGGTGTTGCGGCCAGCTCACAAGAAAGCGAGTTGAAGAAAGGAGCTCAGGGGCACTGTAATTCACAAACCTGCAGAGTTATAAATGACAGCTATCGTCCAAAAATAGACTGAAGTAAGGCTGCCAAGAGGACTTGAAAGCGGGGCAGAATTGCAGGAAACCGATTTCAGGAGGTAGACTGGAATTGCATTGAAAGCATAGGAAAAGAGGCAGAACGTCCACAATGATGCACTTGGCCAAAAAGGGCGTATGCGTTTTTTCCTGAATATATTCAGGAAAAAATGCATACGCCCTTTTTGGCCAACCAAGCAAACTTGCAAAGGAAATCTGCACTACAATGAAGTCTCACTTCCCCCCGGTCAAAAGGGCCATCTGAAAAAAGTGTAAAATCCAGAAAGGCAGGACAGGCCATGGAGAACTGGGAGCCTTGTTATGCTGATGGGCGGGATGTAAATTGCCAACAACCACTCGGGAGAAGTGTATGGTGTTTCCTGAAACATCTAAAATACAAAGCAACAGAGCCTAGGGCACTTCCACTTATGGTCCTATAGCTTAGGGAATTTAAAATCAAAAAGACACAGCCACCCCAAAGTTTGGAACGGCTCTGTTTACAAGAACCTCGTTTACAGTACAAGTTCAACATCGCAGAAATTGAAAAATGGATAAAGAAGTTGTGGTATTTACTTACAAAGCAATATCACTCAGCAATGAAATCTGTGTCATCAGGCCCTTAGCAGCACAATGAGTGGATTCAGGTATGATGATTCTAACTGAAATAAGTCACACAGAAAAAGAAACATCATAAGATATCAGTAATACACGGAATGTAAACTTGGCTACACAGGAACTGAATTACAGAACAGAACAGGGTCTCAAATTTAGAAAACCAACTTATGCTTGCTTAAGGGGAAAGGTGAGTTGGGGTGCTGCATAAAACCAGAGATTGAAATGAGCACAGATAAAGTTCCTTAAGCCAAATATGGAATAGACAAGAGCTACTCCTTGCTCAACGAAATGGACTCAAAACCCCATATTAAACGCCTAAGAATGTGCCTGACTAGTAAGTATCTTAAAACCTATGGATTGCTATGTCTCCAAAAGAGAATCAAGCGTGTGTACAGGGGCATAAACGCAGCAGTGATAGGATTGGAGAGGTTCGGTGAGCAAATGAAGACCCTTTGAAGTCATATTGCATGGTACCCATTCCACGGGTTTCAACTACCCAGGTTTAAGGTATTCTTCCTTCAGCTAAAACATGCATGTGGAACCTAGAGTATGATCAACCATGTGATCGGGAGACGTGTTCAAATATGTCTCAGTTTTCGTACCCTGGTACTCGGGTGCAACATTCCAGACGCTTTACTAACACTCTCCCCACTTGGAGAGTCAGTCCGTTTAACCTCCTGTTTGGCCCAGTTTGCAATTTCTGTGGAAGATGAACAGGAATAGCGAGAAGCAATGAGAGACTAGCTGGAGGTGTCTGGATGGGCAAATTTAACTCTCATTTCCCACCAGGAAGAGGAATTAACCAAAGACTCAGCGTGCCGTGCCAGAACCAGATTAGGGCCTGAAGACATCCTGCGGTGTTGCGGCCAGGTCACAAGAAAGCGAGTTAAAGAAAGGAGCTCAGGAGCACTGTAATTCACAAACCTGCAGAGTTATAAATGACAGCTATCGTCCAAAAATATACTGAAGTAAGGCTGCCAAGAGGACTTGAAAGCGGGGCAGAATTGCAGGAAACCGATTTCAGGAGGTAGACTGGAATTGCATTGAAAGCATAGGAAAAGAGGCAGAACGTCCACAATGATGCACTTGGCCAAAAAGTGCGTATGCGTTTTTTCCTGAATATATTCAGGAAAAAACGCATACGCCCTTTTTGGCCAACCAAGCAAGCTTGCAAAGGAAATCTACACTACAATGAAGTCTCACTTCCCCCCGGTCAAAAGGGCCATCTGAAAAAAGTGTAAAATCCAGAAAGGCAGGACAGGCCATGGAGAACTGGGAGCCTTGTTATGCTGATGGGCGGGATGTAAATTGCCAACAACCACTCGGGAGAAGTGTATGGTGTTTCCTGAAACATCTAAAATACAAAGCAACAGAGCCTAGGGCACTTCCACTTATGGTCCTATAGCTTAGGGAATTTAAAATCAAAAAGACACAGCCACCCCAAAGTTTGGAACGGCTCTGTTTACAAGAACCTCGTTTACAGTACAAGTTCAACATCGCAGAAATTGAAAAATGGATAAAGAAGTTGTGGTATTTACTTACAAAGCAATATCACTCAGCAATGAAATCTGTGTCATCAGGCCCTTAGCAGCACAATGAGTGGATTCAGGTATGATGATTCTAACTGAAATAAGTCACACAGAAAAAGAAACATCATAAGATATCAGTAATACACGGAATGTAAACTTGGCTACACAGGAACTGAATTACAGAACAGAACAGGGTCTCAAATTTAGAAAACCAACTTATGCTTGCTTAAGGGGAAAGGTGAGTTGGGGTGCTGCATAAAACCAGAGATTGAAATGAGCACAGATAAAGTTCCTTAAGCCAAATATGGAATAGACAAGAGCTACTCCTTGCTCAACGAAATGGACTCAACACCGCATATTAAACGCCTAAGAATGTACCTGACTAGTAAGTATCTTAAAACCTATGGATTGCTATGTCTCCGAAAGAGAATCAAGCATGTGTACAGGGGCATAAACGCAGCAGTGATAGGATTGGAGAGGTTCGGTGAGCAAATGAAGACCCTTTGAAGTCATATTGCATGGTACCCATTCCACGGGTTTCAAATACCCAGGTTTAAGGTATTCTTCCTTCAGCTAAAACATGCATGTGGAACCTAGAGTATGATCAACCATGTGATCGGGAGACGTGTTCAAATATGTCTCAGTTTTCGTACCCTGGTACTCGGGTGCAACATTCCAGACGCTTTACTAACACTCTCCCGACTTGGAGAGTCAGTCCCTTTAACCTCCTGTTTGGCCCAGTTTGCAATTTCTGTGGAAGATGAACAGAAATAGCGAGAACCAATGAGAGACTAGCTGGAGGTGTCTGGACGGGCAAATTTAACTCTCATTTCCCACCAGGAAGAGGAATTAACCAAAGGCTCAGCGTGCCGTGCCGGAACCAGATTAGGGCCTGAAGCCATCCTGCGGTGTTGCGGCCAGCTCACAAGAAAGCGAGTTGAAGAAAGGAGCTCAGGGGCACTGTAATTCACAAACCTGCAGAGTTATAAATGACAGCTATCGTCCAAAAATAGACTGAAGTAAGGCTGCCAAGAGGACTTGAAAGCGGGGCAGAATTGCAGGAAACCGATTTCAGGAGGTAGACTGGAATTGCATTGAAAGCATAGGAAAAGAGGCAGAACGTCCACAATGATGCACTTGGCCAAAAAGGGCGTATGCGTTTTTTCCTGAATATATTCAGGAAAAAACGCATACGCCCTTTTTGGGCAACCAAGCAAACTTGCAAAGGAAATCTGCACTACAATGAAGTCTCACTTCCCCCCGGTCAAAAGGGCCATCTGAAAAAAGTGTAAAATCCAGAAAGGCAGGACAGGCCATGGAGAACTGGGAGCCTTGTTATGCTGATGGGCGGGATGTAAATTGCCAACAACCACTCGGGAGAAGTGTATGGTGTTTCCTGAAACATCTAAAATACAAAGCAACAGAGCCTAGGGCACTTCCACTTATGGTCCTATAGCTTAGGGAATTTAAAATCAAAAAGACACAGCCACCCCAAAGTTTGGAACGGCTCTGTTTACAAGAACCTCGTTTACAGTACAAGTTCAACATCGCAGAAATTGAAAAATGGATAAAGAAGTTGTGGTATTTACTTACAAAGCAATATCACTCAGCAATGAAATCTGTGTCATCAGGCCCTTAGCAGCACAATGAGTGGATTCAGGTATGATGATTCTAACTGAAATAAGTCACACAGAAAAAGAAACATCATAAGATATCAGTAATACACGGAATGTAAACTTGGCTACACAGGAACTGAATTACAGAACAGAACAGGGTCTCAAATTTAGAAAACCAACTTATGCTTGCTTAAGGGGAAAGGTGAGTTGGGGTGCTGCATAAAACCAGAGATTGAAATGAGCACAGATAAAGTTCCTTAAGCCAAATATGGAATAGACAAGAGCTACTCCTTGCTCAACGAAATGGACTCAACACCGCATATTAAACGCCTAAGAATGTACCTGACTAGTAAGTATCTTAAAACCTATGGATTGCTATGTCTCCGAAAGAGAATCAAGCATGTGTACAGGGGCATAAACGCAGCAGTGATAGGATTGGAGAGGTTCGGTGAGCAAATGAAGACCCTTTGAAGTCATATTGCATGGTACCCATTCCACGGGTTTCAAATACCCAGGTTTAAGGTATTCTTCCTTCAGCTAAAACATGCATGTGGAACCTAGAGTATGATCAACCATGTGATCGGGAGACGTGTTCAAATATGTCTCAGTTTTCGTACCCTGGTACTCGGGTGCAACATTCCAGACGCTTTACTAACACTCTCCCGACTTGGAGAGTCAGTCCCTTTAACCTCCTGTTTGGCCCAGTTTGCAATTTCTGTGGAAGATGAACAGAAATAGCGAGAACCAATGAGAGACTAGCTGGAGGTTTCTGGACGGGCAAATTTAACTCTCATTTCCCACCGGGAAGAGGAATTAACCAAAGGCTCAGCGTGCCGTGCCGGAACCAGATTAGGGCCTGAAGCCATCCTGCGGTGTTGCGGCCAGCTCACAAGAAAGCGAGTTGAAGAAAGGAGCTCAGGGGCACTGTAATTCACAAACCTGCAGAGTTATAAATGACAGCTATCGTCCAAAAATAGACTGAAGTAAGGCTGCCAAGAGGACTTGAAAGCGGGGCAGAATTGCAGGAAACCGATTTCAGGAGGTAGACTGGAATTGCATTGAAAGCATAGGAAAAGAGGCAGAACGTCCACAATGATGCACTTGGCCAAAAAGTGCGTATGCGTTTTTTCCTGAATATATTCAGGAAAAAACGCATACGCCCTTTTTGGCCAACCAAGCAAGCTTGCAAAGGAAATCTACACTACAATGAAGTCTCACTTCCCCCCGGTCAAAAGGGCCATCTGAAAAAAGTGTAAAATCCAGAAAGGCAGGACAGGCCATGGAGAACTGGGAGCCTTGTTATGCTGATGGGCGGGATGTAAATTGCCAACAACCACTCGGGATAAGTGTATGGTGTTTCCTGAAACATCTAAAATACAAAGCAACAGAGCCTAGGGCACTTCCACTTATGGTCCTATAGCTTAGGGAATTTAAAATCAAAAAGACACAGCCACCCCAAAGTTTGGAACGGCTCTGTTTACAAGAACCTCGTTTACAGTACAAGTTCAACATCGCAGAAATTGAAAAATGGATAACGAAGTTGTGGTATTTACTTACAAAGCAATATCACTCAGCAATGAAATCTGTGTCATCAGGCCCTTAGCAGCACAATGAGTGGATTCAGGTATGATGATTCTAACTGAAATAAGTCACACAGAAAAAGAAACATCATAAGATATCAGTAATACACGGAATGTAAACTTGGCTACACAGGAACTGAATTACAGAACAGAACAGGGTCTCAAATTTAGAAAACCAACTTATGCTTGCTTAAGGGGAAAGGTGAGTTGGGGTGCTGCATAAAACCAGAGATTGAAATGAGCACAGATAAAGTTCCTTAAGCCAAATATGGAATAGACAAGAGCTACTCCTTGCTCAACGAAATGGACTCAACACCGCATATTAAACGCCTAAGAATGTACCTGACTAGTAAGTATCTTAAAACCTATGGATTGCTATGTCTCCGAAAGAGAATCAAGCATGTGTACAGGGGCATAAACGCAGCAGTGATAGGATTGGAGAGGTTCGGTGAGCAAATGAAGACCCTTTGAAGTCATATTGCATGGTACCCATTCCACGGGTTTCAAATACCCAGGTTTAAGGTATTCTTCCTTCAGCTAAAACATGCATGTGGAATCTAGAGTATGATCAACCATGTGATCGGGAGACGTGTTCAAATATGTCTCAGTTTTCGTACCCTGGTACTCGGGTGCAACATTCCAGACGCTTTACTAACACTCTCCCCACTTGGAGAGTCAGTCCCTTTAACCTCCTGTTTGGCCCAGTTTGCAATTTCTGTGGAAGATGAACAGGAATAGCGAGAACCAATGAGAGACTAGCTGGAGGTGTCTGGATGGGCAAATTTAACTCTCATTTCCCACCAGGAAGAGGAAATAACCAAAGGCTCAGCGTGCCGTGCCGGAACCAGATTAGGGCCTGAAGACATCCTGCGGTGTTGCGGCCAGCTCACAAGAAAGCGAGTTGAAGAAAGGAGCTCAGGGGCACTGTAATTCACAAACCTGCAGAGTTATAAATGACAGCTATCGTCCAAAAATAGACTGAAGTAAGGCTGCCAAGAGGACTTGAAAGCGGGGCAGAATTGCAGGAAACCGATTTCAGGAGGTAGACTGGAATTGCATTGAAAGCATAGGAAAAGAGGCAGAACGTCCACAATGATGCACTTGGCCAAAAAGGGCGTATGCGTTTTTTCCTGCATATATTCAGGAAAAAACGCATACGCCCTTTTTGGCCACCAAGCAAGCTTGCAAAGGAAATCTGCACTACAATGAAGTCTCACTTCCCCCCGGTCAAAAGGGCCATCTGAAAAAAGTGTAAAATCCAGAAAGGCAGGACAGGCCATGGAGAACTGGGAGCCTTGTTATGCTGATGGGCGGGATGTAAATTGCCAACAACCACTCGGGAGAAGTGTATGGTGTTTCCTGAAACATCTAAAATACAAAGCAACAGAGCCTAGGGCACTTCCACTTATGGTCCTATAGCTTAGGGAATTTAAAATCAAAAAGACACAGCCACCCCAAAGTTTGGAACGGCTCTGTTTACAAGAACCTCGTTTACAGTACAAGTTCAACATCGCAGAAAGTGAAAAATGGATAAAGAAGTTGTGGTATTTACTTACAAAGCAATATCACTCAGCAATGAAATCTGTGTCATCAGGCCCTTAGCAGCACAATGAGTGGATTCAGGTATGATGATTCTAACTGAAATAAGTCACACAGAAAAAGAAACATCATAAGATATCAGTAATACACGGAATGTAAACTTGGCTACACAGGAACTGAATTACAGAACAGAACAGGGTCTCAAATTTAGAAAACCAACTTATGCTTGCTTAAGGGGAAAGGTGAGTTGGGGTGCTGCATAAAACCAGAGATTGAAATGAGCACAGATAAAGTTCCTTAAGCCAAATATGGAATAGACAAGAGCTACTCCTTGCTCAACGAAATGGACTCAACACCGCATATTAAACGCCTAGAATGTACCTGACTAGTAAGTATCTTAAAACCTATGGATTGCTATGTCTCCGAAAGAGAATCAAGCATGTGTACAGGGGCATAAACGCAGCAGTGATAGGATTGGAGAGGTTCGGTGAGCAAATGAAGACCCTTTGAAGTCATATTGCATGGTACCCATTCCACGGGTTTCAACTACCCAGTTTTAGGTATTCTTCCTTCAGCTAAAACATGCATGTGGAACCCAGAGTATGATCAACCATGTGATCGGGAGACGTGTTCAAATATGTCTCAGTTTTCCTACCCTGGTACTCGGGTGCAACATTCCAGACGCTTTACTAACACTCTCCCCACTTGGAGAGTCAGCGCCTTTAACCTCCTGTTTGGCACAGTTTGCAATTTCTGCGGAAGATGAACAGGAATAGCGAGAACCAATGAGAGGCTAGCTGGAGGTGTCTGGACGGGCAAATTTAACTCTCATTTCCCAACAGGAAGAGGAAATAACCAAAGGCTCAGTGTGCCGTACCGGAACCAGATTAGGGCCTGAAGCCATCCTGCGGTGTTGCTGCCACCTCAAAAGAAAGCGACTTGAAGAAAGGAGCTCAGGGGCACTGTAATTCACAAACCTGCAGAGTTATAAATGACAGCTATCGTCCAAAAATAGACTGAAGTAAGGCTGCCAAGAGGACTTGAAAGCGGGGCAGAATTGCAGGAAACCGATTTCAGGAGGTAGACTGGAATTGCATTGAAAGCATAGGAAAAGAGGCAGAACGTCCACAATGATGCACTTGGCCAAAAAGGGCGTATGCGTTTTCTCCTGAATATATTCAGGAAAAAACGCATACGCCCTTTTTGGCCAACCAAGCAAGCTTGCAAAGGAAATCTGCACTACAATGAAGTCTCACTTCCCCCCGGTCAAAAGGGCCATCTGAAAAAAGTGTAAAATCCAGAAAGGCAGGACAGGCCATGGAGAACTGGGAGCCTTGTTATGCTGATGGGCGGGATGTAAATTGCCAACAACCACTCGGAAGAAGTGTATGGTGTTTCCTGAAACATCTAAAAAACAAAGCAACAGAACCTAGGGCACTTCCACTTATGGTCCTATAGCTTAGGGAAATTAAAATCAAAAAGACACAGCCACCCCAAAGTTTGGGACGGCTCTGTTTACAAGAACCTCGTTTACAGTACAAGTTCAACATCGCAGAAAGTGAAAAATGGATAAAGAAGTTGTGGTATTTACTTACAAAGCAATATCACTCAGCAATAAAATCTGTGTCATCAGGCCCTTAGCAGCACAATGAGTGGATTCAGGTATGATGATTCTAACTGAAATAAGTCACACAGAAAAAGAAACATCATAAGATATCACTAATACACGGAATGTAAACTTGGCTACACAGGAACTGCATTCCAAAACAGAACAGGGTCTCAAATTTAGAAAACCAACTTATGCTTGCTTAAGGGGAAAGGTGAGTTGGGGTGCTGCATAAAACCAGAGATTGAAATGAGAACAGATAAAGATCCTTAAGCCAAATATGGAATAGACAAGAGCTACTCCTTGCTCAACGAAATGGACTCAAAACCCCATATTAAACGCCTAAGAATGTACCTGACTAGTAAGTATCTTAAAACCTATGGATTGCTATGTCTCCAAAAGAGAATCAAGCATGTGTACAGGGGCATAAACGCAGCAGTGATAGGATTGGAGAGGTTCGGTGAGCAAATGAAGACCCTTTGAAGTCATATTGTATGGTACCCATTACACGGGTCTCAACTCTCCAGATTTAAGGTATTCTTCCTTCAGCTAAAACATGCATGTGGAACCCAGAGTATGATCAACCATGTGAACGGGAGACGTGTTCAAATATGTCTCAGTTTTCGTACCCTGGTACTCGGGTGCAACATTCCAGACGCTTTACTAACACTCTCCCGACATGGAGAGTCAGTCCCTTTAACCTCCTGATTGGCCTAGTTTGCAATTTCTGTGGAAGATGAACAGGAATTGCGAGAACCAATGAGAGACTAGCTGGAGGTGTCTGGATGGGCAAATTTAACTCTCATTTCCAACCAGGAAGAGGAATTAACCAAAGGCTCAGCGTGCCGTGCCGGAACCAGATTAGGGCCTGAAGACATCCTGCGGTGTTGCGGCCAGGTCACAAGAAAGCGAGTTGAAGAAAGGAGCTCAGGGGCACTGTAATTCACAAACCTGCAGAGTTATAAATGACAGCTATCGTCCAAAAATAGACTGAAGTAAGGCTGCCAAGAGGACTTGAAAGCGGGGCAGAATTGCAGGAAACCGATTTCAGGAGGTAGACTGGAATTGCATTGAAAGCATAGGAAAAGAGGCAGAACGTCCACAATGATGCACTTGGACAAAAATGCCCTATGTGTTTTTTCCTGAATATATTCAGGAAAAAACGCATACGCCCTTTTTGGCCAACCAAGCAAAACTTGCAAAGGAAATCTGCACTACAATGAAGTCTCACTTCCCCCCGGTCAAAAGGGCCATCTGAAAAAAGGGTAAAATCCAGAAAGGCAGGACAAGCCATGGAGAACTGGGAGCCTTGTTATGCTGATGGGCGGGATGTAAATTGCCAACAGACACTCGGGAGAAGTGTATGGTGTTTCCTTAAACATCTAAAAAACAAAGCAACAGAGCCTATGGCACTGCCACTTATGGTCCTATAGCTTAGGGAAATTAAATTCAAAAAGACACAGCCACCCCAAAGTTTGGGACGCCTCTGTTTACAAGAACCTCGTTTACAGTACAAGTTCAACATCGCAGAAAGTGAAAAATGGATAAAGAAGTTGTGGTATTTACTTACAAAGCAATATCACTCAGCAATGAAATCTATGTCATCAGGGCCTTAGCAGCACAATGAGTGGATTCAGGTATGATGATTCTAACTGAAATAAGTCACACAGAAAAAGAAACATCATAAGATATCAGTAATACACGGAATGGAAACTTGGCTACACAGGAACTGAATTACAGAACAGAACAGGGTCTCAAATTTAGAAAACCAACTTATGCTTGCTTAAGTGGAAAGGTGAGTTGGGTGCTGCATAAAACCAGAGACTGAAATGAGCACAGATAAAGTTCCTTAAGCCAAATATGGAATAGACAAGAGCTACTCCTTGCTCAACGAAATAGACTCCACACCCCATATTAAACGCCTAAGAATATACCAGACTAGTAAGTATCTTAAAACCTATGGAGTGCTATGTCTCCAAAAGAGAATCAAGCGTGTGTACAAGGGTCATAAACGCAGCAGTGATAGGATTGGAGAGATTCGGTGAGCAAATGAAGACCCTTTGAAGTCATATTGCATGGTACCCATTCCACGGGTCTCAACTCTCCAGGTTTAAGGTATTCTTTCTTCAGCTAAAACATGCATGTGGAACCCAGAGTATGATCAACCGTGTGATCGGGAGACATGTTCAAATATGTCTCAGTTTTCGTCCCCTGGTACTTCGGTGCAACATTCCAGACGCTTTACTAACACTCTCCCCACTTGGAGAGTCAGTGCCTTTAACCTCCTGTCTGGCCCAGTTTGCAATTTCTGCGGAAGATGTACAGGAATAGGGAGAACCAATGAGAGACAAGCGGGAGGTGTCTGGATTGACAAATTTAACTCTCATTTCCCACCAGGATGAGGAATTAACCAAAGGCTCAGCGTGCCGTGCCGGAACCAGATTAGGGCCTGAAGCCATCCTGCGGTGTTGCGGCCAGGTCACAAGAAAGCGAGTTGAAGAAAGGAGCTCAGGGGCACTGTAATTCACAAACCTGCAGAGTTATAAATGACAGCTATCATCCAAAAATACACTGAAGTAAGGCTGCCAAGAGGACTTCAAAGCGGGGCAGAATTGCAGGAAACCGATTTCAGGAGGTAGACTGGAATTGCATTGAAAGCATAGGAAAAGAGGCAGAACGTCCACAATGATGCACTTGGCCAAAAAGGGCGTATGCGTTTTTTCCTGAATATATTCAGGAAAAAGCACATACGCCCTTTTTGGCCAACCAAGCATGCTTGCAAAGGAAATCTGCACTACAATGAAGTCTCACTTCCCCCCGGTCAAAAGGGCCATCTGAAAAAAGTGTAAAATCCAGAAAGGCAGGACAGGCCATGGAGAACTGCGAGCCTTGTTATGCTGATGGGCGGGATGTAAATTGCCAACAAACACTCCGGACAAGTGTATGGTGTTTCCTGAAAGATCTAAAAAACAAAGCAACAGAGCCTAGGGCACTTCCACTTATGGTCCTATAGCTTAGGGAAATTAAAATAAAAAAGACACAGCCACCCCAAAGTTTGGGACGCCTCTGTTTACAAGAACCTCGTTTACCATACAAGTTCAATATCACAGAAAGTGAAAAATGGATAAAGAACTTGTGGTACTTACGTACAATGCAATATCACTCAGCAATGAAATCTATGTCATCAGGCCCGTAGCAGCATAATCAGTGGATTCAGGTACGATGATTCTAACTGAAATAAGTCACACAGAAAAAGAAACATCAAAAGATATCACTAATACACGGAATGTAAACTTGGCTACACGGGAACTGAATTCCAAAACAGAACAGGGTCTCAAATTTAGAAAACCAACATCTTCTTGCTTAAGGGTAAAGGTGAGTTGAGGTGCTGCATAAAACCAGAGATTGAAATGAGCACAGATAAAGTTCCTTAAGCCAAATATGGAATAGACAAGAGCTACTCCTTGCTCTACGAAATGGACTCAACACCCCATATTAAACGCCTTAGAATGTACCTGACTAGTAAGTATCTTAAAACCTAGGGATTGCTATGTCTCCGAAAGAGAATCAAGCGTGTGTACTGGGGCATAAATGCAGCAGTGATAGGATTGGAGAGGTTCGGTGAGCAAATGAAGACCCTTTGAAGTCATATTGCATGGTACCCATTCCACGGGTCTCAACTACCTAGGTTTTAGGTATTCTTCCTTCAGCTAAAACATGCATGTGGAACCCAGAGTATGATCAACCATGTGATCGGGAGACGTGTTCAAATATGTCTCAGTTTTCATACCCTGGTACTCGGGTGCAACATTCCAGACGCTTTACTAACACTCTCCCGACTTGGACAGTCAGTGCCTTTAACCTCCTGTTTGGCCCAGTTTGCAATTTCTGCGGAAGATGAACAGGAATAGGGAGAACCAATGAGAGACTAGCTGGAGGTGTCTGGACGGGCAAATTTAACTCTCATTTCCCACTAGGAAGAGGAATTAACCAAAGGCTTAGCGTGCCGTTGCGGAAACAGATTAGGGCCTGAAGCCATCCTGCGGTGTTGCGGCCAGCTCACAAGAAAGCGAGTTGAAGAAAGGAGCTCAGGGGCACTGTAATTCACAAACCTGCAGAGTTATAAATGACAGCTATCGTCCAAAAATATACTGAAGTAAGGCTGCCAAGAGGACTTGATAGCGGGGCAGAATTGCAGGATACCAATTTCAGGAGGTAGACTGGAATTGCATTGAAAGCATAGGAAAAGAGGCAGAACGTCCACAATGATGCACTTTGCCAAAAGGGCATATGCGTTTTTTCCTGAATATATTCAGGAAAAAACGCATACGCCCTTTTTGGCCAACCAAGCAAGCTTGCAAAGGAAATCTGCACTACAATGAAGTCTCACTTCCCCCCGGTCAAAAGGGCCATCAGAATAAAGTGTAAAATCCAGAAAGGCAGGACAGGCCATGGAGAACTGGGAGCCTTGTTATGCTGATGGGCGGGATGTAAATTGCCAACAGACACTCGGGAGAAGTGTATGGTGTTTCCTGAAACATCTAAAAAACAAAGCAACAGAGCCTAGGGCACTTCCACTTATGGTCCTATAGCTTAGGGAAATTAATATCAAAAAGACACAGCAACCCCAAAATTTGGGACGGCTCTTTTTACAGGAATCTCTTCTACGGCACAAGTTAAATATCCCAGAGAGCAAATAATGGATAAAGAAGTTGCGGTACTTCTGTACAACAGAATACCACTCAGCAATGAAATCTATGTCACCAGGCCCGTACCAGCATAATGAGTGGATTGAGGCACGATGATTCTAAGTGAAATAAGTCACACAGAAAAAGAAACATCATAAGGTATCACTAATACACGGAATGTGAACTTGGCTACACAAGAACTGAATTACAAAACAGAACAGGGTCTCAAGTTTAGAAAACCAACTTATGCCTGCTTAAGGGGGAAGGTGAGTTGGGGTGCTGCATAAAAGCAGAGTTTGAAATTAGCACAGATACCGTTCCATAAGCCAAATATGTAATAGACAAGAGCTACCCCTTGCTCAACGAAATGGATTTAACAATGAGGTATCACCTCACACCTGGTAGAATAGGCATCATTGAAAATCTACAAACAAAAAATGCTGGAAAGGGTGTGGAGAAAAGGAACCCTCTTCCACTATTGTTGGGAATATAAATTGATACAGTCATTATGGAGAACAATATGGAATTTCTTAAGAAACTAACAATAGAATTACCATATGATACAGCAATCCCAGTACTGGACATATACCCAGACAAAACCATAAATCAAAAAGAGTCATTCACCGCAATGTTCATTGCATCACTATTTACAATATCGAGGTAATGGAAGCAACCTAAATGCCCACAGACAGACGAATGCATAAAGCTGTGGTACATATATAAAATGGAATATTACTAAGCCATGAAAAGGAATGAAATTGGGTCATTTGTAGAGACGTCGATGGATCTAGAGACTGTCATACAGAGTGAAGTAAGTCAGAAAGAGAAAAACAAATCTTGTATATTCATGTATATATGTGGAACCTAGAAAAACTGTACAGATTAACCATTTTGCAAGGCATAAACAGAGCAACAGATGTAGACAACAAACGTATGGACAACAAGGGGGGAAAGCTGTTGGGGGGGTGGTGGTGGGAGGAGTTGAGAGACTGGGATTGGCATGTATACATTTATATGTATAAAATAGATAACCAATAAGAACCTGCTGTATAAAAATATAAAATAAAATTCAAAATTAAAAAGAAGTAAAATTTAAAAAATAAAACAGAAAAAACAATTATTCCCTGCACATACATGTATTTATATGAATAAATTATTTCCATGCTTATATCTGTAAATACAAAAAAGAGGAATAAAATCTACCTTGAACCAAAAACGAAAAAGAGAAAAAAAACACAGAACCCACCAGTTACACAGAGGAAAACCGTATCAGGGCACTTGCTCCAGTTGTAAACAATTCTGAAGTTGGTCAGTGGTGGGGAATCGTCTCCCATTCAGCCAGCAGCCCCCACGCAACAAGCGTCCTCATTGCAAAGCTGGGGCACCGTGCCGAGGCATCTGTGAGTAAACGTGAGCTGAGCCCCAGGCCAGTTGCTGCTGAACTATTCCCACCCGTCCCAGGTAAAACACCTGAATATATACAAGGACTTGAAAGCCTAGAGGAAGGGCCATAGAGCCACACGAGTGACAGCATGCCGGCCGACTTGGTGCCTGCAGGCCAGCCAGGATGGTCCTGGCCCTGGGTGCTCTTCTGGAAGATTTCCATTTCCCTGCCTGAGATACCCGTCCTGTCCCTGCCCCCACTGCTTTTTTCCTTCCTCACCTCTGCCCAGGGAGAAATTCCAGCAGCAGGTATGGGTGACACATCCTCTTCTTTAGCAGGTGGCAGCCTGGCAACTGCTGCAGAAAGTCCAGCAGAGCCCCACTCACACTGGGCCACCCACAAAGCCGTGGCCTCTCACTCCCTCCCACCAGCCCAGCCCCGAGACTGCTGACAGGGCAGAGAAAATGGCGTCAGGCACGGCTGCAGGGGCTCTTGCTGCCTGGAGTGGTATTTATATTGATCTCAACCCAGGCACACCTGGGGAGGGCTGGCCGGCACGGTAAGGCTGCCCAGGTCAGCCAATCATCACCCCTCAGGGGCTCACAGTTGCAGAAAATGGAACTTGCTGAACCGGCCAGGTCCAAGGAACAGGTGTGGGCTCCTGAGAGTCAGGATAGACAAGGGGCTGCAGCTTTGGCTTGTTTTCTAATCATTTTATCTGGCCCATGAGTGGGAGACAACTTCAAGAAAACCCTCTCCTAATGAGAGGAACCCAGGAGTCAGGGAGAGGAGGGGTGGGTGGTGGTTGGAGACAGAGGCCTGGTGCCCCGGGTGCAGTGGAAGTCTCTGGAAGACCAGGTGGAGGGAGGCCTCACGGAGTGATGCCCAGGGTCACAGACCTGTCG
Organism: Delphinus delphis; assembly: GCF_949987515.2. NCBI lineage: Eukaryota > Metazoa > Chordata > Mammalia > Artiodactyla > Delphinidae > Delphinus > Delphinus delphis. The sequence goes on from NW_027192660.1 coordinate 185,342, forward strand.
CAGCTGCTGTTTGTTAGTTCAAGTCCTGCTCTGAGGTGCTCTGTGTCAGCTCTGAGCGACAGGTGAGCTGGGGGTGCTCTGCAATGAGGGCTATGTGCACGGTTCCTGTGTGCCCAGCCCTGCCACGGTACCTGCAAGGGTAGCTCTGTATCCTGGGAGGGGCCTGACCACGAGAGCCCCGTGGGCTGGGGTGGGGGTGGGGTACCTGCCCAGGTGAGCTCCATATTCTGGGATTGGTCTGACCACGAGAGCCCCATGGGCTGCTGGGGACCTGGTAAAGGATGTCAGGACAGTCAGTGAAGCCACCGAGGATATACCTCCAGTTGCTCCTAATTCCTACACCCTGCTGGTCATTCTACCAACCACCAGGACATGGTATTCTGTATTAGTCTTCAATGATGCCTTCTTTTGTATTCCATTAGTCCCAGAGTCACAAGAAATTTTGGCTTGTGAGTGGCAGGACTCCACATACAACTAAAACAATACTTCCGGGCCGTCTGGCCCCAAGGGTGCAAAAATTCCCACACCATCTTTGGGGAAAGCTTAGCTAAAGACCTAAAAGTTCTACCTCTGGAAAAGGAAACCCTCCTTCAATATGCAGACGACATTCTGATCACCAGCCCTACTAAGGAGGCCTCTGAACTACCAAGCCAATAAAGGATAGAAGTTGTCCAAGAAAAAGCTCAAATATCACAGACTGCGGTGACCTGCCTGGGCTTCATTCTCACAGAAGGTCAGAGAAGCCCATCCCAGGAAAGGGAAGAAACCATTTTCAGCCTTACCCCTTTCTAAAACTAGAAGACAGCTTAGGGGTTCCTGGGGAGGCCAGGGTTTGCTGCTTCTGGATCCCTAACCACAGTCTACTAGCTGGGCCTCTATATGAAACACTGAAAGGAAAAGATGATGATCCCTTTGAATAGAATCCAGAAGTGGCCTTTCAAGAATGGAAAGAGCAGTCAATTCAGACCCTTGCCCTGGAACTCCCTAATTTAGCTAAACCCTTTGACCTTTACATTCCCGGTGAAAGGTGAATCGCCATTGGAGAATTAGTGCAAAAACTGGGACCACTTGAAATGGAACAATGCAAGAATGCCATCCAGGTAGGATAAACTACGGTCACTAAGGGGCTTGGCCCACTGCCACATCTGGCCAAGATACTGGCGGTATCTAAAAACCTGGAAATCAGCAGCCCAAAAGGCCACCTCCCTCCTAAGGGAAAAGGACCCCACGTGGTGATCCTAACCACCAACCATGCCCTGAAGTTGCAGGGTTCGCTCCGTGGGCACACCGACCTCGAGTGAGGAGGCCCTCCAACTCCAACATCCAGAGAGATAACCGGGGGCAACAGGGCACCATGACGACTCGTGTGAACATCACTTGACCTGGAGTTTCTCTCATAAAACAACAAGAGTGTGTCCCAAAAGAGTAGACTACTGCTTGCAGGACTTACTGCACCCAGAGGGGAGCTAATAATCTTGGCAGGGGAACAGTATACCACACTGTCACCATAGAAAAGCCTACAGACACCGTGATGATGGTGGCCAATAAGACCGGCTGGACTCCTGTTTACTTCAAAAGGCTGTTGACTCAGTAGCCATCATGGTCCTTGGTCACCACTGACCCTGGACTGTCTGGGAGTTGAGCGGGCAGGGCTCTGACACCTGGTGCTGTTTGTACGTTAATTCAGGGGCCTAATTGAAGAAAGCGCAGACTACTGGTCAGAGCATCTAGGCTGGCAGAGACGGTCAGCCTAAGGTGGCCGAACAAATGTGGGGCGGGGTGAAACCGGCCCCCACAGCGTCTCTGCACATCTCTTTCCTGGACCCTTAAAGGTCATTAGAATCTATAACACTTCCAATGCTGGTGCTCAGGTGGACGAGCAGGGAGGCAGGGGTCCTGGGGACAATCAACGTCACCGGGAGGCTGCTGGGGAGAAGCTCTGACCCTCGCCCCAGGGTATGAGGGCTCCCAACTCAGCACTCAGCAGTTACAGAAGAAGGGTCTGCACCCTCAGCACTCCAAGAATGAGGAACGGGACAAAAGGCAGAGGAGGGGTTTGTCCCCAGCAAAGCCCATTAAAAATCCCTGGGAGATAAAAATAGAATCTGGGCAATAAAGTCAAGTCTAACCTTTTTTATCCTTTGTGCTTTGTCTAATTTCACGTGCTCCTAGGGTCCCGCATGCAGAGGTTCCACACCCGGCACTTCAGACCAGATTTCCTAGTGCAGAATGGCTGGGTCGACACCTCAGCTCCTGGGGCCCAGTGCAGACTCCACGATATAGAGCCTGAGCTACAGCCAACCCGGCCCTCGAGAGCTCCGCCGCCTCCCTCCCTCCCACTGACTCTGACAGGATCTCTACACAGCAGCCCAGCCCACAGCCCACGGGGTAGTGCATGCTCTCACCTCTCCATTCTCTGATCAAAATATAAAGTTTCCTTTGCTTGTGAACCAAACTCAGTCTCGATCTGTTGGCCCCAATGACACTGGGCAGGGGGACACTTGTTGGGGTCCACTCTGGAGGATCAGTAACAGAAATTGAGACTATTGTAACCTCAATGAACAGATGTGTGAGCCAAACTGTAGTTAACATAGAACAGTGTATAAGGCTCGGGTAAAATAAGATGTTTTTAACACTTCCATTTGATATTTCCATCACTTTTTATAAGCAAGTTCAGTGAAAAGGTTTGTCTTATTTGTCAGGTCAATATTAGAGAAACGAAGTGATTTCTTTCCAAGGATGTACAGCTAATAATCTTGGTTAAACCTTCAATCTTGTTTTAAATGCTTTTCCATTGAAAATGATACCTCTCTTTCAGCTCCCCCATTTCTGAGAAGTATAAAATCTTATAATTTATTATTACCAAAGGGGAAAGGTGGGAGGAGGGATAAATTAACAGTTTGGAATTAACACATACACACTGCTATGTATAAAATAGATCATCAACAAGGAACTACTGTATAGCACAGGGAACTACACTCAACATTTTGCAATAACCTATAAGGGGAAATAATCTGAAAAAGAATAGATATTTTTATTGACATCATCTATCAATGACAGTTAAAGTGTAGCCTAAGGGAAGCTGGTGGTGAGTGCTTCTGACCCTGAAGACTTCAATCATCTAAAGTTTGGACTCTGCCTACTTCCCAAGGCCCTTAATGAACATATGTGTAGCCGTAGCTTAAAAACTTCCCCAGTTTGGGTTTCGGGGAGACACTGATTTTGAAAAAGCCCTGGTGTTCTCCTTACATGAATGGGACTCTTCCTACTGCTAAAACATGTCTGTCACACCCAGAGGATGGTATACCATCTGATCGGGAAGAGTTTGGAAAAGGCATCTCATCTCCTCATCTCCTGGTGCTCGGGTTCACCCCTCCAGCGTCTTTACTAACAGTCTCCCCACTTGGAGATGTCAGCACTGTCAACATCCTGTTGCGTACAGTTTGGAATTTGTCCAGAGGATGAAGCGGAAGGATGAGGAACAATGAGAGACAAGTCCTAGGTGTTCAGACAGGCACATGTCACTCTAATTTCCAATCAGGAAGACGAATTGACCAAAGGCTAGGGTTGCCCATGGAAACAGTATAGGGCTTGAGGAAATCCCGCTGCTTTGTGGCCAGTTCCCATAAACACGAGTTGAACAATGGAACTCAGGGGCAGTAAAATTCACAAAACTGCAGAGTTGAATATATCCATCACTGAAAAATGTCTTGAGGAAAGTCAGAGAAAAGGACTTGTAAGCAAGGGAGAATGGCAGGAAAGGGATTTGAGGAGGTAGAAAGGACTCGCCATTAAGCACAAGAAAAGGAGCTGAACATTGCCAACATTGCAGTTGGCCAAAAAGGGTGTATGCATTCTTTTCTGTATATATTCAAGAAAAGGGCATACACTTTTTTAACCAACCAAACAGGTGGGCACTGGAAGTCAATACTACAAAAGATATCACTTCGCATCAGTCAGAAGAGCCATCCTCATAAAGCGTAAACAACAGAAATGCAGGACAGGGCAACGAGAAGAGGGAGCTCTGTGAGACTTATAGTGGAAATGTATATTGCCAACGGCCATTCTGGAGAAGTGTATTGTGTTTACTAAAGCATCTAAAAAATGAGCTACAGAGCATAGGGCACTTGCACTCATGGGCGTATATCTTGGGAAAAACAAAAATCGAGAGGACACAGGCACCCCAATGTTTACCCCCTCTCTGTTTAAAAGATCCTCGACTAGGATATAACTTAAATGTCTCTGGAGGGGAAAAATGGATAGAGATGTGGTACTTAGGTAGAGTGGAATATTATTCAGCCTGGAAATCAATGAAATATGGCCAGTTGTAACGACTCCGGAGGAGTTACGTATGATCATTCTAAGTGACAGAATTCAAAAAGAAAAAGACACATATCATAAGATATCACTTAAAGGTGGAATCCAAAATGGCTACACATGAAATAAATTACAAAACAAAAACATAGTCAAATATGTAGAAAACACGCATAAGGCTGCTAAACGGGAAAGGTGGGGAGGGGTGAGGCATCATCCAGGAGGTTGAAATTAGCAAAGATACCATTCCAAATACCAAACTGATAATCAACAAGGCCTACACGGTAGCTAAAAGAACTGCACTCAGCACACTCAAGTCACCGGAAAAGAATATATACGACTGGTAAGAATCTGAAAAAGAATTTATTGATGTCTCTCTGTACGTGAATCAAGTGGATGTACAGCAGCAAGAAACAGAGCTTTGAAAATCAGCTGTAACCAATATAGTAATAAATTGAAAAAAATAAACGACAGAGAGACAGAGAAAACCTCTTACAACTTTTCCTCAGGGACGGTGATGCAACATGGATTGAACACATCTAGACCCACAGCAGGATGAGACATAAGGCTGGAAACTGTTTGCGCTAAGAGAAATGTGAGGTTGGGTGAGGAAATGCACACCCTTTAAAGTAATACTACCTGGTACCCATTCAATGGGTCCCAAATCTGCAGGTTCAAGGGATCTTCCTACAGCTAAAACATGCATGGAAAACCCAGAGGACTGTACACCATGTGATCGGGAGATGTGTCTAAAATGCACCTCATTTATCCTCTCCTGGTGCTCCTGTTCACCATTCCAGCCACGCTACTTAGAATCTCCCCACTTGGAGAATCAGCACATTTAAACTTCTGTTTCACACATTTTGCAAATTGTGAGGAGGATGAACGGGAAGAGGGGGAACCAATGAGAGAAGAGTTGTAGGGGTTTGGACGGGCACATATCACTCTAATTTCCCATTAAGAGTAAGAATTAAAGGAAGGCTCAGCCTGCCTCGCCGGAGCCAAAATAGGGCCTGAAGCAATCCTGCGGGTTTGAGGCCAGCTCACAAAAGAGCAACTTAAAAAATGGAGCTCAGGGTCACTGCAATTCACAAACCTGCAGAGTTATAAATGAAAACTAACGTCCAAAAATATGTTGAGGTAAGGCAAAGAAGAGGATCTGAATGCAAGACAGAATTGCAAGAAACAGATTTCAAGAGATAGATTGGACTCGTCTTTAACGCACATGAAAAGCGGCAGAATTTCGACAATGATGCAGTTGGCCCAAAAGGGCGTATGCGTTTTTTCCTGATTATATCCAGGAAAAAACGCATACGCACTTTATGGGCAACGAAGCAAGCAAGCAATGCAAATGTGCACAACAAAGAAGTCTCACTTCCCACCGGTCAAAAGGGCCATCCTAAAAAATTGTAAAAACCAGAAATGCAGGACAGGCCATGGAGAACAGGGAGCCTTTATACGCTGATGGGCAGTGTGTGAACTGCCGAGAGCCACTCTGGAGAAGCGTATGGTGGTTCCTAAATCATCTAAAAAACAGAGCTACAGAGCATAGGACACTTCCAATCATGGGAGTATATCTAGGGAAGTCTAAAAATCAACAAGACACAAGCACACCACAGTTTAGGGCTACTCTGTTTACAAGAACCTCAACTTCAGTACACCTTAAATATCCCAGGAAAGAGAACAATGGATAAAGAAGATGTGGTACTTATGTACAATGGAATATCTCTTCACCATGAAATCAATGTAATAAGGCTAGTAGAAGGATAAAGAGTGGATTTAGGTCCGATAATACTACTTGAAATAAGTCAAACAGAAAAAGAAACATATCATAAGATATCACTTATAGAGGGAGGGTAAATATGGCTGCACAAGAAATGAATTACAGAACAGAACAGTGTCTCACATTTAGAAAACACACTTATATCAGCTTAAGGGGAAAGGAGAGGTGGGGTGATGCATAAAACCAGAGTTTGAAATTAGCACAGATACCGTTCAATAAACCAAATAGGTATTAGACAAGATCTACACCTTGCTCAATGAACAGGCCTCAACACACCCTATACACCGCAGAGAAATATATCTGAGGAATAAGAATCTTAAAACCCATGTATTGATATATCTCCATAAGGGAATCAAGTGTGTGCAGAGCGGCACAAACACAGCAGTGAAAAGGAGCTAAACCCCATTATAGAAATAAATTTTAAAAACAAAACGCTGAAACAATGAAAGAGAGAAAAATTCTTACAAAATTCGCTCAGGGGCTGTGATGCAACCTGGATTGACCACCTATAAACCCACAGCTGGATAAGACATAAGGCTGGACACTTGGGGCTGACAGGATTGGTGAGCTTTGGTGAGCAACTGCCGAAAGTTTAATGCAATACTTCATGCTACTCAGTCCAAGGGTCCCAACACTCCAGGTTGAAGGGAATCTTCCTACAGCTAAACCATGCTTGGGAAACCCAGCGACTGGTATACCATATGATCGGGAAAGGTTTCTAAACGCACCTCATTTTTCCTCTCCTGGGGCTCCGGATCGACATTCCAGCCGCTTTACTAACAACATCCCCACATGGAGTCAATGCCTTTAAGTTCTGGTATCGCACAGTCTGCAGTTAGTGCAGAGGATGAATGGGAATAGGGGGAACCAGTGAGAAACTAGCTGTAGCGGTTTCAATGGGCACATGTCACTCTAATATCACATCAGTAAGAAGAATTAACCAAAGGCACAGCAAGGTGCCCCAGAAGAAAAATAGGGCTTCAAGGAATCCTGTGGTTATGGGGCAAGACCACAAAAATAAGAGCTAAAAAATGGAGCTAAGGGCCACTGCAATTCAAAAACCTGCAGAGTTATAAAGGCCAACTATTTTTAAAAAATATATTGAGGTAAGGCTATGAAGAGGCATTGAAAGCAAGGCAGAATTGCAGGAAACCGATTTCAGGAGGTAGACTGGAATTGCATTGAAAGCATATGAAGAGAGTCAGAAACTCGACAATGATGTACTTGGCCAAAAAGGGCATATGCGTTTTTTCCTGAATATATTCAGGAAAAAACGCATACGCACTTTTTGGCCAACCAAGCAAGCTTGCAAAGGAAATCTGCACTACAATGAAGTCTCACTTCCACCCGGTCAAAAGGGCCATCTGAAAAAAGTGTAAAATCCATAAAGGCACGACAGGCCATGGAGAACTGGGAGCCTTCTTATGCTGATGGGCGGGATGTAAATTGCCAACAGCCACTCTGGAGAAGTGTATGGTGTTTCCTGAAACATCTAAAAAACAAAGCAACAGAGCCTAGGGCACTTCCACTTATGGTCCTATAGCTTAGGGAAATTAAAATCAAAAAGACACAGCCACCCCAAAGTTTGGGACGGCTCTGTTTACAAGAACCTCGTTTACGGTACAAGTTCAATATCGCAGAAAGTGAAAAATGGATAAAGAAGTTGCGGTACTTACGTACAATGCAATATCACTCAGCAATGAAATCTATGTCATCAGGCCCGTACCAGCATAATGAGTGGATTGAGGCACGATGATTCTAAGTGAAATAAGTCACACAGAAAAAGAAACATCATAAGGTATCACTAATACACGGAATGTGAACTTGGCTACACATGAACTGAATTACAAAACAGAACAGGGTCTCAAGTTTAGAAAACCAACTTATGCCTGCTTAAGGGGGAAGGTGAGTTGGGGTGCTGCATAAAAGCAGAGTTTGAAATTAGCACAGATACCGTTCCATAAGCCAAATATGTAATAGACAAGAGCTACCCCTTGCTCAACGAAATGGATTCAACAATGAGGTATCACCTCACACCTGGTAGAATAGGCATCATTGAAAATCTACAAACAAAAAATGCTGGAAAGGGTGTGGAGAAAAGGAACCCTCTTCCACTATTGTTGGGAATATAAATTGATACAGTCATTATGGAGAACAATATGGAATTTCTTAAGAAACTAACAATAGAATTACCATATGATACAGCAATCCCAGTACTGGACATATACCCAGACAAAACCATAAATCAAAAAGAGTCATTCACCGCAATGTTCATTGCATCACTATTTACAATATCGAGGTAATGGAAGCAACCTAAATGCCCACAGACAGACGAATGCATAAAGCTGTGGTACATATATAAAATGGAATATTACTAAGCCATGAAAAGGAATGAAATTGGGTCATTTGTAGAGACGTCGATGGATCTAGAGACTGTCATACAGAGTGAAGTAAGTCAGAAAGAGAAAAACAAATCTTGTATATTCATGCATATATGTGGAACCTAGAAAAACTGTACAGATTAACCATTTTGCAAGGCATAAACAGAGCAACAGATGTAGACAACAAACGTATGGACAACAAGGGGGGAAAGCTGTTGGGGGGGTGGTGGTGGGAGGAGTTGAGAGACTGGGATTGGCATGTATACATTTATATGTATAAAATAGATAACCAATAAGAACCTGCTGTATAAAAATATAAAATAAAATTCAAAATTAAAAAGAAGTAAAATTTAAAAAATAAAACAGAAAAAACAATTATTCCCTGCACATACATGTATTTATATGAATAAATTATTTCCATGCTTATATCTGTAAATACAAAAAAGAGGAATAAAATCTACCTTGAACCAAAAACGAAAAAGAGAAAAAAAACACAGAACCCACCAGTTACACAGAGGAAAACCGTATCAGGGCACTTGCTCCAGTTGTAAACAATTCTGAAGTTGGTCAGTGGTGGGGAATCGTCTCCCATTCAGCCAGCAGCCCCCACGCAACAAGCGTCCTCATTGCAAAGCTGGGGCACCGTGCCGAGGCATCTGTGAGTAAACGTGAGCTGAGCCCCAGGCCAGTTGCTGCTGAACTATTCCCACCCGTCCCAGGTAAAACACCTGAATATATACAAGGACTTGAAAGCCTAGAGGAAGGGCCATAGAGCCACACGAGTGACAGCATGCCGGCCGACTTGGTGCCTGCAGGCCAGCCAGGATGGTCCTGGCCCTGGGTGCTCTTCTGGAAGATTTCCATTTCCCTGCCTGAGATACCCGTCCTGTCCCTGCCCCCACTGCTTTTTTCCTTCCTCACCTCTGCCCAGGGAGAAATTCCAGCAGCAGGTATGGGTGACACATCCTCTTCTTTAGCAGGTGGCAGCCTGGCAACTGCTGCAGAAAGTCCAGCAGAGCCCCACTCACACTGGGCCACCCACAAAGCCGTGGCCTCTCACTCCCTCCCACCAGCCCAGCCCCGAGACTGCTGACAGGGCAGAGAAAATGGCGTCAGGCACGGCTGCAGGGGCTCTTGCTGCCTGGAGTGGTATTTATATTGATCTCAACCCAGGCACACCTGGGGAGGGCTGGCCGGCACGGTAAGGCTGCCCAGGTCAGCCAATCATCACCCCTCAGGGGCTCACAGTTGCAGAAAATGGAACTTGCTGAACCGGCCAGGTCCAAGGAACAGGTGTGGGCTCCTGAGAGTCAGGATAGACAAGGGGCTGCAGCTTTGGCTTGTTTTCTAATCATTTTATCTGGCCCATGAGTGGGAGACAACTTCAAGAAAACCCTCTCCTAATGAGAGGAACCCAGGAGTCAGGGAGAGGAGGGGTGGGTGGTGGTTGGAGACAGAGGCCTGGTGCCCCGGGTGCAGTGGAAGTCTCTGGAAGACCAGGTGGAGGGAGGCCTCACGGAGTGATGCCCAGGGTCACAGACCTGTCGCAGCTGCTGTTTGTTAGTTCAAGTCCTGCTCTGAGGTGCTCTGTGTCAGCTCTGAGCGACAGGTGAGCTGGGGGTGCTCTGCAATGAGGGCTATGTGCACGGTTCCTGTGTGCCCAGCCCTGCCACGGTACCTGCAAGGGTAGCTCTGTATCCTGGGAGGGGCCTGACCACGAGAGCCCCGTGGGCTGGGGTGGGGGTGGGGTACCTGCCCAGGTGAGCTCCATATTCTGGGATTGGTCTGACCACGAGAGCCCCATGGGCTGCTGGGGACCTGGTAAAGGATGTCAGGACAGTCAGTGAAGCCACCGAGGATATACCTCCAGTTGCTCCTAATCCCTACACCCTGCTGGTCATTCTACCAACCACCAGGACATGGTATTCTGTATTAGTCTTCAATGATGCCTTCTTTTGTATTCCATTAGTCCCAGAGTCACAAGAAATTTTGGCTTGTGAGTGGCAGGACTCCACATACAACTAAAACAATACTTCCGGGCCGTCTGGCCCCAAGGGTGCAAAAATTCCCACACCATCTTTGGGGAAAGCTTAGCTAAAGACCTAAAAGTTCTACCTCTGGAAAAGGAAACCCTCCTTCAATATGCAGACGACATTCTGATCACCAGCCCTACTAAGGAGGCCTCTGAACTACCAAGCCAATAAAGGATAGAAGTTGTCCAAGAAAAAGCTCAAATATCACAGACTGCGGTGACCTGCCTGGGCTTCATTCTCACAGAAGGTCAGAGAAGCCCATCCCAGGAAAGGGAAGAAACCATTTTCAGCCTTACCCCTTTCTAAAACTAGAAGACAGCTTAGGGGTTCCTGGGGAGGCCAGGGTTTGCTGCTTCTGGATCCCTAACCACAGTCTACTAGCTGGGCCTCTATATGAAACACTGAAAGGAAAAGATGATGATCCCTTTGAATAGAATCCAGAAGTGGCCTTTCAAGAATGGAAAGAGCAGTCAATTCAGACCCTTGCCCTGGAACTCCCTAATTTAGCTAAACCCTTTGACCTTTACATTCCCGGTGAAAGGTGAATCGCCATTGGAGAATTAGTGCAAAAACTGGGACCACTTGAAATGGAACAATGCAAGAATGCCATCCAGGTAGGATAAACTACGGTCACTAAGGGGCTTGGCCCACTGCCACATCTGGCCAAGATACTGGCGGTATCTAAAAACCTGGAAATCAGCAGCCCAAAAGGCCACCTCCCTCCTAAGGGAAAAGGACCCCACGTGGTGATCCTAACCACCAACCATGCCCTGAAGTTGCAGGGTTCGCTCCGTGGGCACACCGACCTCGAGTGAGGAGGCCCTCCAACTCCAACATCCAGAGAGATAACCGGGGGCAACAGGGCACCATGACGACTCGTGTGAACATCACTTGACCTGGAGTTTCTCTCATAAAACAACAAGAGTGTGTCCCAAAAGAGTAGACTACTGCTTGCAGGACTTACTGCACCCAGAGGGGAGCTAATAATCTTGGCAGGGGAACAGTATACCACACTGTCACCATAGAAAAGCCTACAGACACCGTGATGATGGTGGCCAATAAGACCGGCTGGACTCCTGTTTACTTCAAAAGGCTGTTGACTCAGTAGCCATCATGGTCCTTGGTCACCACTGACCCTGGACTGTCTGGGAGTTGAGCGGGCAGGGCTCTGACACCTGGTGCTGTTTGTACGTTAATTCAGGGGCCTAATTGAAGAAAGCGCAGACTACTGGTCAGAGCATCTAGGCTGGCAGAGACGGTCAGCCTAAGGTGGCCGAACAAATGTGGGGCGGGGTGAAACCGGCCCCCACAGCGTCTCTGCACATCTCTTTCCTGGACCCTTAAAGGTCATTAGAATCTATAACACTTCCAATGCTGGTGCTCAGGTGGACGAGCAGGGAGGCAGGGGTCCTGGGGACAATCAACGTCACCGGGAGGCTGCTGGGGAGAAGCTCTGACCCTCGCCCCAGGGTATGAGGGCTCCCAACTCAGCACTCAGCAGTTACAGAAGAAGGGTCTGCACCCTCAGCACTCCAAGAATGAGGAACGGGACAAAAGGCAGAGGAGGGGTTTGTCCCCAGCAAAGCCCATTAAAAATCCCTGGGAGATAAAAATAGAATCTGGGCAATAAAGTCAAGTCTAACCTTTTTTATCCTTTGTGCTTTGTCTAATTTCACGTGCTCCTAGGGTCCCGCATGCAGAGGTTCCACACCCGGCACTTCAGACCAGATTTCCTAGTGCAGAATGGCTGGGTCGACACCTCAGCTCCTGGGGCCCAGTGCAGACTCCACGATATAGAGCCTGAGCTACAGCCAACCCGGCCCTCGAGAGCTCCGCCGCCTCCCTCCCTCCCACTGACTCTGACAGGATCTCTACACAGCAGCCCAGCCCACAGCCCACGGGGTAGTGCATGCTCTCACCTCTCCATTCTCTGATCAAAATATAAAGTTTCCTTTGCTTGTGAACCAAACTCAGTCTCGATCTGTTGGCCCCAATGACACTGGGCAGGGGGACACTTGTTGGGGTCCACTCTGGAGGATCAGTAACAGAAATTGAGACTATTGTAACCTCAATGAACAGATGTGTGAGCCAAACTGTAGTTAACATAGAACAGTGTATAAGGCTCGGGTAAAATAAGATGTTTTTAACACTTCCATTTGATATTTCCATCACTTTTTATAAGCAAGTTCAGTGAAAAGGTTTGTCTTATTTGTCAGGTCAATATTAGAGAAACGAAGTGATTTCTTTCCAAGGATGTACAGCTAATAATCTTGGTTAAACCTTCAATCTTGTTTTAAATGCTTTTCCATTGAAAATGATACCTCTCTTTCAGCTCCCCCATTTCTGAGAAGTATAAAATCTTATAATTTATTATTACCAAAGGGGAAAGGTGGGAGGAGGGATAAATTAACAGTTTGGAATTAACACATACACACTGCTATGTATAAAATAGATCATCAACAAGGAACTACTGTATAGCACAGGGAACTACACTCAACATTTTGCAATAACCTATAAGGGGAAATAATCTGAAAAAGAATAGATATTTTTATTGACATCATCTATCAATGACAGTTAAAGTGTAGCCTAAGGGAAGCTGGTGGTGAGTGCTTCTGACCCTGAAGACTTCAATCATCTAAAGTTTGGACTCTGCCTACTTCCCAAGGCCCTTAATGAACATATGTGTAGCCGTAGCTTAAAAACTTCCCCAGTTTGGGTTTCGGGGAGACACTGATTTTGAAAAAGCCCTGGTGTTCTCCTTACATGAATGGGACTCTTCCTACTGCTAAAACATGTCTGTCACACCCAGAGGATGGTATACCATCTGATCGGGAAGAGTTTGGAAAAGGCATCTCATCTCCTCATCTCCTGGTGCTCGGGTTCACCCCTCCAGCGTCTTTACTAACAGTCTCCCCACTTGGAGATGTCAGCACTGTCAACATCCTGTTGCGTACAGTTTGGAATTTGTCCAGAGGATGAAGCGGAAGGATGAGGAACAATGAGAGACAAGTCCTAGGTGTTCAGACAGGCACATGTCACTCTAATTTCCAATCAGGAAGACGAATTGACCAAAGGCTAGGGTTGCCCATGGAAACAGTATAGGGCTTGAGGAAATCCCGCTGCTTTGTGGCCAGTTCCCATAAACACGAGTTGAACAATGGAACTCAGGGGCAGTAAAATTCACAAAACTGCAGAGTTGAATATATCCATCACTGAAAAATGTCTTGAGGAAAGTCAGAGAAAAGGACTTGTAAGCAAGGGAGAATGGCAGGAAAGGGATTTGAGGAGGTAGAAAGGACTCGCCATTAAGCACAAGAAAAGGAGCTGAACATTGCCAACATTGCAGTTGGCCAAAAAGGGTGTATGCATTCTTTTCTGTATATATTCAAGAAAAGGGCATACACTTTTTTAGCCAACCAAACAGGTGGGCACTGGAAGTCAATACTACAAAAGATATCACTTCGCATCAGTCAGAAGAGCCATCCTCATAAAGCGTAAACAACAGAAATGCAGGACAGGGCAACGAGAAGAGGGAGCTCTGTGAGACTTATAGTGGAAATGTATATTGCCAACGGCCATTCTGGAGAAGTGTATTGTGTTTACTAAAGCATCTAAAAAATGAGCTACAGAGCATAGGGCACTTGCACTCATGGGCGTATATCTTGGGAAAAACAAAAATCGAGAGGACACAGGCACCCCAATGTTTACCCCCTCTCTGTTTAAAAGATCCTCGACTAGGATATAACTTAAATGTCTCTGGAGGGGAAAAATGGATAGAGATGTGGTACTTAGGTAGAGTGGAATATTATTCAGCCTGGAAATCAATGAAATATGGCCAGTTGTAACGACTCCGGAGGAGTTACGTATGATCATTCTAAGTGACAGAATTCAAAAAGAAAAAGACACATATCATAAGATATCACTTAAAGGTGGAATCCAAAATGGCTACACATGAAATAAATTACAAAACAAAAACATAGTCAAATATGTAGAAAACACGCATAAGGCTGCTAAACGGGAAAGGTGGGGAGGGGTGAGGCATCATCCAGGAGGTTGAAATTAGCAAAGATACCATTCCAAATACCAAACTGATAATCAACAAGGCCTACACGGTAGCTAAAAGAACTGCACTCAGCACACTCAAGTCACCAGAAAAGAATATATACGACTGGTAAGAATCTGAAAAAGAATTTATTGATGTCTCTCTGTACGTGAATCAAGTGGATGTACAGCAGCAAGAAACAGAGCTTTGAAAATCAGCTGTAACCAATATAGTAATAAATTGAAAAAAATAAACGACAGAGAGACAGAGAAAACCTCTTACAACTTTTCCTCAGGGACGGTGATGCAACATGGATTGAACACATCTAGACCCACAGCAGGATGAGACATAAGGCTGGAAACTGTTTGCGCTAAGAGAAATGTGAGGTTGGGTGAGGAAATGCACACCCTTTAAAGTAATACTACCTGGTACCCATTCAATGGGTCCCAAATCTGCAGGTTCAAGGGATCTTCCTACAGCTAAAACATGCATGGAAAACCCAGAGGACTGTACACCATGTGATCGGGAGATGTGTCTAAAATGCACCTCATTTATCCTCTCCTGGTGCTCCTGTTCACCATTCCAGCCACACTACTTAGAATCTCCCCACTTGGAGAATCAGCACATTTAATTTTCTGTTTCACACATTTTGCAAATTGTGAGGAGGATGAACGGGAAGAGGGGGAACCAATGAGAGAAGAGTTGTAGGGGTTTGGACGGGCACATATCACTCTAATTTCCCATTAAGAATAAGAATTAAAGAAAGGCTCAGCCTGCCTCGCCGGAGCCAAAATAGGGCCTGAAGCAATCCTGCGGGTTTGAGGCCAGCTCACAAAAGAGCAACTTAAAAAATGGAGCTCAGGGTCACTGCAATTCACAAACCTGCAGAGTTATAAATGAAAACTAACGTCCAAAAATATGTTGAGGTAAGGCAAAGAAGAGGATCTGAATGCAAGACAGAATTGCAAGAAACAGATTTCAAGAGATAGATTGGACTCGTCTTTAACGCACATGAAAAGCGGCAGAATTTCGACAATGATGCAGTTGGCCCAAAAGGGCGTATGCGTTTTTTCCTGATTATATCCAGGAAAAAACGCATACGCACTTTATGGGCAACGAAGCAAGCAAGCAATGCAAATGTGCACAACAAAGAAGTCTCACTTCCCACCGGTCAAAAGGGCCATCCTAAAAAATTGTAAAAACCAGAAATGCAGGACAGGCCATGGAGAACAGGGAGCCTTTATACGCTGATGGGCAGTGTGTGAACTGCCGAGAGCCACTCTGGAGAAGTGTATGGTGGTTCCTAAATCATCTAAAAAACAGAGCTACAGAGCATAGGACACTTCCAATCATGGGAGTATATCTAGGGAAGTCTAAAAATCAACAAGACACAAGCACACCACAGTTTAGGGCTACTCTGTTTACAAGAACCTCAACTTCAGTACACCTTAAATATCCCAGGAAAGAGAACAATGGATAAAGAAGATGTGGTACTTATGTACAATGGAATATCTCTTCACCATGAAATCAATGTAATAAGGCTAGTAGAAGGATAAAGAGTGGATTTAGGTCCGATAATACTACTTGAAATAAGTCAAACAGAAAAAGAAACATATCATAAGATATCACTTATAGAGGGAGGGTAAATATGGCTGCACAAGAAATGAATTACAGAACAGAACAGTGTCTCACATTTAGAAAACACACTTATGTCAGCTTAAGGGGAAAGGAGAGGTGGGGTGATGCATAAAACCAGAGTTTGAAATTAGCACAGATACCGTTCAATAAACCAAATAGGTATTAGACAAGATCTACACCTTGCTCAATGAACAGGCCTCAACACACCCTATACACTGCAGAGAAATATATCTGAGGAATAAGAATCTTAAAACCCATGTATTGATATATCTCCATAAGGGAATCAAGTGTGTGCAGAGCGGCACAAACACAGCAGTGAAAAGGAGCTAAACCCCATTATAGAAATAAATTTTAAAAACAAAACGCTGAAACAATGAAAGAGAGAAAAATTCTTACAAAATTCGCTCAGGGGCTGTGATGCAACCTGGATTGACCACCTATAAACCCACAGCTGGATAAGACATAAGGCTGGACACTTGGGGCTGACAGGATTGGTGAGCTTTGGTGAGCAACTGCCGAAAGTTTAATGCAATACTTCATGCTACTCAGTCCAAGGGTCCCAACACTCCAGGTTGAAGGGAATCTTCCTACAGCTAAACCATGCTTGGGAAACCCAGCGACTGGTATACCATATGATCGGGAAAGGTTTCTAAAACGCACCTCATTTTTCCTCTCCTGGGGCTCCGGATCGACATTCCAGCCGCTTTACTAACAACATCCCCACATGGAGTCAATGCCTTTAAGTTCTGGTATCGCACAGTCTGCAGTTAGTGCAGAGGATGAATGGGAATAGGGGGAACCAGTGAGAAACTAGCTGTAGCGGTTTCAATGGGCACATGTCACTCTAATATCACATCAGTAAGAAGAATTAACCAAAGGCACAGCAGGTGCCCCAGAAGAAAAATAGGGCTTCAAGGAATCCTGTGGTTATGGGGCAATACCACAAAAATAAGAGCTAAAAAATGGAGCTAAGGGCCACTGCAATTCAAAAACCTGCAGAGTTATAAAGGCCAACTATTTTTAAAAAATATATTGAGGTAAGGCTATGAAGAGGCATTGAAAGCAAGGCAGAATTGCAGGAAACCGATTTCAGGAGGTAGACTGGAATTGCATTGAAAGCATATGAAGAGAGTCAGAAACTCGACAATGATGCACTTGGCCAAAAAGGGCGTATGTGTTTTTTCCTGAATATATTCAGGAAAAAACGCATACGCCCTTTTTGGCCAACCAAGCAAGCTTGCAAAGGAAATCTGCACTACAATGAAGTCTCATTTCCACCTGGTCAAAAGGGCCATCTGAAAAAAGTGTAGAATCCATAAAGGCACGACAGGCCATGGAGAACTGGGAGCCTTCTTATGCTGATGGGCGGGATGTAAATTGCCAACAGCCACTCTGAAGAAGTGTATGGTGTTTCCTGAAACATCTAAAAAACAAAGCAACAGAACCTAGGGCACTTCCACTTATGGTCCTATAGCTTAGGGAAATTAAAATCAAAAAGACACAGAGACCCCAAAGTTTGGGACGGCTCTGTTTACAAGAACCTCGTTTACAGTACAAGTTCAATATCGCAGAAAGTGAAAAATGGATAAAGAACTTGTGGTACTTACGTACAATGCAATATCACTCAGCAATGAAATCTATGTCATCAGGCCCGTAGCAGCATAATGAGTGGATTCAGGTATGATGATTCGAACTGAAATAAGTCACACAGAAAAGAAACATCATAAGGTATCACTAATACACAGAATGTGAACTTGGCTACACATGAACTGAATTACAAAACAGAACAGTGCCTCAAGTTTAGAAAACCAACTTATGCTTGCTTAAGGGGAAAGGTGAGTTGGGGTGCTGCATAAAACCAGAGATTGAAATGAGCACAGATAAAGTTCCTTAAGCCAAATATGGAATAGACAAGAGCTACTCCTTGCTCAACGAAATGGACTCAATACCCCATATTAAATGCCTAAGAATGTACCTGACTAGTAAGTATCTTAAAACCTATGGATTGCTATGTCTCCAAAAGAGAATCAAGCGTTTGTACAGGGGCATAAACGCAGCAGTGATAGGATTGGAGAGGTTCGGTGAGCAAATGAAGACCCTTTGAAGTCATATTGCATGGTACCCATTACACGGGTCTCAACTCTCCAGGTTTAAGGTATTCTTCCTTCAGCTAAAACATGCATGTGGAACCCAGAGTATGATCAACCGTGTGAACGGGAGACATGTTCAAATATGTCTCAGTTTTCCTCCCCTGGTACTCGGGTGCAACATTCCAGACGCTTTACTAACACTCTCCCCACTTGGAGAGTCAGCACCTTTAACCTCCTGTTTGGCCCCGTTTGCAATTTCTGCGGAAGATGAACAGGAATAGGGAGAACCAATGAGAGACTAGCTGGAGGTGTCTGGACGGGCAAATTTAACTCTCATTTCCCACCAGAAAGAGGAAATAAACAAAGGCTCAGCATGCCGTGCCGGAACCAGATTAGGGCCTGAAGCCATCCAGCAGTGTTGCAGCCAGCTCACAAGAAAACGAGTTGAAGAAAGGAGCTCAGGGGCACTGTAACTCACAAACCTGCAGAGTTATAAATGACAGCTATCGTCCAAAAATAGACTGAAGTAAGGCTGCCAAGAGGACTTGAAAGCGGGGCAGAATTGCAGGAAACCGATTTCAGGAGGTAGACTGGAATTGCATTGAAAGCATAGGAAAAGAGGCAGAACGTCCACAATGATGCACTTGGCCAAAAAGGGCGTATGCGTTTTTTTCTGAATATATTCAGGAAAAAACGCATACGCCCTTTTTGGCCAACCAAGCAAGCTTGCAAAGGAAATCTGCACTACAATGAAGTCTCACTTCCCCCCGGTCAAAAGGGCCATCTGAAAAAAGTGTAAAATCCAGAAAGGCAGGACAGGCCATGGAGAACTGGGAGCCTTGTTATGCTGATGGGCGGGATGGAAATTGCCAACAGACACTCGGGAGAAGTGTATGGTGTTTCCTGAAACATCTGAAAAACAAAGCAACAGAACCTAGGGCAATTCCACTTATGGTCCTATAGCTTAGGGAAATTAAAATCAAAAAGACACAGCCACCCCAAAGTTTGGGACGGCTCTGTTTACAAGAACCTCGTTTACAGTACAAGTTCAACATCGCAGAAAGTGAAAAATGGATAAAGAAGTTGTGGTATTTACTTACAAAGCAATATCACTCAGCAATGAAATCTATGTCATCAGGCCCTTAGCAGCACAATGAGTGGATTCAGGTATGATGATTCTAACTGAAATAAGTCACACAGAAAAAGAAACATCATAAGATATCAGTAATACACGGAATGTAAACTTCGCTACACAGGAACTGAATTACAGAACAGAACAGGGTCTCAAATTTAGAAAACCAACTTATGCTTGCTTAAGGGGAAAGGTGAGTTGGGGTGCTGCATAAAACCAGAGATTGAAATGAGCACAGATAAAGTTCCTTAAGCCAAATATGGAATAGACAAGAGCTAGTCCTTGCTCAACGAAATGGACTCAACACCGCATATTAAACGCCTAAGAATGTACCTGACTAGTAAGTATCTTAAAACCTATGGATTGCTATGTCTCCAAAAGAGAATCAAGCGTGTGTACAGGGGCATAAACGCAGCAGTGATAGGATTGGAGAGGTTCGGTGAGCAAATGAAGACCCTTTGAAGTCATATTGCATGGTACCCATTACACGGGTCTCAACTCTCCAGGTTTAAGGTATTCTTCCTTCAGCTAAAACATGCATGTGGAACCCAGAGTATGATCAACCGTGTGAACGGGAGACATGTTCAAATATGTCTCAGTTTTCCTCCCCTGGTACTCGGGTGCAACATTCCAGACGCTTTACTAACACTCTCCCCACTTGGAGAGTCAGCACCTTTAACCTCCTGTTTGGCCCCGTTTGCAATTTCTGCGGAAGATGAACAGGAATAGGGAGAACCAATGAGAGACTAGATGGAGGTGTCTGGACGGGCAAATTTAACTCTCATTTCCCACCAGAAAGAGGAAATAAACAAAGGCTCAGCATGCCGTGCCGGAACCAGATTAGGGCCTGAAGCCATCCAGCGGTGTTGCAGCCAGCTCACAAGAAAACGCGTTGAAGAAAGGAGCTCAGGGGCACTGTAACTCACAAACCTGCAGAGTTATAAATGACAGCTATCGTCCAAAAATAGACTGAAGTAAGGCTGCCAAGAGGACTTGAAAGCGGGGCAGAATTGCAGGAAACCGATTTCAGGAGGTAGACTGGAATTGCATTGAAAGCATAGGAAAAGAGGCAGAACGTACACAATGATGCACTTGGCCAAAAAGGGTGTATGCGTTTTTTCCTGAATATATTCAGGAAAAAACGCATACGCCCTTTTTGGCCAACCAAGCAAGCTTGCAAAGGAAATCTGCACTACAATGAAGTCTCACTTCCCCCCGGTCAAAAGGGCCATCTGAAAAAAGTGTAAAATCCAGAAAGGCAGGACAGGCCATGGAGAACTGGGAGCCTTGTTTTGCTGATGGGCGGGATGTAAATTGCCAACAGACACTCGGGAGAAGTGTATGGTGTTTCCTGAAACATCGAAAAAACAAAGCAACAGAGCCTAGGGCACTTCCACTTATGGTCCTATAGCTTAGGGAAATTAAAATCAAAAAGACACAGCCACCCCAAAGTTTGGGACGGCTCTGTTTACAAGAACCTCGTTTACAGTACAAGTTCAACATCGCAGAAAGTGAAAAATGGATAAAGAAGTTGTGGTATTTACTTACAAAGCAATATCACTCAGCAATGAAATCTATGTCATCAGGCCCTTAGCAGCACAATGAGTGGATTCAGGTATGATGATTCTAACTGAAATAAGTCACACAGAAAAAGAAACATCATAAGATATCAGTAATACACGGAATGTAAACTTCGCTACACAGGAACTGAATTACAGAACAGAACAGGGTCTCAAATTTAGAAAACCAACTTATGCTTGCTTAAGGGGAAAGGTGAGTTGGGGTGCTGCATAAAACCAGAGATTGAAATGAGCACAGATAAAGTTCCTTAAGCCAAATATGGAATAGACAAGAGCTAGTCCTTGCTCAACGAAATGGACTCAACACCGCATATTAAACGCCTAAGAATGTACCTGACTAGTAAGTATCTTAAAACCTATGGATTGCTATGTCTCCGAAAGAGAATCAAGCATGTGTACAGGGGCATAAACGCAGCAGTTATAGGACTGGAGAGGTTCGTGAGCAAATGAAGACCCTTTGAAGTCATATTGCATGGTACCCATTCCACGGGTTTCAACTACCCAGGCTTAAGGTATTCTTCCTTCAGCTAAAACATGCATGTGGAACCCAGAGTATGATCAACCATGTGATCGGGAGACGTGTTCAAATATGTCTCAGTTTTCGTACCCTGGTACTCGGGTGCAACATTCCAGACGCTTACTAACACTCTCCCCACTTGGAGAGTCAGTCCCTTTAACCTCCTGTTTGGCCCAGTTTGCAATTTCTGCGGAAGATGAACAGGAATAGCGAGAATCAATGAGAGACTACCTGGAGGTGTCTGGATGGGCAAATTTAACTCTCATTTCCCACCAGGAAGACGAATTAACCAAAGGCTCAGCGTGCCGTGCCAGAACCAGATTAGGGCCTGAAGACATCCTGCGGTGTTGCGGCCAGGTCACAAGAAAGCGAGTTGAAGAAAGGAGCTCAGGGGCACTGTAATTCACAAACCTGCAGAGTTATAAATGACAGCTATCGTCCAAAAATAGACTGAAGTAAGGCTGCCAAGAGGACTTGAAAGCCGGGCAGAATTGCAGGAAACCGATTTCAGGAGGTAGACTGGAATTGCATTGAAAGCATAGGAAAAGAGGCAGAACGTCCACAATGATGCACTTGGCCAAAAAGGGCGTATGCGTTTTTTCCTGAATATATTCAGGAAAAAACGCATACGCCCTTTTTGGCCAACCAAGCAAGCTTGCAAAGGAAATCTGCACTACAATGAAGTCTCACTTCCCCCCCGGTCAAAAGGGCCATCTGAAAAAAGTGTAAAATCCAGAAAGGCAGGACAGGCCATGGAGAACTGGGAGCCTTGTTATGCTGATGGGCGGGATGTAAATTGCCAACAGACACTCGGGAGAAGTGTATGGTGTTTCCTGAAACATCTAAAAAACAAAGCAACAGAGCCTAGGGCACTTCCACTTATGGTCCTATAGCTTAGGGAAATTAAAATCAAAAAGACACAGCCACCCCAAAGTTTGGGACGCCTCCGTTTACAAGAACCTCGTTTACCGTACAAGTTCAATATCACAGAAAGTGAAAAATGGATAAAGAACTTGTGGTATTTACGTACAATGCAGTATCACTCAGCAATGAAATCTATGTCATCAGGCCCGTAGCAGCATAATGAGTGGATTCAGGTACGATGATTCTAACTGAAATAAGTCACACAGAAAAAGAAACATCATAAGATATCAGTAATACACGGAATGTAAACTTGGCTACACAGGAACTGCATTCCAAAACAGAAAAGTGTCTCAAATTTAGAAAACCAACTTATGCTTGCTTAAGGGGAAAGGTGAGTTGGGGTGCTGCATAAAACCAGAGATTGAAATGAGCACAGATAAAGTTCCTTAAGCCAAATATGGAATAGACAAGAGCTACTCCTTGCTCAACGAAATGGACTCAACACCGCATATTAAACGCCTAAGAATGTACCTGACTAGTAAGTATCTTAAAACCTATGGATTGCTATGTCTCCGAAAGAGAATCAAGCATGTGTTCAGGGGCATAAACGCAGCAGTGATAGGATTGGAGAGGTTCGGTGAGCAAATGAAGACCCTTTGAAGTCATATTGCATGGTACCCATTCCACGGGTTTCAACTACCCAGGTTTTAGGTATTCTTCCTTCAGCTAAAACATGCATGTGGAACCCAGAGTATGATCAACCATGTGATCGGGAGACGTGTTCAAATATGTCTCAGTTTTCGTACCCTGGTACTCGGGTGCAACATTCCAGACGCTTTACTAACACTCTCCCGACTTGGAGAGTCAATCCCTTTAACCTCCTGTTTGGCCCAGTTTGCAATTTCTGAGGAAGATGAACAGGAATAGTGAGAACCAATGAGAGACTAGCTGGAGGTGTCTGGACGGGCAAATTTAACTCTCATTTCCCACCAGGAAGAGGAATTAACCAAAGGCTCAGCGTGCCGTGCCGGAACCAGATTAGGGCCTGAAGCCATCCTGCGGTGTTGCGGCCAGCTCAAAAGAAAGCGAGTTGAAGAAAGGAGCTCAGGGGCACTGTAATTCACAAACCTGCAGAGTTATAAATGACAGCTATCGTCCAAAAATAGACTGAAGTAAGGCTGCCAAGAGGACTTGAAAGCGGGGCAGAATTGCAGGAAACCGATTTCAGGAGGTAGACTGGAATTGCATTGAAAGCATAGGAAAAGAGGCAGAACGTCCACAATGATGCACTTTGCCAAAAAGGGCGTATGCGTTTTTTCCTGAATATATTCAGGAAAAAACGCATACGCCCTTTTTGGCCAACCAAGCAAGCTTGCAAAGGAAATCTGCACTACAATGAAGTCTCACTTCCCCCCGGTCAAAAGGGCCATCTGAAAAAAGTGTAAAATCCAGAAAGACAGGACAGGCCATGGAGAACTGGGAACCTTGTTATGCTGATGGGCGGGATGTAAATTGCCAACAACCACTCGGGAGAAGTGTATGGTGTTTCCTGAAACATCGAAAAAACAAAGCAACAGAACCTAGGGCACTTCCACTTATGGTCCTATAGCTTAGGGAAATTAAAATCAAAAAGACACAGCCACCCCAAAGTTTGGGACGCCTCTGTTTACAAGAACCTCGTTTACAGTACAAGTTCAACATCGCAGAAAGTGAAAAATGGATAAAAAAGTTGTGGTATTTACTTACAAAGCAATATCACTCAGCAATGAAATCTGTGTCATCAGGCACTTAGCAGCACAATGAGTGGATTCAGGTATCATGATTCTAACTGAAATAAGTCACACAGAAAAAGAAACATCATAAGATATCAGTAATACACGGAATGTAAACTTGGCTACACAGGAACTGAATTACAGAACAGAACAGGGTCTCAAATTTAGAAAACCAACTTATGCTTGCTTAAGGGGAAAGGTGAGTTGGGGTGCTGCATAAAACCAGAGATTGAAATGAGCACAGATAAAGTTCCTTAAGCCAAATATGGAATAGACAAGAGCTACTCCTTGCTCAACGAAATGGACTCAACACCGCATATTAAACGCCTAAGAATGTACCTGACTAGTAAGTATCTTAAAACCTATGGATTGCTATGTCTCCGAAAGAGAATCAAGCATGTGTACAGGGGCATAAACGCAGCAGTGATAGGATTGGAGAGGTTCGGTGAGCAAATGAAGACCCTTTGAAGTCATATTGCATGGTACCCATTCCACGGGTTTCAACTACCCAGGTTTTAGGTATTCTTCCTTCAGCTAAAACATGCATGTGGAACCCAAGTATGATCAACCATGTGAACGGGAGACGTGTTCAAATGTGTCTCAGTTTTCCTCCCCTGGTACTCGGGTGCAACATTCCAGATGCTTTAATAACACTCTCCCCACTTGGAGAGTCAGCGCCTTTAACCTCCTGTTTGGCCCAGTTTGCAATTTCTGCGGAAGATGAACAGGAATAGCGAGAACCAATGAGAGACTAGCTGGAGGTGTCTGGACGGGCAAATTTAACTCTCATTTCCCACAAGGAAGAGGAAATAACCAAAGGTTCAGCGTGCCGTGCCAGAACCAGATTAGGGTCTGAAGCCATCCTGCGGTGTTGCGGCCAGGTCACAAGAAAGCGAGTTGAAGAAAGGAGCTCAGGGGCACTGTAATTCACAAACCTGCAGAGTTATAAATGACAGCTATCGTCCAAAAATAGACTGAAGTAAGGCTGCCAAGAGGACTTGAAAGCGGGGCAGAATTGCAGGAAACCGATTTCAGGAGGTAGACTGGAATTGCATTGAAAGCATAGGAAAAGAGGCAGAACGTCCACAATGATGCACTTGGCCAAAAAGGGCATATGCATTTTTTCCTGAATATATTCAGGAAAAAACGCATACGCCCTTTTTGGCCAACCAAGCAAGCTTGCAAAGGAAATCTGCACTACAATGAAGTCTCACTTCCCCCCGGTCAAAAGGGCCATCTGAAAAAAGTGTAAAATCCAGAAAGGCAGGACAGGCCATGGAGAACTGGGAGCCTTGTTATGCTGATGGGCGGGATGTAAATTGCCAACAACCACTCGGGAGAAGTGTATGGTGTTTCCTGAAACATCTAAAAAACAAAGCAACAGAACCTAGGACACTTCAACTTATGGTCCTATAGCTTAGGGAAATTAAAATCAAAAAGACACAGCCACCCCAAAGTTTGGGACGCCTCTGTTTACAAGAACCTCGTTTACAGTACAAATTCAACATCGCAGAAAGTGAAAAATGGATAAAGAAGTTGTGGTATTTACTTACAAAGCAATATCACTCAGCAATGAAATCTATGTCATCAGGCCCTTAGCAGCACAATGAGTGGATTCAGGTATCATGATTCTAACTGAAATAAGTCACACAGAAAAAGAAACATCATAAGATATCAGTAATACATGGAATGGAAACTTGGCTACGCAGGAACTGAATTACAGAAAAGAACAGGGTCTCAAATTTAGAAAACCAACTTATGCTTGCTTAAGGGGAAAGGTGAGTTGGGGTGCTGCATAAAACCAGAGATTGAAATGAGCACAGATAAAGTTCCTTAAGCCAAATATGGAATAGACAAGAGCTACTCCTTGCTCAACAAAATGGACTCAACACCGCATATTAAACGCCTAAGAATGTACCTGACTAGTAAGTATCTTAAAACCTATAGATTGCTATGTCTCCGAAAGAGAATCAAGCATGTGTACAGGGGCATAAACGCAGCAGTGATAGGATTGGAGAGGTTCGGTGAGCAAATGAAGACCCTTTGAAGTCACATTGCATGGTACCCATTCCACGGGTTTCAACTACCCAGGTTTTAGGTATTCTTCCTTCAGCTAAAACATGCATGTGGAACCCAGAGTATGATCAACCATGTGATCGGGAGACGTGTTCAAATATGTCTCAGTTTTCCTCCCCTGGTACTCGGGTGCAACATTCCAGACGCTTTACTAACACTCTCCCCACTTGGAGAGTCAGCGCCTTTAACCTCCTGTTTGGCCCAGTTTGCAATTTCTGCGGAAGATGAACAGAAATAGCGAGAACCAATGAGAGGCTAGCTGGAGGTGTCTGGACGGGCAAATTTAACTCTCATTTCCCACCAGGAAGAGGAAATAAACAAAGGCTCAGCGTGCTGTACCGGAACCAGATTAGGGCCTGAAGCCATCCTGCGGTGTTGTGGCCAGCTCACAAGAAAGCGAGTTGAAGAAAGGAGCTCAGGGGCACTGTAATTCACAAACCTGCAGAGTTATAAATGACAGCTATCGTCCAAAAATAGACTGAAGTAAGGCTGCCAAGAGGACTTGAAAGCGGGGCAGAATTGCAGGAAACCGATTTCAGGAGGTAGACTGGAATTGTATGGAAAGCATAGGAAAAGAGGCAGAACGTCCACAATGATGCACTTGGCCAAAAAGGGCGTATGCGTTTTTTCCTGAATATATTCAGGAAAAAACGCATACGCCCTTTTTGGCCAACCAAGCAAGCTTGCAAAGGAAATCTGCACTACAATGAAGTCTCACTTCCCCCCGGTCAAAAGGGCCATCTGAAAAAAGTGTAAAATCCAGAAAGGCAGGTCAGGCCATGGAGAACTGGGAGCCTCGTTATGCTGATGGGCGGGATGTAAATTGCCAACAACCACTCAGGAGAAGTGTATGGTGTTTCCTGAAACATCTAAAAAACAAAGCAACAGAACCTAGGGCACTTCCACTTATGGTCCTATAGCTTAGGGAAATTAAAATCAAAAAGACACAGCCACCCCAAAGTTTGGAACGGCTCTGTTTACAAGAACCTCGTTTACAGTACAAGTTCAACATCGCAGAAAGTGAAAAATGGATAAAGAAGTTGTGGTATTTACTTACAAAGCAATATCACTCAGCAATGAAATCTGTGTCATCAGGCCCTTAGCAGCACAATGAGTGGATTCAGGTATGATGATTCTAACTGAAATAAGTCACACAGAAAAAGAAACATCATAAGATATCAGTAATACACGGAATGTAAACTTGGCTACACAGGAACTGAATTACAGAACAGAACAAGGTCTCAAATTTAGAAAACCAACTTATGCTTGCTTAAGGGGAAAGGTGAGTTGGGGTGCTGCATAAAACCAGAGATTGAAATGAGCACAGATAAAGTTCCTTAAGTCAAATATGGAATAGACAAGAGCTACTCCTTGCTCAACGAAATGGACTCAACACCGCATATTAAACGCCTAAGAATGTACCTGACTAGTAAGTATCTTAAAACCTATGGATTGCTATGTCTCCGAAAGAGAATCAAGCATGTGTACAGGGGCATAAACGCAGCAGTGATAGGATTGGAGAGGTTCGGTGAGCAAATGAAGACCCTTTGAAGTCATATTGCATGGTACCCATTCCACGGGTCTTAACTCTCCAGGTTTAAGGTATTCTTCCTTCAGCTAAAACATGCATGTGGAACCCAAGTATGATCAACCATGTGAACGGGAGACGTGTTCAAATATGTCTCAGTTTTCCTCCCCTGGTACTCGGGTGCAACATTCCAGACGCTTTACTAACACTCTCCCGACTTGGAGAGTCAGTCCCTTTAACCTCCTGTTTGGTCCAGTTTGCAATTCCTGCGGAAGATGAACAGGAATAGCGAGAACCAATGAGGCTAGTTGGAGGTGTCTGGACGGGCAAATTTAACTCTCATTTCCCACCAGGAAGAGGAATTAACCAAAGGCTCAGCGTGCCGTGCCGGAACCAGATTAGGGCCTGAAGCCATCCTGCGGTGTTGCGGCCAGGTCACAAGAAAGCGAGTTGAAGAAAGGAGCTCAGGGGCACTCGAATTCACAAACCTGCAGAGTTATAAATGACAGCTATCGTCCAAAAATATACTGAAGTAAGGCTGCCAAGAGGACTTGAAAGCGGGGCAGAATTGCAGGAAACCGATTTCAGGAGGTAGACTGGAATTGCATTGAAAGCATAGGAAAAGAGGCAGAACGTCCACAATGATGCACTTGGCCAAAAAGGGCGTATGCGTTTTTTCCTGAATATATTCAGGAAAAAACGCATACGCCCTTTTTGGCCAACCCAGCAAGCTTGCAAAGGAAATCTGCACTACAATGAAGTCTCACTTCTCCCCGGTCAAAAGGGCCATCTGAAGAAAGTGTAAAATCCAGAAAGGCAGGACAGGCCATGGAGAACTGGGAGCCTTGTTATGCTGATGGGCGGGATGTAAATTGCCAACAGACACTCGGGAGAAGTATATGGTGTTTCCTGAAACATCTAAAAAACAAAGCAACAGAGCCTAGGGCACTTCCACTTATGGTCCTATAGCTTAGGGAAATTAAAATCAAAAAGACACAGCCACCCCAAAGTTTGGGACGCCTCCGTTTACAAGAACCTCGTTTACCGTACAAGTTCAATATCACAGAAAGTGAAAAATGGATAAAGAACTTGTGGTACTTACGTACAATGCAGTATCACTCAGCAATGAAATCTATGTCATCAGGCCCGTAGCAGCATAATGAGTGGATTCAGGTATGATGATTCTAACTGAAATAAGTCACACAGAAAAAGAAACATCATAAGATATCACTAATACACGGAATGTAAACTTGGCTACACAGGAACTGCATTCCAAAACAGAACAGGGTCTCAAATTTAGAAAACCAACTTATGCTTGCTTACGGGGAAAGGTGAGTTGGGGTGCTGTATAAAACCAGAGATTGAAATGAGCACAGATAAAGTTCCTTAAGCCAAATATGGAATATACAAGAGCTACTCCTTGCTCAACGAAATGGACTCAAAACCCCATATTAAACGCCTAAGAATGTACCTGACTAGTAAGTATCTTAAAACCTATGGATTGCTATGTCTCCAAAAGAGAATCAAGCGTGTGTACAGGGGCATAAACGCAGCAGTGATAGGATTGGAGAGGTTCGGTGAGCAAATGAAGACCCTTTGAAGTCATATTGCATGGTACCCATTCCACGGGTTTCAACTACCCAGGTTTTAGGTATTCTTCCTTCAGCTTAAACATGCATGTGGAACACAGAGTATGATCAACCATGTGAACGGGAGACGTGTTCAAATATGTCTCAGTTTTCCTCCCCTGGTACTCGGGTGCAACATTCCAGACGCTTTACTAACACTCTCCCGACTTGGAGAGTCAGTCCCTTTAACCTCCTGTTTGGCCCAGTTTGCAATTTCTGTGGAAGATGAACAGGAATAGCGAGAACCAATGAGAGGCTAGCTGGAAGTGTCTGGACGGGCAAATTTAACTCTCATTTCTCACCAGGAAGAGGAATTAACCAAAGGCTCAGCATGCCGGGCCAGAACCAGATTAGGGCCTGAAGCCATCCTGCGGTGTTGCAGCCAGGTCACAAGAAAGCGAGTTGAAGAAAGGAGCTCAGGGGCACTGTAATTCACAAACCTGCAGAGTTATAAATGACAGCTATCGTCCAAAAATAGACTGAAGTAAGGCTGCCAAGAGGACTTGAAAGCGGGGCAGAATTGCAGGAAACCGATTTCAGGAGGTAGACTGGAATTGCATTGAAAGCATAGGAAAAGAGGCAGAACGTCCACAATGATGCACTTGGCCAAAAAGGGTGTATGCGTTTTTTCCTGAATATATTCAGGAAAAAACGCATACGCCCCTTTTGGCCCACCAAGCAAGGTTGCAAAGGAAATCTGCACTACAATGAAGTCTCACTTCCCCCCGCTCAAAAGGGCCATCTGAAAAAAGTGTAAAATCCAGAAAGGCAGGACAGGCCATGGAGAACTGGGAGCCTTGTTATGCTGATGGGCGGGATGTAAATTGCCAACAACCACTCGGGAGAAGTATATGGTGTTTCCTGAAACATCTAAAAAACAAAGCAACAGAGCCTAGGGCACTTCCACTTATGGTCCTATAGCTTATGGAATTCAAAATCAAAAAGACACAGCCACCCTAAAGTTTGGAACGGCTCTGTTTACAAGAACCTCGTTTACAGTACAAGTTCAACATCACAGAAAGTGAAAAATGGATAAAGAAGTTGTGGTATTTACTTACAAAGCAATATCACTCAGCAATGAAATCTGTGTCATCAGGCCCTTAGCAGCACAATGAGTGGATTCAGGTATGATGATTCTAACTGAAATAAGTCACACAGAAAAAGAAACATCATAAGATATCAGTAATACACGGAATGTAAACTTGGCTACACAGCAACTGAATTACAGAACAGAACAGGGTCTCAAATTTAGAAAACCAACTTATTCTTGCTTAAGGGTAAAGGTGAGTTGGGGTGCTGCATAAAACCAGAGATTGAAATGAGCACAGATAAAGTTCCTTAAGCCAAATATGGAATAGACAAGAGCTACTCCTTGCTCAACGAAATGGACTCAACACCGCATATTAAACGCCTAAGAATGTACCTGACTAGTAAGTATCTTAAAACCTATGGATTGCTATCTCTCCGAAAGAGAATCAAGGATGTGTACAGGGGCATAAACGCAGCAGTGATAGGATTGGAGAGGTTCGGTGAGCAAATGAAGACCCTTTGAAGTCATATTGCATGGTACCCATTCCACGGGTTTCAACTACCCAGGTTTTAGGTATTCTTCCTTCAGCTAAAACATGTATGTGGAACCCAGAGTATGATCAACCATGTGATCAGGAGACGTGTTCAAATATGTCTCAGTTTTCCTCCCCTGGTACTCGGGTGCAACATTCCAGACGCTTTACTAACACTCTCCCCACTTGGAGAGTCAGCGCCTTTAAACTCCTGTTTGGCCCAGTTTGCAATTTCTGCGGAAGATGAACAGGAATAGCGAGAACCAATGAGAGGCTAGCTGGAGGTGTCTGGACGGACAAATTTAACTCTCATTTCCCAACAGGAAGAGGAATTAACCAAAGGCTCAGCATGCCGGGCCGGAAGCAGATTAAAGCCTGAAGCCATCCTGCGGTGTTGCGGCCAGGTCACAAGAAAGCGAGTTGAAGAAAGGAGCTCAGGGGCACTGTAATTCACAAACCTGCAGAGTTATAAATGACAGCTATCGTCCAAAAATAGACTGAAGTAAGGCTGCCAAGAGGACTTGAAAGCGGGGCAGAATTGCAGGAAACCGATTTCAGGAGGTAGACTGGAATTGCATTGAAAGCATAGGAAAAGAGGCAGAACGTCCACAATGATGCACTTGGCCAAAAAGGGCGTATGCGTTTTTTCCTGAATATATTCAGGAAAAAACGCATACGCCCCTTTTTGGCCAACCAAGCAAGCTTGCAAAGGAAATCTGCACTACAATGAAGTCTCACTTCCCCCCGGTCAAAAGGGCCATCTGAAAAAAGTGTAAAATCCAGAAAGGCAGGACAGGCCATGGAGAACTGGGAGCCTTGTTATGCTGATGGGCGGGATGTAAATTGCCAACAACCACTCGGGAGAAGTATATGGTGTTTCCTGAAACATCTAAAAAACAAAGCAACAGAGCCTAGGGCACTTCCACTTATGGTCCTATAGCTTATGGAATTCAAAATCAAAAAGACACAGCCACCCCAAAGTTTGGAACGGCTCTGTTTACAAGAACCTCGTTTACAGTACAAGTTCAACATCGCAGAAAGTGAAAAATGGATAAAGAAGTTGTGGTATTTACTTACAAAGCAATATCACTCAGCAATGAAATCTGTGTCATCAGGCGCTTAGCAGCACAATGAGTGGATTCAGGTACGATGATTCTAACTGAAATAAGTCACACAGAAAAAGAAACATCATAAGATATCAGTAATACACTGAATGTAAACTTGGCTACACAGCAACTGAATTACAGAACAGAACAGGGTCTCAAATTTAGAAAACCAACTTATTCTTGCTTAAGGGTAAAGGTGAGTTGGGGTGCTGCATAAAACCAGAGATTGAAATGAGCACAGATAAAGTTCCTTAAGCCAAATATGGAATAGACAAGAGCTACTCCTTGCTCAACGAAATGGACTCAACACCGCATATTAAACGCCTAAGAATGTACCTGACTAGTAAGTATCTTAAAACCTATGGATTGCTATCTCTCCGAAAGAGAATCAAGGATGTGTACAGGGGCATAAACGCAGCAGTGATAGGATTGGAGAGGTTCGGTGAGCAAATGAAGACCCTTTGAAGTCATATTGCATGGTACCCATTCCACGGGTTTCAACTACCCAGGTTTTAGGTATTCTTCCTTCAGCTAAAACATGCATGTGGAACCCAGAGTATGATCAACCATGTGATCAGGAGACGTGTTCAAATATGTCTCAGTTTTCCTCCCCTGGTAATCGGGTGCAACATTCCAGACGCTTTACTAACACTCTCCCCACTTGGAGAGTCAGCGCCTTTAAACTCCTGTTTGGCCCAGTTTGCAATTTCTGCGGAAGATGAACAGGAATAGCGAGAACCAATGAGAGGCTAGCTGGAGGTGTCTGGACGGACAAATTTAACTCTCATTTCCCAACAGGAAGAGGAATTAACCAAAGGCTCAGCATGCCGGGCCGGAACCAGATTAGGGCCTGAAGCCATCCTGCGGTGTTGCGGCCAGGTCACAAGAAAGCGAGTTGAAGAAAGGAGCTCAGGGGCACTGTAATTCACAAACCTGCAGAGTTATAAATGACAGCTATCGTCCAAAAATAGACTGAAGTAAGGCTGCCAAGAGGACTTGAAAGCGGGGCAGAATTGCAGGAAACCGATTTCAGGAGGTAGACTGGAATTGCATTGAAAGCATAGGAAAAGAGGCAGAACGTCCACAATGATGCACTTGGCCAAAAAGGGCGTATGCGTTTTTTCCTGAATATATTCAGGAAAACCGCATACGCACTTTTTGGCCAACCAAGCAAGCTTGCAAAGGAAATCTGCACTACAATGAAGTCTCACTTCCCCCCGGTCAAAAGGGCCATCTGAAAAAAGTGTAAAATCCAGAAAGGCAGGACAGGCCATGGAGAACTGGGAGCCTTGTTATGGTGATGGGCGGGATGTAAATTGCCAACAACCACTCGGGAGAAGTGTATGGTGTTTCCTGAAACATCTAAAAAACAAAGCAACAGAGCCTAGGGCACTGCCACTTATGGTCCTATAGCTTAGGGAAATTAAAATCAAAAAGACACAGCCACCCCAAAGTTTGGGACGCCTCTGTTTACAAGAACCTCTTTTACAGTACAAGTTCAACATCGCAGAAAGTGAGAAATGGATAAAGAAGTTGTGGTATTTACTTACAAAGCAATATCACTCAGCAATGAAATCTGTGTCATCAGGCCCTTAGCAGCACAATGAGTGGATTCAGGTATGATCATTCTAACTGAAATAAGTCACACAGAAAAAGAAACATCATAAGATATCAGTAATACACGGAATGTAAACTTGGCTACACAGGAACTGCATTCCAAAACAGAACAGGGTCTCAAATTTAGAAAACCAACTTATGCTTGCTTAAGGGTAAAGGTGAGTTGGGGTGCTGCATAAAACCAGAGATTGAAATGAGCACAGATAAAGTTCCTTATGCCAAATATGGAATAGACAAGAGCTACTCGTTGCTCAACGAAATGGACTCAACACCGCATATTAAACGCCTAAGAATGTACCTGACTAGTAAGTATCTTAAAACCTATGGATTGCTATGTCTCCGAAAGAGAATCAAGCATGTGTACAGGGGCATAAACGCAGCAGTGATAGGATTGGAGAGGTTCGGTGAGCAAATGAAGACCCTTTGAAGTCATATTGCATGGTACCCATTCCACGGGTTTCAACTACCCACGTTTTAGGTATTCTTCCTTCAGCTAAAACATGCATGTGGAACCCAGAGTATGTTCAACCATGTGATCGGGAGACGTGTTCAAATATGTCTCAGTTTTCCTCCCCTGGTACTCGGGTGCAACATTCCAGACGCTTTACTAACACTCTCCCCACTTGGAGAGTCAGCGCCTTTAACCTCCTGTTTGGCACAGTTTGCAATTTCTGCGGAAGATGAACAGGAATAGCAAGAACCAATGAGAGACTAGCTGGAGGTGTCTGGACGGGCAAATTTAACTCTCATTTCCCAACAGGAAGAGGAAATAACCAAAGGCTCAGCGTGCCGTACCGGAACCAGATTAGGGCCTGAAGCCATCCTGCGGTGTTGCGGCCAGCTCAAAAGAAAGCGAGTTGAAGAAAGGAGCTCAGGGGCACTGTAATTCACAAACCTGCAGAGTTATAAATGACAGCTATCGTCCAAAAATAGACTGAAGTAAGGCTGCCAAGAGGACTTGAAAGCGGGGCAGAATTGCAGGAAACCGATTTCAGGAGGTAGACTGGAATTGCATTGAAAGCATAGGAAAAGAGGCAGAACGTCCACAATGATGCACTTGGCCAAAAAGGGTGTATGCGTTTTTTCCTGAATATATTCAGGAAAAAACGCATACGCCCCTTTTGGCCCACCAAGCAAGGTTGCAAAGGAAATCTGCACTACAATGAAGTCTCACTTCCCCCCGCTCAAAAGGGCCATCTGAAAAAAGTGTAAAATCCAGAAAGGCAGGACAGGCCATGGAGAACTGGGAGCCTTGTTATGCTGATGGGCGGGATGTAAATTGCCAACAACCACTCGGGAGAAGTATATGGTGTTTCCTGAAACATCTAAAAAACAAAGCAACAGAGCCTAGGGCACTTCCACTTATGGTCCTATAGCTTATGGAATTCAAAATCAAAAAGACACAGCCACCCTAAAGTTTGGAACGGCTCTGTTTACAAGAACCTCGTTTACAGTACAAGTTCAACATCACAGAAAGTGAAAAATGGATAAAGAAGTTGTGGTATTTACTTACAAAGCAATATCACTCAGCAATGAAATCTGTGTCATCAGGCCCTTAGCAGCACAATGAGTGGATTCAGGTATGATGATTCTAACTGAAATAAGTCACACAGAAAAAGAAACATCATAAGATATCAGTAATACACGGAATGTAAACTTGGCTACACAGCAACTGAATTACAGAACAGAACAGGGTCTCAAATTTAGAAAACCAACTTATTCTTGCTTAAGGGTAAAGGTGAGTTGGGGTGCTGCATAAAACCAGAGATTGAAATGAGCACAGATAAAGTTCCTTAAGCCAAATATGGAATAGACAAGAGCTACTCCTTGCTCAACGAAATGGACTCAACACCGCATATTAAACGCCTAAGAATGTACCTGACTAGTAAGTATCTTAAAACCTATGGATTGCTATCTCTCCGAAAGAGAATCAAGGATGTGTACAGGGGCATAAACGCAGCAGTGATAGGATTGGAGAGGTTCGGTGAGCAAATGAAGACCCTTTGAAGTCATATTGCATGGTACCCATTCCACGGGTTTCAACTACCCAGGTTTTAGGTATTCTTCCTTCAGCTAAAACATGTATGTGGAACCCAGAGTATGATCAACCATGTGATCAGGAGACGTGTTCAAATATGTCTCAGTTTTCCTCCCCTGGTACTCGGGTGCAACATTCCAGACGCTTTACTAACACTCTCCCCACTTGGAGAGTCAGCGCCTTTAAACTCCTGTTTGGCCCAGTTTGCAATTTCTGCGGAAGATGAACAGGAATAGCGAGAACCAATGAGAGGCTAGCTGGAGGTGTCTGGACGGACAAATTTAACTCTCATTTCCCAACAGGAAGAGGAATTAACCAAAGGCTCAGCATGCCGGGCCGGAAGCAGATTAAAGCCTGAAGCCATCCTGCGGTGTTGCGGCCAGGTCACAAGAAAGCGAGTTGAAGAAAGGAGCTCAGGGGCACTGTAATTCACAAACCTGCAGAGTTATAAATGACAGCTATCGTCCAAAAATAGACTGAAGTAAGGCTGCCAAGAGGACTTGAAAGCGGGGCAGAATTGCAGGAAACCGATTTCAGGAGGTAGACTGGAATTGCATTGAAAGCATAGGAAAAGAGGCAGAACGTCCACAATGATGCACTTGGCCAAAAAGGGCGTATGCGTTTTTTCCTGAATATATTCAGGAAAAAACGCATACGCCCCTTTTTGGCCAACCAAGCAAGCTTGCAAAGGAAATCTGCACTACAATGAAGTCTCACTTCCCCCCGGTCAAAAGGGCCATCTGAAAAAAGTGTAAAATCCAGAAAGGCAGGACAGGCCATGGAGAACTGGGAGCCTTGTTATGCTGATGGGCGGGATGTAAATTGCCAACAACCACTCGGGAGAAGTATATGGTGTTTCCTGAAACATCTAAAAAACAAAGCAACAGAGCCTAGGGCACTTCCACTTATGGTCCTATAGCTTATGGAATTCAAAATCAAAAAGACACAGCCACCCCAAAGTTTGGAACGGCTCTGTTTACAAGAACCTCGTTTACAGTACAAGTTCAACATCGCAGAAAGTGAAAAATGGATAAAGAAGTTGTGGTATTTACTTACAAAGCAATATCACTCAGCAATGAAATCTGTGTCATCAGGCGCTTAGCAGCACAATGAGTGGATTCAGGTACGATGATTCTAACTGAAATAAGTCACACAGAAAAAGAAACATCATAAGATATCAGTAATACACTGAATGTAAACTTGGCTACACAGCAACTGAATTACAGAACAGAACAGGGTCTCAAATTTAGAAAACCAACTTATTCTTGCTTAAGGGTAAAGGTGAGTTGGGGTGCTGCATAAAACCAGAGATTGAAATGAGCACAGATAAAGTTCCTTAAGCCAAATATGGAATAGACAAGAGCTACTCCTTGCTCAACGAAATGGACTCAACACCGCATATTAAACGCCTAAGAATGTACCTGACTAGTAAGTATCTTAAAACCTATGGATTGCTATCTCTCCGAAAGAGAATCAAGCATGTGTACAGGGGCATAAACGCAGCAGTGATAGGATTGGAGAGGTTCGGTGAGCAAATGAAGACCCTTTGAAGTCATATTGCATGGTACCCATTCCACGGGTCTTAACTCTCCAGGTTTAAGGTATTCTTCCTTCAGCTAAAACATGCATGTGGAACCCAAGTATGATCAACCATGTGAACGGGAGACGTGTTCAAATATGTCTCAGTTTTCCTCCCCTGGTACTCGGGTGCAACATTCCAGACGCTTTACTAACACTCTCCCGACTTGGAGAGTCAGTCCCTTTAACCTCCTGTTTGGTCCAGTTTGCAATTCCTGCGGAAGATGAACAGGAATAGCGAGAACCAATGAGGCTAGTTGGAGGTGTCTGGACGGGCAAATTTAACTCTCATTTCCCACCAGGAAGAGGAATTAACCAAAGGCTCAGCGTGCCGTGCCGGAACCAGATTAGGGCCTGAAGCCATCCTGCGGTGTTGCGGCCAGGTCACAAGAAAGCGAGTTGAAGAAAGGAGCTCAGGGGCACTCGAATTCACAAACCTGCAGAGTTATAAATGACAGCTATCGTCCAAAAATATACTGAAGTAAGGCTGCCAAGAGGACTTGAAAGCGGGGCAGAATTGCAGGAAACCGATTTCAGGAGGTAGACTGGAATTGCATTGAAAGCATAGGAAAAGAGGCAGAACGTCCACAATGATGCACTTGGCCAAAAAGGGCGTATGCGTTTTTTCCTGAATATATTCAGGAAAAAACGCATACGCCCTTTTTGGCCAACCCAGCAAGCTTGCAAAGGAAATCTGCACTACAATGAAGTCTCACTTCTCCCCGGTCAAAAGGGCCATCTGAAGAAAGTGTAAAATCCAGAAAGGCAGGACAGGCCATGGAGAACTGGGAGCCTTGTTATGCTGATGGGCGGGATGTAAATTGCCAACAGACACTCGGGAGAAGTATATGGTGTTTCCTGAAACATCTAAAAAACAAAGCAACAGAGCCTAGGGCACTTCCACTTATGGTCCTATAGCTTAGGGAAATTAAAATCAAAAAGACACAGCCACCCCAAAGTTTGGGACGCCTCCGTTTACAAGAACCTCGTTTACCGTACAAGTTCAATATCACAGAAAGTGAAAAATGGATAAAGAACTTGTGGTACTTACGTACAATGCAGTATCACTCAGCAATGAAATCTATGTCATCAGGCCCGTAGCAGCATAATGAGTGGATTCAGGTATGATGATTCTAACTGAAATAAGTCACACAGAAAAAGAAACATCATAAGATATCACTAATACACGGAATGTAAACTTGGCTACACAGGAACTGCATTCCAAAACAGAACAGGGTCTCAAATTTAGAAAACCAACTTATGCTTGCTTACGGGGAAAGGTGAGTTGGGGTGCTGTATAAAACCAGAGATTGAAATGAGCACAGATAAAGTTCCTTAAGCCAAATATGGAATATACAAGAGCTACTCCTTGCTCAACGAAATGGACTCAAAACCCCATATTAAACGCCTAAGAATGTACCTGACTAGTAAGTATCTTAAAACCTATGGATTGCTATGTCTCCAAAAGAGAATCAAGCGTGTGTACAGGGGCATAAACGCAGCAGTGATAGGATTGGAGAGGTTCGGTGAGCAAATGAAGACCCTTTGAAGTCATATTGCATGGTACCCATTCCACGGGTTTCAACTACCCAGGTTTTAGGTATTCTTCCTTCAGCTTAAACATGCATGTGGAACACAGAGTATGATCAACCATGTGAACGGGAGACGTGTTCAAATATGTCTCAGTTTTCCTCCCCTGGTACTCGGGTGCAACATTCCAGACGCTTTACTAACACTCTCCCGACTTGGAGAGTCAGTCCCTTTAACCTCCTGTTTGGCCCAGTTTGCAATTTCTGTGGAAGATGAACAGGAATAGCGAGAACCAATGAGAGGCTAGCTGGAAGTGTCTGGACGGGCAAATTTAACTCTCATTTCTCACCAGGAAGAGGAATTAACCAAAGGCTCAGCATGCCGGGCCAGAACCAGATTAGGGCCTGAAGCCATCCTGCGGTGTTGCAGCCAGGTCACAAGAAAGCGAGTTGAAGAAAGGAGCTCAGGGGCACTGTAATTCACAAACCTGCAGAGTTATAAATGACAGCTATCGTCCAAAAATAGACTGAAGTAAGGCTGCCAAGAGGACTTGAAAGCGGGGCAGAATTGCAGGAAACCGATTTCAGGAGGTAGACTGGAATTGCATTGAAAGCATAGGAAAAGAGGCAGAACGTCCACAATGATGCACTTGGCCAAAAAGGGTGTATGCGTTTTTTCCTGAATATATTCAGGAAAAAACGCATACGCCCCTTTTGGCCCACCAAGCAAGGTTGCAAAGGAAATCTGCACTACAATGAAGTCTCACTTCCCCCCGCTCAAAAGGGCCATCTGAAAAAAGTGTAAAATCCAGAAAGGCAGGACAGGCCATGGAGAACTGGGAGCCTTGTTATGCTGATGGGCGGGATGTAAATTGCCAACAACCACTCGGGAGAAGTATATGGTGTTTCCTGAAACATCTAAAAAACAAAGCAACAGAGCCTAGGGCACTTCCACTTATGGTCCTATAGCTTATGGAATTCAAAATCAAAAAGACACAGCCACCCTAAAGTTTGGAACGGCTCTGTTTACAAGAACCTCGTTTACAGTACAAGTTCAACATCACAGAAAGTGAAAAATGGATAAAGAAGTTGTGGTATTTACTTACAAAGCAATATCACTCAGCAATGAAATCTGTGTCATCAGGCCCTTAGCAGCACAATGAGTGGATTCAGGTATGATGATTCTAACTGAAATAAGTCACACAGAAAAAGAAACATCATAAGATATCAGTAATACACGGAATGTAAACTTGGCTACACAGCAACTGAATTACAGAACAGAACAGGGTCTCAAATTTAGAAAACCAACTTATTCTTGCTTAAGGGTAAAGGTGAGTTGGGGTGCTGCATAAAACCAGAGATTGAAATGAGCACAGATAAAGTTCCTTAAGCCAAATATGGAATAGACAAGAGCTACTCCTTGCTCAACGAAATGGACTCAACACCGCATATTAAACGCCTAAGAATGTACCTGACTAGTAAGTATCTTAAAACCTATGGATTGCTATCTCTCCGAAAGAGAATCAAGGATGTGTACAGGGGCATAAACGCAGCAGTGATAGGATTGGAGAGGTTCGGTGAGCAAATGAAGACCCTTTGAAGTCATATTGCATGGTACCCATTCCACGGGTTTCAACTACCCAGGTTTTAGGTATTCTTCCTTCAGCTAAAACATGTATGTGGAACCCAGAGTATGATCAACCATGTGATCAGGAGACGTGTTCAAATATGTCTCAGTTTTCCTCCCCTGGTACTCGGGTGCAACATTCCAGACGCTTTACTAACACTCTCCCCACTTGGAGAGTCAGCGCCTTTAAACTCCTGTTTGGCCCAGTTTGCAATTTCTGCGGAAGATGAACAGGAATAGCGAGAACCAATGAGAGGCTAGCTGGAGGTGTCTGGACGGACAAATTTAACTCTCATTTCCCAACAGGAAGAGGAATTAACCAAAGGCTCAGCATGCCGGGCCGGAAGCAGATTAAAGCCTGAAGCCATCCTGCGGTGTTGCGGCCAGGTCACAAGAAAGCGAGTTGAAGAAAGGAGCTCAGGGGCACTGTAATTCACAAACCTGCAGAGTTATAAATGACAGCTATCGTCCAAAAATAGACTGAAGTAAGGCTGCCAAGAGGACTTGAAAGCGGGGCAGAATTGCAGGAAACCGATTTCAGGAGGTAGACTGGAATTGCATTGAAAGCATAGGAAAAGAGGCAGAACGTCCACAATGATGCACTTGGCCAAAAAGGGCGTATGCGTTTTTTCCTGAATATATTCAGGAAAAAACGCATACGCCCCTTTTTGGCCAACCAAGCAAGCTTGCAAAGGAAATCTGCACTACAATGAAGTCTCACTTCCCCCCGGTCAAAAGGGCCATCTGAAAAAAGTGTAAAATCCAGAAAGGCAGGACAGGCCATGGAGAACTGGGAGCCTTGTTATGCTGATGGGCGGGATGTAAATTGCCAACAACCACTCGGGAGAAGTATATGGTGTTTCCTGAAACATCTAAAAAACAAAGCAACAGAGCCTAGGGCACTTCCACTTATGGTCCTATAGCTTATGGAATTCAAAATCAAAAAGACACAGCCACCCCAAAGTTTGGAACGGCTCTGTTTACAAGAACCTCGTTTACAGTACAAGTTCAACATCGCAGAAAGTGAAAAATGGATAAAGAAGTTGTGGTATTTACTTACAAAGCAATATCACTCAGCAATGAAATCTGTGTCATCAGGCGCTTAGCAGCACAATGAGTGGATTCAGGTACGATGATTCTAACTGAAATAAGTCACACAGAAAAAGAAACATCATAAGATATCAGTAATACACTGAATGTAAACTTGGCTACACAGCAACTGAATTACAGAACAGAACAGGGTCTCAAATTTAGAAAACCAACTTATTCTTGCTTAAGGGTAAAGGTGAGTTGGGGTGCTGCATAAAACCAGAGATTGAAATGAGCACAGATAAAGTTCCTTAAGCCAAATATGGAATAGACAAGAGCTACTCCTTGCTCAACGAAATGGACTCAACACCGCATATTAAACGCCTAAGAATGTACCTGACTAGTAAGTATCTTAAAACCTATGGATTGCTATCTCTCCGAAAGAGAATCAAGGATGTGTACAGGGGCATAAACGCAGCAGTGATAGGATTGGAGAGGTTCGGTGAGCAAATGAAGACCCTTTGAAGTCATATTGCATGGTACCCATTCCACGGGTTTCAACTACCCAGGTTTTAGGTATTCTTCCTTCAGCTAAAACATGCATGTGGAACCCAGAGTATGATCAACCATGTGATCAGGAGACGTGTTCAAATATGTCTCAGTTTTCCTCCCCTGGTAATCGGGTGCAACATTCCAGACGCTTTACTAACACTCTCCCCACTTGGAGAGTCAGCGCCTTTAAACTCCTGTTTGGCCCAGTTTGCAATTTCTGCGGAAGATGAACAGGAATAGCGAGAACCAATGAGAGGCTAGCTGGAGGTGTCTGGACGGACAAATTTAACTCTCATTTCCCAACAGGAAGAGGAATTAACCAAAGGCTCAGCATGCCGGGCCGGAACCAGATTAGGGCCTGAAGCCATCCTGCGGTGTTGCGGCCAGGTCACAAGAAAGCGAGTTGAAGAAAGGAGCTCAGGGGCACTGTAATTCACAAACCTGCAGAGTTATAAATGACAGCTATCGTCCAAAAATAGACTGAAGTAAGGCTGCCAAGAGGACTTGAAAGCGGGGCAGAATTGCAGGAAACCGATTTCAGGAGGTAGACTGGAATTGCATTGAAAGCATAGGAAAAGAGGCAGAACGTCCACAATGATGCACTTGGCCAAAAAGGGCGTATGCGTTTTTTCCTGAATATATTCAGGAAAACCGCATACGCACTTTTTGGCCAA
This sequence comes from Delphinus delphis, assembly GCF_949987515.2. Lineage (NCBI taxonomy): Eukaryota > Metazoa > Chordata > Mammalia > Artiodactyla > Delphinidae > Delphinus > Delphinus delphis. The sequence continues at coordinate 228,032 of NW_027192660.1, forward strand.
CCAAGCAAGCTTGCAAAGGAAATCTGCACTACAATGAAGTCTCACTTCCCCCCGGTCAAAAGGGCCATCTGAAAAAAGTGTAAAATCCAGAAAGGCAGGACAGGCCATGGAGAACTGGGAGCCTTGTTATGGTGATGGGCGGGATGTAAATTGCCAACAACCACTCGGGAGAAGTGTATGGTGTTTCCTGAAACATCTAAAAAACAAAGCAACAGAGCCTAGGGCACTGCCACTTATGGTCCTATAGCTTAGGGAAATTAAAATCAAAAAGACACAGCCACCCCAAAGTTTGGGACGCCTCTGTTTACAAGAACCTCTTTTACAGTACAAGTTCAACATCGCAGAAAGTGAGAAATGGATAAAGAAGTTGTGGTATTTACTTACAAAGCAATATCACTCAGCAATGAAATCTGTGTCATCAGGCCCTTAGCAGCACAATGAGTGGATTCAGGTATGATCATTCTAACTGAAATAAGTCACACAGAAAAAGAAACATCATAAGATATCAGTAATACACGGAATGTAAACTTGGCTACACAGGAACTGCATTCCAAAACAGAACAGGGTCTCAAATTTAGAAAACCAACTTATGCTTGCTTAAGGGTAAAGGTGAGTTGGGGTGCTGCATAAAACCAGAGATTGAAATGAGCACAGATAAAGTTCCTTATGCCAAATATGGAATAGACAAGAGCTACTCGTTGCTCAACGAAATGGACTCAACACCGCATATTAAACGCCTAAGAATGTACCTGACTAGTAAGTATCTTAAAACCTATGGATTGCTATGTCTCCGAAAGAGAATCAAGCATGTGTACAGGGGCATAAACGCAGCAGTGATAGGATTGGAGAGGTTCGGTGAGCAAATGAAGACCCTTTGAAGTCATATTGCATGGTACCCATTCCACGGGTTTCAACTACCCACGTTTTAGGTATTCTTCCTTCAGCTAAAACATGCATGTGGAACCCAGAGTATGTTCAACCATGTGATCGGGAGACGTGTTCAAATATGTCTCAGTTTTCCTCCCCTGGTACTCGGGTGCAACATTCCAGACGCTTTACTAACACTCTCCCCACTTGGAGAGTCAGCGCCTTTAACCTCCTGTTTGGCACAGTTTGCAATTTCTGCGGAAGATGAACAGGAATAGCAAGAACCAATGAGAGACTAGCTGGAGGTGTCTGGACGGGCAAATTTAACTCTCATTTCCCAACAGGAAGAGGAAATAACCAAAGGCTCAGCGTGCCGTACCGGAACCAGATTAGGGCCTGAAGCCATCCTGCGGTGTTGCGGCCAGCTCAAAAGAAAGCGAGTTGAAGAAAGGAGCTCAGGGGCACTGTAATTCACAAACCTGCAGAGTTATAAATGACAGCTATCGTCCAAAAATAGACTGAAGTAAGGCTGCCAAGAGGACTTGAAAGCGGGGCAGAATTGCAGGAAACCGATTTCAGGAGGTAGACTGGAATTGCATTGAAAGCATAGGAAAAGAGGCAGAACGTCCACAATGATGCACTTGGCCAAAAAGGGTGTATGCGTTTTTTCCTGAATATATTCAGGAAAAAACGCATACGCCCCTTTTGGCCCACCAAGCAAGGTTGCAAAGGAAATCTGCACTACAATGAAGTCTCACTTCCCCCCGCTCAAAAGGGCCATCTGAAAAAAGTGTAAAATCCAGAAAGGCAGGACAGGCCATGGAGAACTGGGAGCCTTGTTATGCTGATGGGCGGGATGTAAATTGCCAACAACCACTCGGGAGAAGTATATGGTGTTTCCTGAAACATCTAAAAAACAAAGCAACAGAGCCTAGGGCACTTCCACTTATGGTCCTATAGCTTATGGAATTCAAAATCAAAAAGACACAGCCACCCTAAAGTTTGGAACGGCTCTGTTTACAAGAACCTCGTTTACAGTACAAGTTCAACATCACAGAAAGTGAAAAATGGATAAAGAAGTTGTGGTATTTACTTACAAAGCAATATCACTCAGCAATGAAATCTGTGTCATCAGGCCCTTAGCAGCACAATGAGTGGATTCAGGTATGATGATTCTAACTGAAATAAGTCACACAGAAAAAGAAACATCATAAGATATCAGTAATACACGGAATGTAAACTTGGCTACACAGCAACTGAATTACAGAACAGAACAGGGTCTCAAATTTAGAAAACCAACTTATTCTTGCTTAAGGGTAAAGGTGAGTTGGGGTGCTGCATAAAACCAGAGATTGAAATGAGCACAGATAAAGTTCCTTAAGCCAAATATGGAATAGACAAGAGCTACTCCTTGCTCAACGAAATGGACTCAACACCGCATATTAAACGCCTAAGAATGTACCTGACTAGTAAGTATCTTAAAACCTATGGATTGCTATCTCTCCGAAAGAGAATCAAGGATGTGTACAGGGGCATAAACGCAGCAGTGATAGGATTGGAGAGGTTCGGTGAGCAAATGAAGACCCTTTGAAGTCATATTGCATGGTACCCATTCCACGGGTTTCAACTACCCAGGTTTTAGGTATTCTTCCTTCAGCTAAAACATGTATGTGGAACCCAGAGTATGATCAACCATGTGATCAGGAGACGTGTTCAAATATGTCTCAGTTTTCCTCCCCTGGTACTCGGGTGCAACATTCCAGACGCTTTACTAACACTCTCCCCACTTGGAGAGTCAGCGCCTTTAAACTCCTGTTTGGCCCAGTTTGCAATTTCTGCGGAAGATGAACAGGAATAGCGAGAACCAATGAGAGGCTAGCTGGAGGTGTCTGGACGGACAAATTTAACTCTCATTTCCCAACAGGAAGAGGAATTAACCAAAGGCTCAGCATGCCGGGCCGGAAGCAGATTAAAGCCTGAAGCCATCCTGCGGTGTTGCGGCCAGGTCACAAGAAAGCGAGTTGAAGAAAGGAGCTCAGGGGCACTGTAATTCACAAACCTGCAGAGTTATAAATGACAGCTATCGTCCAAAAATAGACTGAAGTAAGGCTGCCAAGAGGACTTGAAAGCGGGGCAGAATTGCAGGAAACCGATTTCAGGAGGTAGACTGGAATTGCATTGAAAGCATAGGAAAAGAGGCAGAACGTCCACAATGATGCACTTGGCCAAAAAGGGCGTATGCGTTTTTTCCTGAATATATTCAGGAAAAAACGCATACGCCCCTTTTTGGCCAACCAAGCAAGCTTGCAAAGGAAATCTGCACTACAATGAAGTCTCACTTCCCCCCGGTCAAAAGGGCCATCTGAAAAAAGTGTAAAATCCAGAAAGGCAGGACAGGCCATGGAGAACTGGGAGCCTTGTTATGCTGATGGGCGGGATGTAAATTGCCAACAACCACTCGGGAGAAGTATATGGTGTTTCCTGAAACATCTAAAAAACAAAGCAACAGAGCCTAGGGCACTTCCACTTATGGTCCTATAGCTTATGGAATTCAAAATCAAAAAGACACAGCCACCCCAAAGTTTGGAACGGCTCTGTTTACAAGAACCTCGTTTACAGTACAAGTTCAACATCGCAGAAAGTGAAAAATGGATAAAGAAGTTGTGGTATTTACTTACAAAGCAATATCACTCAGCAATGAAATCTGTGTCATCAGGCGCTTAGCAGCACAATGAGTGGATTCAGGTACGATGATTCTAACTGAAATAAGTCACACAGAAAAAGAAACATCATAAGATATCAGTAATACACTGAATGTAAACTTGGCTACACAGCAACTGAATTACAGAACAGAACAGGGTCTCAAATTTAGAAAACCAACTTATTCTTGCTTAAGGGTAAAGGTGAGTTGGGGTGCTGCATAAAACCAGAGATTGAAATGAGCACAGATAAAGTTCCTTAAGCCAAATATGGAATAGACAAGAGCTACTCCTTGCTCAACGAAATGGACTCAACACCGCATATTAAACGCCTAAGAATGTACCTGACTAGTAAGTATCTTAAAACCTATGGATTGCTATCTCTCCGAAAGAGAATCAAGGATGTGTACAGGGGCATAAACGCAGCAGTGATAGGATTGGAGAGGTTCGGTGAGCAAATGAAGACCCTTTGAAGTCATATTGCATGGTACCCATTCCACGGGTTTCAACTACCCAGGTTTTAGGTATTCTTCCTTCAGCTAAAACATGCATGTGGAACCCAGAGTATGATCAACCATGTGATCAGGAGACGTGTTCAAATATGTCTCAGTTTTCCTCCCCTGGTAATCGGGTGCAACATTCCAGACGCTTTACTAACACTCTCCCCACTTGGAGAGTCAGCGCCTTTAAACTCCTGTTTGGCCCAGTTTGCAATTTCTGCGGAAGATGAACAGGAATAGCGAGAACCAATGAGAGGCTAGCTGGAGGTGTCTGGACGGACAAATTTAACTCTCATTTCCCAACAGGAAGAGGAATTAACCAAAGGCTCAGCATGCCGGGCCGGAACCAGATTAGGGCCTGAAGCCATCCTGCGGTGTTGCGGCCAGGTCACAAGAAAGCGAGTTGAAGAAAGGAGCTCAGGGGCACTGTAATTCACAAACCTGCAGAGTTATAAATGACAGCTATCGTCCAAAAATAGACTGAAGTAAGGCTGCCAAGAGGACTTGAAAGCGGGGCAGAATTGCAGGAAACCGATTTCAGGAGGTAGACTGGAATTGCATTGAAAGCATAGGAAAAGAGGCAGAACGTCCACAATGATGCACTTGGCCAAAAAGGGCGTATGCGTTTTTTCCTGAATATATTCAGGAAAACCGCATACGCACTTTTTGGCCAACCAAGCAAGCTTGCAAAGGAAATCTGCACTACAATGAAGTCTCACTTCCCCCCGGTCAAAAGGGCCATCTGAAAAAAGTGTAAAATCCAGAAAGGCAGGACAGGCCATGGAGAACTGGGAGCCTTGTTATGGTGATGGGCGGGATGTAAATTGCCAACAACCACTCGGGAGAAGTGTATGGTGTTTCCTGAAACATCTAAAAAACAAAGCAACAGAGCCTAGGGCACTGCCACTTATGGTCCTATAGCTTAGGGAAATTAAAATCAAAAAGACACAGCCACCCCAAAGTTTGGGACGCCTCTGTTTACAAGAACCTCTTTTACAGTACAAGTTCAACATCGCAGAAAGTGAGAAATGGATAAAGAAGTTGTGGTATTTACTTACAAAGCAATATCACTCAGCAATGAAATCTGTGTCATCAGGCCCTTAGCAGCACAATGAGTGGATTCAGGTATGATCATTCTAACTGAAATAAGTCACACAGAAAAAGAAACATCATAAGATATCAGTAATACACGGAATGTAAACTTGGCTACACAGGAACTGCATTCCAAAACAGAACAGGGTCTCAAATTTAGAAAACCAACTTATGCTTGCTTAAGGGTAAAGGTGAGTTGGGGTGCTGCATAAAACCAGAGATTGAAATGAGCACAGATAAAGTTCCTTATGCCAAATATGGAATAGACAAGAGCTACTCGTTGCTCAACGAAATGGACTCAACACCGCATATTAAACGCCTAAGAATGTACCTGACTAGTAAGTATCTTAAAACCTATGGATTGCTATGTCTCCGAAAGAGAATCAAGCATGTGTACAGGGGCATAAACGCAGCAGTGATAGGATTGGAGAGGTTCGGTGAGCAAATGAAGACCCTTTGAAGTCATATTGCATGGTACCCATTCCACGGGTTTCAACTACCCACGTTTTAGGTATTCTTCCTTCAGCTAAAACATGCATGTGGAACCCAGAGTATGTTCAACCATGTGATCGGGAGACGTGTTCAAATATGTCTCAGTTTTCCTCCCCTGGTACTCGGGTGCAACATTCCAGACGCTTTACTAACACTCTCCCCACTTGGAGAGTCAGCGCCTTTAACCTCCTGTTTGGCACAGTTTGCAATTTCTGCGGAAGATGAACAGGAATAGCAAGAACCAATGAGAGACTAGCTGGAGGTGTCTGGACGGGCAAATTTAACTCTCATTTCCCAACAGGAAGAGGAAATAACCAAAGGCTCAGCGTGCCGTACCGGAACCAGATTAGGGCCTGAAGCCATCCTGCGGTGTTGCGGCCAGCTCAAAAGAAAGCGAGTTGAAGAAAGGAGCTCAGGGGCACTGTAATTCACAAACCTGCAGAGTTATAAATGACAGCTATCGTCCAAAAATAGACTGAAGTAAGGCTGCCAAGAGGACTTGAAAGCGGGGCAGAATTGCAGGAAACCGATTTCAGGAGGTAGACTGGAATTGCATTGAAAGCATAGGAAAAGAGGCAGAACGTCCACAATGATGCACTTGGCCAAAAAGGGCGTATGCGTTTTTTCCTGAATATATTCAGGAAAAACCGCATACGCACTTTTTGGCCAACCAAGCAAGCTTGCAAAGGAAATCTGCACTACAATGAAGTCTCACTTCCCCCCGGTCAAAAGGGCCATCTGAAAAAAGTGTAAAATCCAGAAAGGCAGGACAGGCCATGGAGAACTGGGAGCCTTGTTATGCTGATGGGCGGGATGTAAATTGCCAACAACCACTCGGGAGAAGTATATGGTGTTTCCTGAAACATCTAAAAAACAAAGCAACAGAACCTAGGGCACTTCCACTTATGGTCCTATAGCTTAGGGAAATTAAAATCAAAAAGACACAGCCACCCCAAAGTTTGGAACGGCTCTGTTTACAAGAACCTCGTTTACAGTACAAGTTCAACATCGCAGAAAGTGAAAAATGGATAAAGAAGTTGTGGTATTTACTTACAAAGCAATATCACTCAGCAATGAAATCTGTGTCATCAGGCCCTTAGCAGCACAATGAGTGGATTCAGGTATGATGATTCTAACTGAAATAAGTCACACAGAAAAAGAAACATCATAAGATATCAGTAATACACGGAATGTAAACTTGGCTACACAGGAACTGAATTACAGAACAGAACAGGGTCTCAAATTTAGAAAACCAACTTATTCTTGCTTAAGGGTAAAGGTGAGTTGGGGTGCTGCATAAAACCAGAGATTGAAATGAGCACAGATAAAGTTCCTTAAGCCAAATATGGAATAGACAAGAGCTACTCCTTGCTCAACGAAATGGACTCAACACCCCATATTAAACGCCTAAGAATGTACCTGACTAGTAAGTATCTTAAAACCTATGGATTGCTATGTCTCCGAAAGAGAATCAAGCATGTGTACAGGGGCATAAACGCAGCAGTGATAGGATTGGAGAGGTTTGGTGAGCAAATGAAGACCCTTTGAAGTCATATTGCATGGTATACATTCCAAAGGTTTCAACTACTCAGGTTTAAGGTATTCTTCCTTCAGCTATAACATGCATGTGGAACCTAGAGTATGATCAACCATGTGATTGGGAGACGTGTTCAAATATGTCTCAGTTTTCCTCCCCTGGTACTCGGGTGCAACATTCCAGACGCTTTACTAACACTCTCCCCACTTGGAGAGTCAGTCCCTTTAACCTCCTGTTTGGCCCAGTTTGCAATTTCTGCGGAAGATGAACAGGAATAGCGAGAACCAATGAGAGGCTAGCTGGAGGTGTCTGGACGGGCAAATTTAACTCTCATTTCCCACCAGGAAGAGGAATTAACCAAAGGCTCAGCGTGCCGTACCAGAACCAGATTAGGGCCTGAAGCCATCCTGCGGTGTTGCGGCCAGCTCCAAAGAAACCGAGTTGAAGAAAGGAGCGCAGGGGCACTGTAATTCCCAAACCTGCAGAGTTATAAATGACAGCTATCGTCCAATAATAGACTGAAGTAAGGCTGCCAAGAGGACTTGAAAGCGGGGCAGAATTGCAGGAAACCGATTTCAGGAGGTAGACTGGAATTGCATTGAAAGCATAGGAAAAGAGGCAGAACATCCACAATGATGCACTTGGCCAAAAAGGGCGTATGCGTTTTTTCCTGAATATATTCAGGAAAAAACGCATACGCCCTTTTTGGCCAACCAAGCAAGCTTGCAAAGGAAATCTGCACTACAATGAAGTCTCACTTCCCCCCGGTCAAAAGGGCCATCTGAAAACAGTGTAAAATCCAGAAAGGCAGGACAGGCCATGGAGAACTGGGAGCCTTGTTATGCTGATGGGCGGGATGTAAATTGCCAACAACCACTCGGGAGAAGTGTATGGTGTTTCCTGAAACATCTAAAAAACAAAGCAACAGAACCTAGGGCACTTCCACTTATGGTCCTATAGCTTAGGGAAATTAAAATCAAAAAGACACAGCCACCCCAAAGTTTGGAACGGCTCTGTTTACAAGAACCTCGTTTACAGTACAAGTTCAACATCGCAGAAAGTGAAAAATGGATAAAGAAGTTGTGGTATTTACTTACAAAGCAATATCACTCAGCAATGAAATCTGTGTCATCAGGCCCTTAGCAGAACAATGAGTGGATTCACGTATGATGATTCTAACTGAAATAAGTCACACAGAAAAAGAAACATCATAAGATATCAGTAATACACGGAATGTAAACTTGGCTACACAGGAACTGAATTACAGAACAGAACAGGGTCTCAAATTTAGAAAACCAACTTATGCTTGCTTAAGGGTAAAGGTGAGTTGGGGTGCTTCATAAAACCAGAGATTGAAATGAGCACAGATAAAGTTCCTTAAGTCAAATATGGAATAGACAAGAGCTACTCCTTGCTCAACGAAATGGACTCAACACCGCATATTAAACGCCTAAGAATGTACCTGACTAGTAAGTATCTTAAAACCTATGGATTGCTATGTCTCCGAAAGAGAATCAAGCATGTGTACAGGGGCATAAACGCAGCAGTGATAGGATTGGAGAGGTTCGGTGAGCAAATGAAGACCCTTTGAAGTCATATTGCATGGTACCCATTCCACGGGTTTCAACTACCCAGGTTTTAGGTATTCTTCCTTCAGCTAAAACATGCATGTGGAACCCAGAGTATGATCAACCATGTGATCGGGAGACGTGTTCAAATATGTCTCAGTTTTCCTCCCCTGGTACTCGGGTGCAACATTCCAGACGTTTTACTAACACTCTCCCGACTTGGAGAGTCAGTGACTTTAACCTACTGTTTGGCCCAGTTTGCAATTTCTGCGGAAGATGAACAGGAATAGCGAGAACCAATGAGAGACTAGCTGGAGGTGTCTGGACGGGCAAATTTAACTCTAATTTCCCACCAGGAAGTGGAATTAACCAAAGGCTCAGCGTGCCGTGCCGGAACCAGATTAGGGCCTGAAGCCATCCTGCGGTGTTGTGGCCAGCTCACAAGAAAGCGAGTTGAAGAAAGGAGCTCAGGGGCACTGTAATTCACAAACCTGCAGAGTTATAAATGACAGCTATCGTCCAAAAATAGACTGAAGTAAGGCTGCCAAGAGGACTTGAAAGCGGGGCAGAATTGCAGGAAACCAATTTCAGGAGGTAGACTGGAATTGCATTGAATGCATAGGAAAAGAGGCAGAACGTCCACAATGATGCACTTGGCCAAAAAGGGCGTATGCGTTTTTTCCTGAATATATTCAGGAAAAAACGCATACGCCCTTTTTGGCCAACCAAGCAAGCTTGCAAAGGAAATCTGCACTACAATGAAGTCTCACTTCCCCCCGGTCAAAAGGGCCATCTGAAAAAAGTGTAAAATCCAGAAAGGCAGGACAGGCCATGGAGAACTGGGAGCCTTGTTATGCTGATGGGCGGGATGTAAATTGCCAACAACCACTCGGGAGAAGTGTATGGTGTTTCCTGAAACATCTAAAAAACAAAGCAACAGAGCCTAGGGCACTTCCACTTATGGTCCTATAGCTTAGGGAATTCAAAATCAAAAAGACACAGCCACCCCAAAGTTTGGAACGGCTCTGTTTACAAGAACCTCGTTTACAGTACAAGTTCAACATCGCAGAAAGTGAAAAATGGATAAAGAAGTTGTGGTATTTACTTACAAAGCAATATCACTGAGCAATGAAATCTGTGTCATCAGGCCCTTAGCAGCACAATGAGTGGATTCAGGTATGATGATTCTAACTGAAATAAGTCACACAGAAAAAGAAACATCATAAGATATCAGTAATACACGGAATGGAAACTTGGCTACACAGGAACTGAATTACAGAACAGAACAGGGTCTCATATTTAGAAAACCAACTTATGCTTGCTTAAGGGGAAAGGTGAGTTGGGGTGCTGCATAAAACCAGAGATTGAAATGAGCACAGATAAAGTTCCTTAAGCCAAATATGGAATAGACAAGCGCTACTCCTTGCTCAACGAAATGGACTCAACACCGCATATTAAACGCCTAAGAATGTACCTGACTAGTAAGTATCTTAAAACCTATGGATTGCTATGTCTCCGAAAGAGAATCAAGCATGTGTACAGGGGCATAAACGCAGCAGTGATAGGATTGGAGAGGTTCGGTGAGCAAATGAAGACCCTTTGAAGTCATATTGCATGGTACCCATTCCACGGGTTTCAACTACCCAGGTTTTAGGTATTCTTCCTTCAGCTAAAACATGCATGTGGAACCCAGAGTATGATCAACCATGTGAACGGGAGACGTGTTCAAATATGTCTCAGTTTTCCTCCCCTGGTACTCGGGTGCAACATTCCAGACGCTTTACTAACACTCTCCCCACTTGGAGAGTCAGTCCCTTTAACCTCCTGTTTGGCCCAGTTTGCAATTTCTGCGGAAGATGAACAGGAATAGCGAGAACCAATGAGAGGCTAGCTGGAGGTGTGTGGACGGGCAAATTTAACTCTCATTTCCCACCAGGAAGAGGAAATAACCAAAGGCTCAGTGTGCCGTGCCGGAACCAGATTAGGGCCTGAAGCCATCCTGCGGTGTTGCAGCCAGGTCACAAGAAAGCGAGTTGAAGAAAGGAGCTCAGGGGCACTGTAATTCACAAACCTGCAGAGTTATAAATGACAGCTATCGTCCAAAAATAGACTGAAGTAAGGCTGCCAAGAGGAATTGAAAGCGGGGCAGAATTGCAGGAAACCGATTTCAGGAGGTAGACTGGAATTGCATTGAAAGCATAGGAAAAGAGGCAGAACGTCCACAATGATGCACTTGGCCAAAAAGGGCGTATGCGTTTTTTCCTGAATATATTCAGGAAAAAACGCATACGCCCTTTTTGGCCAACCAAGCAAGCTTGCAAAGGAAATCTGCACTACAATGAAGTCTCACTTCCCCCCGGGCAAAAGGGCCATCTGAAAAAAGTGTAAAATCCAGAAAGGCAGGACAGGCCATGGAGAACTGGGAGCCTTGTTATGCTGATGGGCGGGATGTAAATTGCCAACAACCACTCGGGAGAAGTGTATGGTGTTTCCTGAAACATCTAAAAAACAAAGCAACAGAACCTAGGGCACTTCCACTTATGGTCCTATAGCTTAGGGAAATTAAAATCAAAAAGACACAGCCACCCCAAAGTTTGGAACGGCTCTGTTTACAAGAACCTCGTTTACAGTACAAGTTCAACATCGCAGAAAGTGAAAAATGGATAAAGAAGTTGTGGTATTTACTTACAAAGCAATATCACTCAGCAATGAAATCTGTGTCATCAGGCCCTTAGCAGCACAATGAGTGGATTCAGGTATGATGATTCTAACTGAAATAAGTCACACAGAAAAAGAAACATCATAAGATATCAGTAATACACGGAATGTAAACTTGGCTACACAGGAACTGAATTACAGAACAGAACAGGGTCTCAAATTTAGAAAACCAACTTATGCTTGCTTAAGGGTAAAGGTGAGTTGGGGTGCTGCATAAAACCAGAGATTGAAATGAGCACAGATAAAGTTCCTTAAGCCAAATATGGAATAGACAAGAGCTACTCCTTGCTCAACGAAATGGACTCAACACCGCATATTAAACGCCTAAGAATGTACCTGACTAGTAAGTATCTTAAAACCTATGGATTGCTATGTCTCCGAAAGAGAATCAAGCATGTGTACAGGGGCATAAACGCAGCAGTGATAGGATTGGGGAGGTTCGGTGAGCAAATGAAGACCCTTTGAAGTCATATTGCATGGTACCCATTCCACGGGTTTCAACTACCCAGGTTTTAGGTATTCTTCCTTCAGCTAAAACATGCATGTGGAACCCAAGTATGATCAACCATGTGAACGTGAGACGTGTTCAAATATGTCTCAGTTTTCCTCCCCTGGTACTCGGGTGCAACATTCCAGACGCTTTACTAACACTCTCCCCACTTGGAGAGTCAGCGCCTTTAACCTCCTGTTTGGCCCAGTTTGCAATTTCTGCGGAAGATGAACAGGAATAGCGAGAACCAATGAGAGGCTAGCTGGAGGTGTCTGGACGGGCAAATTTAACTCTCATTTCCCACCAGGAAGAGGAAATAACCAAAGACTCAGTGTGCCGTGCCGGAACCAGATTAGGGCCTGAAGCCATCCTGCGGTGTTGCGGCCAGGTCACAAGAAAGCGAGTTGAAGAAAGGAGCTCAGGGGCACTGTAATTCACAAACCTGCAGAGTTATAAATGACAGCTATCGTCCAAAAATAGACTGAAGTAAGGCTGCCAAGAGGACTTGAAAGCGGGGCAGAATTGCAGGAAACCGATTTTAGGAGGTAGACTGGAATTGCATTGAATGCATAGGAAAAGAGGCAGAACGTCCACAATGATGCACTGGGCCAAAAAGGGCGTATGCGTTTTTTCCTGAATATATTCAGGAAAAAACGCATACGCCCTTTTTGGCCAACCAAGCAAGCTTGCAAAGGAAATCTGCACTACAATGAAGTCTCACTTCCCCCCGGTCAAAAGGGCCATCTGAAAAAAGTGTAAAATCCAGAAAGGCAGGACAGGCCATGGAGAACTGGGAGCCTTGTTATGCTGATGGGCGGGATGTAAATTGCCAACAACCACTCGGGAGAAGTGTATGGTGTTTCCTGAAACATCTAAAAAACAAAGCAACAGAGCCTAGGGCACTTCCACTTATGGTCCTATAGCTTAGGGAATTCAAAATCAAAAAGACACAGCCACCCCAAAGTTTGGAACGGCTCTGTTTACAAGAACCTCGTTTACAGTACAAGTTCAACATCGCAGAAAGTGAAAAATGGATAAAGAAGTTGTGGTATTTACTTACAAAGCAATATCACTCAGCAATGAAATCTGTGTCATCAGGCCCTTAGCAGCACAATGAGTGGATTCAGGTATGATGATTCTAACTGAAATAAGTCACACAGAAAAAGAAACATCATAAGATATCAGTAATACACGGAATGTAAACTTGGCTACACAGGAACTGAATTACAGAACAGAACAGGGTCTCAAATTTAGAAAACCAACTTATGCTTGCTTAAGGGTAAAGGTGAGTTGGGGTGCTGCATAAAACCAGAGATTGAAATGAGCACAGATAAAGTTCCTTAAGCCAAATATGGAATAGACAAGAGCTACTCCTTGCTCAACGAAATGGACTCAACACCGCATATTAAACGCCTAAGAATGTACCTGACGAGTAAGTATCTTAAAACCTATGGATTGCTATGTCTCCGAAAGAGAATCAAGCATGTGTACAGGGGCATAAACGCAGCAGTGATAGGATTGGAGAGGTTCGGTGAGCAAATGAAGACCCTTTGAAGTCATATTGCATGGTACCCATTCCACGGGTTTCAACTACCCAGGTTTTAGGTATTCTTCCTTCAGCTAAAACATGCATGTGGAACCCAGAGTATGATCAACCGTGTGAACGGGACACGTGTTCAAATATGTCTCAGTTTTCCTCCCCTGGTACTCGGGTGCAACATTCCAGACGCTTTACTAACACTCTCCCCACTTGGAGAGTCAGTACCTTTAACCTCCTGTTTGGCCCAGTTTGCAATTTCTGCGGAAGATGAACAGGAATAGCGAGAACCAATGAGAGGCTAGCTGGAGGTGTCTGGACGGGCAAATTTAACTCTCATTTCCCACCAGGAAGAGGAAATAACCAAAGGCTCAGCATGCCGTGCCGGAACCAGATTAGGGCCTGAAGCCATCCTGCGGTGTTGCGGCCAGCTCACAAGAAAGCGAGTTGAAGAAAGGAGCTCAGGGACACTGTAATTCACAAACCTGCAGAGTTATAAATGACAGCTATCGTCCAAAAATAGACTGAAGTAAGGCTGCCAAGAGGACTTGAAAGCAGGGCAGAATTGCAGGAAACCGATTTCAGGAGGTAGACTGGAATTGCATTGAAAGCATAGGAAAAGAGGCAGAACGTCCACAATGATGCACTTGGCCAAAAAGGGCGTATGCGTTTTTTCCTGAATATATTCAGGAAAAAACGCATACGCCCTTTTTGGCCAACCAAGCAAGCTTGCAAAGGAAATCTGCACTACAATGAAGTCTCACTTCCCCCCGGGCAAAAGGGCCATCTGAAAAAAGTGTAAAATCCAGAAAGGCAGGACAGGCCATGGAGAACTGGGAGCCTTGTTATGCTGATGGGCGGGATGTAAATTGCCAACAACCACTCGGGAGAAGTGTATGGTGTTTCCTGAAACATCTAAAAAACAAAGCAACAGAACCTAGGGCACTTCCACTTATGGTCCTATAGCTTAGGGAAATTAAAATCAAAAAGACACAGCCACCCCAAAGTTTGGAACGGCTCTGTTTACAAGAACCTCGTTTACAGTACAAGTTCAACATCGCAGAAAGTGAAAAATGGATAAAGAAGTTGTGGTATTTACTTACAAAGCAATATCACTCAGCAATGAAATCTGTGTCATCAGGCCCTTAGCAGCACAATGAGTGGATTCAGGTATGATGATTCTAACTGAAATAAGTCACACAGAAAAAGAAACATCATAAGATATCAGTAATACACGGAATGTAAACTTGGCTACACAGGAACTGAATTACAGAACAGAACAGGGTCTCAAATTTAGAAAACCAACTTATGCTTGCTTAAGGGTAAAGGTGAGTTGGGGTGCTGCATAAAACCAGAGATTGAAATGAGCACAGATAAAGTTCCTTAAGCCAAATATGGAATAGACAAGAGCTACTCCTTGCTCAACGAAATGGACTCAACACCGCATATTAAACGCCTAAGAATGTACCTGACTAGTAAGTATCTTAAAACCTATGGATTGCTATGTCTCCGAAAGAGAATCAAGCATGTGTACAGGGGCATAAACGCAGCAGTGATAGGATTGGGGAGGTTCGGTGAGCAAATGAAGACCCTTTGAAGTCATATTGCATGGTACCCATTCCACGGGTTTCAACTACCCAGGTTTTAGGTATTCTTCCTTCAGCTAAAACATGCATGTGGAACCCAAGTATGATCAACCATGTGAACGTGAGACGTGTTCAAATATGTCTCAGTTTTCCTCCCCTGGTACTCGGGTGCAACATTCCAGACGCTTTACTAACACTCTCCCCACTTGGAGAGTCAGCGCCTTTAACCTCCTGTTTGGCCCAGTTTGCAATTTCTGCGGAAGCTGAACAGGAATAGCGAGAACCAATGAGAGGCTAGCTGGAGGTGTCTGGACGGGCAAATTTAACTCTCATTTCCCACCAGGAAGAGGAAATAACCAAAGACTCAGTGTGCCGTGCCGGAACCAGATTAGGGCCTGAAGCCATCCTGCGGTGTTGCGGCCAGGTCACAAGAAAGCGAGTTGAAGAAAGGAGCTCAGGGGCACTGTAATTCACAAACCTGCAGAGTTATAAATGACAGCTATCGTCCAAAAATAGACTGAAGTAAGGCTGCCAAGAGGACTTGAAAGCGGGGCAGAATTGCAGGAAACCGATTTTAGGAGGTAGACTGGAATTGCATTGAATGCATAGGAAAAGAGGCAGAACGTCCACAATGATGCACTGGGCCAAAAAGGGCGTATGCGTTTTTTCCTGAATATATTCAGGAAAAAACGCATACGCCCTTTTTGGCCAACCAAGCAAGCTTGCAAAGGAAATCTGCACTACAATGAAGTCTCACTTCCCCCCGGTCAAAAGGGCCATCTGAAAAAAGTGTAAAATCCAGAAAGGCAGGACAGGCCATGGAGAACTGGGAGCCTTGTTATGCTGATGGGCGGGATGTAAATTGCCAACAACCACTCGGGAGAAGTGTATGGTGTTTCCTGAAACATCTAAAAAACAAAGCAACAGAGCCTAGGGCACTTCCACTTATGGTCCTATAGCTTAGGGAATTCAAAATCAAAAAGACACAGCCACCCCAAAGTTTGGAACGGCTCTGTTTACAAGAACCTCGTTTACAGTACAAGTTCAACATCGCAGAAAGTGAAAAATGGATAAAGAAGTTGTGGTATTTACTTACAAAGCAATATCACTCAGCAATGAAATCTGTGTCATCAGGCCCTTAGCAGCACAATGAGTGGATTCAGGTATGATGATTCTAACTGAAATAAGTCACACAGAAAAAGAAACATCATAAGATATCAGTAATACACGGAATGTAAACTTGGCTACACAGGAACTGAATTACAGAACAGAACAGGGTCTCAAATTTAGAAAACCAACTTATGCTTGCTTAAGGGTAAAGGTGAGTTGGGGTGCTGCATAAAACCAGAGATTGAAATGAGCACAGATAAAGTTCCTTAAGCCAAATATGGAATAGACAAGAGCTACTCCTTGCTCAACGAAATGGACTCAACACCGCATATTAAACGCCTAAGAATGTACCTGACGAGTAAGTATCTTAAAACCTATGGATTGCTATGTCTCCGAAAGAGAATCAAGCATGTGTACAGGGGCATAAACGCAGCAGTGATAGGATTGGAGAGGTTCGGTGAGCAAATGAAGACCCTTTGAAGTCATATTGCATGGTACCCATTCCACGGGTTTCAACTACCCAGGTTTAAGGTATTCTTCCTTCAGCTAAAACATGCATGTGGAACCCAGAGTATGATCAACCGTGTGAACGGGACACGTGTTCAAATATGTCTCAGTTTTCCTCCCCTGGTACTCGGGTGCAACATTCCAGACGCTTTACTAACACTCTCCCCACTTGGAGAGTCAGTACCTTTAACCTCCTGTTTGGCCCAGTTTGCAATTTCTGCGGAAGATGAACAGGAATAGCGAGAACCAATGAGAGGCTAGCTGGAGGTGTCTGGACGGGCAAATTTAACTCTCATTTCCCACCAGGAAGAGGAAATAACCAAAGGCTCAGCATGCCGTGCCGGAACCAGATTAGGGCCTGAAGCCATCCTGCGGTGTTGCGGCCAGCTCACAAGAAAGCGAGTTGAAGAAAGGAGCTCAGGGACACTGTAATTCACAAACCTGCAGAGTTATAAATGACAGCTATCGTCCAAAAATAGACTGAAGTAAGGCTGCCAAGAGGACTTGAAAGCAGGGCAGAATTGCAGGAAACCGATTTCAGGAGGTAGACTGGAATTGCATTGAAAGCATAGGAAAAGAGGCAGAACGTCCACAATGATGCACTTGGCCAAAAAGGGCGTATGCGTTTTTTCCTGAATATATTCAGGAAAAAACGCATACGCCCTTTTTGGCCAACCAAGCAAGCTTGCAAAGGAAATCTGCACTACAATGAAGTCTCACTTCCCCCCGGTCAAAAGGGCCATCTGAAAAAAGTGTAAAATCCAGAAAGACAACAGGCATTGAGAACTGGGAGCCTTGTTATGTTGATGGGCGGGATGTAAATTGCCAACAGACACTCAGGAGAAGTGTATGGTGTTTCCTGAAACATCTAAAAAACAAAGCAACAGAGCCTAGGGCACTGCCACTTATGGTCCTAAGGCTTAGGGAATTTAAAATCAAAAAGACACAGCCACCCCAAAGTTTGGAACGGCTCTGTTTACAAGAGCCTCGTTTAAAGTATAAGTTCAACATCGCAGAAAGTGAAAAATGGATAAAGAAGTTGTGGTATTTACTTACAAAGCAATATCACTCAGCAATGAAATCTATGTCATCAGGCCCTTAGCAGCACAATGAGTGGATTCAGGTATGATGATTCTAACTGAAATAAGTCACACAGAAAAAGAAACATCATAAGATATCAGTAATACACGGAATGTAAACCTGGCTACACAGGAACTGAATTACAGAACAGAACAGGGTCTCAAATTTAGAAAACCAACTTATGTTTGCTTAAGGGTAAAGGTGAATTGGGATGCTGCATAACCAGAGATCGAAATGAGCACAGATAAAGTTCCTTAAGCCAAATATGGAATAGACAAGAGCTACTCCTTGCTCAACGAAATGGACTCAACACCCCATATTAAAGGCCTAAGAATGTACCTGACTAGTAAGTATCTTAAAACCTATGGATTGCTATGTCTCCAAAAGAGAATCAAGCGTGTGTACAGGGGCATAAACGCAGCAGTGATAGGATTGGAGAGGTTCGGTGAGCAAATGAAGACCCTTTGAAGTCATATTGCATGGTACCCATTCCACGGGTCTCAACTCCCCAGGTTTAAGGTATTCTTCCTTCAGCTAAAACATGCATGTGGAACCCAGAGTATGATCAACCGTGTGAACGGGACACGTGTTCAAATATGTCTCAGTTTTCCTCCCCTGGTACTCGGGTGCAACATTCCAGACGCTTTACTAACACTCTCCCCACTTGGAGAGTCAGTCCCTTTAACCTCCTGTTTGGCCCAGTTTGCAATTTCTGCGGAAGATGAACAGGAATAGCGAGAACCAATGAGAGACTAGCTGGAGGTGTCTGGACGGGCAAATTTAACTCTCATTTCCCACCAGGAAGAGGAAATAACCAAAGGCTCAGCGTGCCGTGCTGGAACCAGATTAGGGCCTGAAGCCATCCTGCGGTGTTGCGGCCAGGTCACAAGTAAGCGAGTTGAAGAAAGGAGCTCAGGGGCACTGTAATTCACAAACCTGCAGAGTTATAAATGACAGCTATCGTCCAAAAATAGACTGAAGTAAGGCTGCCAAGAGGACTTGAAAGCGGGGCAGAATTGCAGGAAACCGATTTTAGGATGTAGACTGGAATTGCATTGAATGCATAGGAAAAGAGGCAGAACGTCCACAATGATGCACTGGGCCAAAAAGGGCGTATGCGTTTTTTCCTGAATATATTCAGGAAAAAACGCATACGCCCTTTTTGGCCAACCAAGCAAGCTTGCAAAGGAAATCTGCACTACAATGAAGTCTCACTTCCCCCCGGTCAAAAGGGCCATCTGAAAAAAGTGTAAAATCCAGAAAGGCAGGACAGGCCATGGAGAACTGGGAGCCTTGTTATGCTGATGGGCGGGATGTAAATTGCCAACAACCACTCGGGAGAAGTGTATGGTGTTTCCTGAAACATCTAAAAAACAAAGCAACAGAGCCTAGGGCACTTCCACTTATGGTCCTATAGCTTAGGGAATTCAAAGTCAAAAAGACACAGCCACCCCAAAGTTTGGAACGGCTCTGTTTACAAGAACCTCGTTTACAGTACAAGTTCAACATCGCAGAAAGTGAAAAATGGATAAAGAAGTTGTGGTATTTACTTACAAAGCAATATCACTCAGCAATGAAATCTGTGTCATCAGGCCCTTAGCAGCACAATGAGTGGATTCAGGTATGATGATTCTAACTGAAATAAGTCACACAGAAAAAGAAACATCATAAGATATCAGTAATACACGGAATGTAAACTTGGCTACACAGGAACTGAATTACAGAACAGAACAGGGTCTCAAATTTAGAAAACCAACTTATGCTTGCTTAAGGGTAAAGGTGAGTTGGGGTGCTGCATAAAACCAGAGATTGAAATGAGCACAGATAAAGTTCCTTAAGCCAAATATGGAATAGACAAGAGCTACTCCTTGCTCAACGAAATGGACTCAACACCGCATATTAAACGCCTAAGAATGTACCTGACGAGTAAGTATCTTAAAACCTATGGATTGCTATGTCTCCGAAAGAGAATCAAGCATGTGTACAGGGGCATAAACGCAGCAGTGATAGGATTGGAGAGGTTCGGTGAGCAAATGAAGACCCTTTGAAGTCATATTGCATGGTACCCATTCCACGGGTTTCAACTACCCAGGTTTTAGGTATTCTTCCTTCAGCTAAAACATGCATGTGGAACCCAGAGTATGATCAACCGTGTGAACGGGACACGTGTTCAAATATGTCTCAGTTTTCCTCCCCTGGTACTCGGGTGCAACATTCCAGACGCTTTACTAACACTCTCCCCACTTGGAGAGTCAGTACCTTTAACCTCCTGTTTGGCCCAGTTTGCAATTTCTGCGGAAGATGAACAGGAATAGCGAGAACCAATGAGAGGCTAGCTGGAGGTGTCTGGACGGGCAAATTTAACTCTCATTTCCCACCAGGAAGAGGAAATAACCAAAGGCTCAGCATGCCGTGCCGGAACCAGATTAGGGCCTGAAGCCATCCTGCGGTGTTGCGGCCAGCTCACAAGAAAGCGAGTTGAAGAAAGGAGCTCAGGGACACTGTAATTCACAAACCTGCAGAGTTATAAATGACAGCTATCGTCCAAAAATAGACTGAAGTAAGGCTGCCAAGAGGACTTGAAAGCAGGGCAGAATTGCAGGAAACCGATTTCAGGAGGTAGACTGGAATTGCATTGAAAGCATAGGAAAAGAGGCAGAACGTCCACAATGATGCACTTGGCCAAAAAGGGCGTATGCGTTTTTTCCTGAATATATTCAGGAAAAAACGCATACGCCCTTTTTGGCCAACCAAGCAAGCTTGCAAAGGAAATCTGCACTACAATGAAGTCTCACTTCCCCCCGGTCAAAAGGGCCATCTGAAAAAAGTGTAAAATCCAGAAAGACAACAGGCATTGAGAACTGGGAGCCTTGTTATGTTGATGGGCGGGATGTAAATTGCCAACAGACACTCAGGAGAAGTGTATGGTGTTTCCTGAAACATCTAAAAAACAAAGCAACAGAGCCTAGGGCACTGCCACTTATGGTCCTAAGGCTTAGGGAATTTAAAATCAAAAAGACACAGCCACCCCAAAGTTTGGAACGGCTCTGTTTACAAGAGCCTCGTTTAAAGTATAAGTTCAACATCGCAGAAAGTGAAAAATGGATAAAGAAGTTGTGGTATTTACTTACAAAGCAATATCACTCAGCAATGAAATCTATGTCATCAGGCCCTTAGCAGCACAATGAGTGGATTCAGGTATGATGATTCTAACTGAAATAAGTCACACAGAAAAAGAAACATCATAAGATATCAGTAATACACGGAATGTAAACCTGGCTACACAGGAACTGAATTACAGAACAGAACAGGGTCTCAAATTTAGAAAACCAACTTATGTTTGCTTAAGGGTAAAGGTGAATTGGGATGCTGCATAACCAGAGATCGAAATGAGCACAGATAAAGTTCCTTAAGCCAAATATGGAATAGACAAGAGCTACTCCTTGCTCAACGAAATGGACTCAACACCCCATATTAAAGGCCTAAGAATGTACCTGACTAGTAAGTATCTTAAAACCTATGGATTGCTATGTCTCCAAAAGAGAATCAAGCGTGTGTACAGGGGCATAAACGCAGCAGTGATAGGATTGGAGAGGTTCGGTGAGCAAATGAAGACCCTTTGAAGTCATATTGCATGGTACCCATTCCACGGGTCTCAACTCCCCAGGTTTAAGGTATTCTTCCTTCAGCTAAAACATGCATGTGGAACCCAGAGTATGATCAACCGTGTGAACGGGACACGTGTTCAAATATGTCTCAGTTTTCCTCCCCTGGTACTCGGGTGCAACATTCCAGACGCTTTACTAACACTCTCCCCACTTGGAGAGTCAGTCCCTTTAACCTCCTGTTTGGCCCAGTTTGCAATTTCTGCGGAAGATGAACAGGAATAGCGAGAACCAATGAGAGACTAGCTGGAGGTGTCTGGACGGGCAAATTTAACTCTCATTTCCCACCAGGAAGAGGAAATAACCAAAGGCTCAGCGTGCCGTGCTGGAACCAGATTAGGGCCTGAAGCCATCCTGCGGTGTTGCGGCCAGGTCACAAGTAAGCGAGTTGAAGAAAGGAGCTCAGGGGCACTGTAATTCACAAACCTGCAGAGTTATAAATGACAGCTATCGTCCAAAAATAGACTGAAGTAAGGCTGCCAAGAGGACTTGAAAGCGGGGCAGAATTGCAGGAAACCGATTTCAGGAGGTAGACTGGAATTGCATTGAAAGCATAGGAAAAGAGGCAGAACGTCCACAATGACGCACTTGGCCAAAAAGGGCGTATGCGTTTTTTCCTGAATATATTCAGGAAAAAACGCATACGCCCTTTTTGGTCAACCAAGCAAGCTTGCAAAGGAAATCTGCCCTACAATGAAGTCTCTCTTCCCCCCAGTCAAAAGGGCCATCTGAAAAAAGTGTAAAATGCAGAAAGGCAGGACAGGCCATGGAGAACTGGGAGCCTTGTTATGCTGATGGGCGGGATGTAAATTGCCAACAGACACTCGGGAGAAGTGTATGGTGTTTCCTGAAACATCTAAAAAACAAAGCAACAGAACCTAGGGCACTGCCACTTATGGTCCTATAGCTTAGGGAAATTAAAATCAAAAAGACACAGCCACCCCAAAGTTTGGAACGGCTCTGTTTACAAGAACCTCGTTTACAGTACAAGTTCAACATCGCAGAAAGTGAAAAATGGATAAAGAAGTTGTGGTATTTACTTACAAAGCAATATCACTCAGCAATGAAATCTGTGTCATCAGGCCCTTAGCAGAACAATGAGTGGATTCAGGTATGATGATTCTAACTGAAATAAGTCACACAGAAAAAGAAACATCATAAGATATCACTAATACACGGAATGTAAACCTGGCTACACAGGAATTGAATTCCAAAACAGAACAGGGTCGCAAATTTAGAAAACCAACTTATGCTTGCTTAAGGGGAAAGGTGAGTTGGGGTGCTGCATAAAACCAGAGATTGAAATGAGCACAGATAAAGTTCCTTAAGCCAAATATGGAATAGACAAGAGCTACTCCTTGCTCAACGAAATGGACTCAACACCGCATATTAAACGCCTAAGAATGTACCTGACTAGTAAGTATCTTAAAACCTATGGATTGCTATGTCTCCGAAAGAGAATCAAGCATGTGTACAGGGGCATAAACGCAGCAGTGATAGGATTGGAGAGGTTCGGTGAGCAAATGAAGACCCTTTGAAGTCATATTGCATGGTACCCATTCCACGGGTTTCAACTACCCAGGTTTTAGGTATTCTTCCTTCAGCTAAAACATGCATATGGAACCCAAGTATGATCAACCATGTGAACGGGAGACGTGTTCAAATATGTCTCAGTTTTCCTCCCCTGGTACTCGGGTGCAACATTCCAGACGCTTTACTAACACTCTCCCCACTTCGAGAGTCAGTACCTTTAACCTCCTGTTTGGCCCAGTTTGCAATTTCTGCGGAAGATGAACAGGAATAGCGAGAACCAATGAGAGGCTAGCTGGAGGTGTCTGGACGGGCAAATTTAACTCTCATTTCCCACCAGGAAGAGGAAATAACCAAAGGCTCAGCGTGCCGTGCCGGAACCAGATTAGGGCCTGAAGCCATCCTGCGGTGTTGCGGCCAGCTCACAAGAAAGCGAGTTGAAGAAAGGAGCTCAGGGGCACTGTAATTCACAAACCTGCAGAGTTATAAATGACAGCTATCGTCCAAAAATAGACTGAAGTAAGGCTGCCAAGAGGACTTGAAAGCGGGGCAGAATTGCAGGAAACCGATTTTAGGAGGTAGACTGTAATTGCATTGAATGTATAGGAAAAGAGGCAGAACGTCCACAATGATGCACTTGGCCAAAAAGGGCGTATGCGTTTTTTCCTGAATATATTCAGGAAAAAACGCATACGCCCTTTTTGGCCAACCAAGCAAGCTTGCAAAGGAAATCTGCACTACAATGAAGTCTCACTTCCCCCCGGTCAAAAGGGCCATCTGAAAAAAGTGTAAAATCCAGAAAGGCAGGACAGGCCATGGAGAACTGGGAGCCTTGTTATGCTGATGGGCGGGATGTAAATTGCCAACAACCACTCGGGAGAAGTGTATGGTGTTTCCTGAAACATCTAAAAAACAAAGCAACAGAGCCTAGGGCACTGCGACTTATGGTCCTAAGGCTTAGGGAATTTAAAATCAAAAAGACACAGCCACCCCAAAGTTTGGAACGGCTCTGTTTACAAGAACCTCGTTTACAGTACAAGTTCAACATCGCAGAAAGTGAAAAATGGATAAAGAAGTTGTGGTATTTACTTACAAAGCAATATCACTCAGCAATGAAATCTATGTCATCAGGCCCTTAGCAGCACAATGAGTGGATTCAGGTATGATGATTCTAACTGAAATAAGTCACACAGAAAAAGAAACATCATAAGATATCAGTAATACACGGAATGTAAACCTGGCTACACAGGAACTGAATTACAGAACAGAACAGGGTCTCAAATTTAGAAAACCAACTTATGCTTGCTTAAGGGTAAAGGTGAATTGGGATGCTGCATAACCAGAGATCGAAATGAGCACAGATAAAGTTCCTTAAGCCAAATATGGAATAGACAAGAGCTACTCCTTGCTCAACGAAATGGACTCAACACCGCATATTAAACGCCTAAGAATGTATCTGACTAGTAAGTATCTTAAAACCTATGGATTGCTATGTCTCCAAAAGAGAATCAAGCGTGTGTACAGGGGCATAAACGCAGCAGTGATAGGATTGGAGAGGTTCGGTGAGCAAATGAAGACCCTTTGAAGTCATATTGCATGGTACCCATTCCACGGGTCTCAACTCTCCAGGTTTAAGGTATTCTTCCTTCAGCTAAAACATGCATGTGGAACCCAGAGTATGATCAACCGTGTGAACGGGACACGTGTTCAAATATGTCTCAGTTTTCCTCCCCTGGTACTCGGGTGCAACATTCCAGACGCTTTACTAACACTCTCCCCACTTGGAGAGTCAGTCCCTTTAACCTCCTGTTTGGCCCAGTTTGCAATTTCTGCGGAAGATGAACAGGAATAGCGAGAACCAATGAGAGACTAGCTGGAGGTGTCTGGACGGGCAAATTTAACTCTCATTTCCCACCAGGAAGAGGAATTAACCAAAGGCTCAGCGTGCCATGCCGGAACCACATTAGGGCCTGAAGCCATCCTGCGGTGTTGCGGCCAGGTCACAAGAAAGCGAGTTGAAGAAAGGAGCTCAGGGGCACTGCAATTCACAAACCTGCAGAGTTATAAATGACAGCTATCGTCCAAAAATAGACTGAAGTAAGGCTGCCAAGAGGACTTGAAAGCGGGGCAGAATTGCAGGAAACCGATTTCAGGAGGTAGACTGGAATTGCATTGAAAGCATAGGAAAAGAGGCAGAACGTCCACAATGATGCACTTGGCCAAAAAGGGCGTATGCGTTTTTTCCTGAATATATTCAGGAAAAAACGCATACGCCCTTTTTGGCCAACCAAGCAAGCTTGCAAAGGAAATCTGCACTACAATGAAGTCTCACTTCGCCCCGGTCAAAAGGGCCATCTGAAAAAAGTGTAAAATCCAGAAAGACAGGACAGGCCATGGAGAACTGGGAGCCTTGTTATGCTGATGGGCGGGATGTAAATTGCCAACAGACACTTGGGAGAAGTGTATGGTGTTTCCTGAAACATCTAAAATACAAATCAACAGAGCCTAGGGCACTTCCACTTATGGTCCTATAGCTTAGGAAAATTAAAATCAAAAAGACACAGCCACCCCAAAGTTTGGAACGGCTCTGTTTACAAGAACCTCGTTTACAGTACAAGTTCAACATCGCAGAAAGTGAAAAATGGATAAAGAAGTTGTGGTATTTACTTACAAAACAATATCACTCAGCAATGAAATCTGTGTCATCAGGCCCTTAGCAGCACAATGAGTGGATTCAGGTATGATGATTCTAACTGAAGTAAGTCACACAGAAAAAGAAACATCATAAGATATCAGTAATACACGGAATGTAAACTTGGCTACACAGGAACTGAATTACAGAACAGAACAGGGTCTCAAATTTAGAAAAGCAACTTATGCTTGCTTAAGGGTAAAGGTGAGTTGAGGTGCTGCATAAAACCAGAGATTGAAATGAGCACAGATAAAGTTCCTTAAGCCAAATATAGAATAGACAAGAGCTACTCCTTGCTCAACGAAATGGACTCAACACCGCATATTAAACGCCTAAGAATGTACCTGACTAGTAAGTATCTTAAAACCTATGGATTGCTATGTCTCCGAAAGAGAATCAAGCGTGTGTACAGGGGCATAAACGCAGCAGTGATAGGATTGGAGAGGTTCGGTGAGCAAATGAAGACCCTTTGAAGTCATATTGCATGGTACCCATTACACGGGTCTCAACTACCCAGGTTTAAGGTATTCTTCCTTCAGCTAAAACATGCATGTGGAACCTAGAGTATGATCAACCAAGTGATCGGGAGACGTGTTCAAATATGTCTCAGTTATCCTCCCCTGGTACTCGGGTGCAACATTCCAGACGCTTTACTAGCACTCTCCCGACTTGGAGAGTCAGTCCCTTTAACCTCCTGTTTGGCCCAGTTTGCAATTTCTGCGGAAGATGAACAGGAATAGCGAGAACCAATGAGAGGCTAGCTGCAGGTGTCTGGACGGGCAAATTTAACTCTCATTTCCCACCAGGAAGAGGAATTAACCAAAGGCTCAGCATGCCAGGCCGGAACCAGATTAGGGCCTGAAGCCATCCTGCGGTGTTGCGGCCAGGTCACAAGAAAGCGAGTTGAAGAAAGGAGCTCAGGGGCACTGTAATTCACAAACCTGCAGAGTTATAAATGACAGCTATCGTCCAAAAATAGACTGAAGTAAGGCTGCCAAGAGGACTTGAAAGCGGGGCAGAATTGCAGGAAACCGATTTCAGGAGGTAGACTGGAATTGCATTGAAAGCATAGGAAAAGAGGCAGAACGTCCACAATGATGCACTTGGCCAAAAAGGGCGTATGCGTTTTTTCCTGAATATATTCAGGAAAAAACGCATACGCCCTTTTTGGCCAACCAAGCAAGCTTGCAAAGGAAATCTGCACTACAATGAAGTCTCACTTCCCCCCGGTCAAAAGGGCCATCTGAAAAAAGTGTAAAATCCAGAAAGACAACAGGCATTGAGAACTGGGAGCCTTGTTATGTTGATGGGCGGGATGTAAATTGCCAACAGACACTCAGGAGAAGTGTATGGTGTTTCCTGAAACATCTAAAAAACAAAGCAACAGAGCCTAGGGCACTGCCACTTATGGTCCTATAGCTTAGGGAAATTAAATTCAAAAAGACACAGCCACCCCAAAGTTTGGAACGGCTCTGTTTACAAGAACCTCGTTTACAGTACAAGTTCAACATCGTAGAAAGTGAAAAATGGATAAAGAAGTTGTGGTATTTACTTACAAAGCAATATCACTCAGCAATGAAATCTATGTCATCAGGCCCTTAGCAGCACAATGAGTGGATTCAGGTATGATGATTCTAACTGAAATAAGTCACACAGAAAAAGAAACATCATAAGATATCAGTAATACACGGAATGTAAAGTTGGCTACACAGGAAATGAATTACAGAACAGAACAGGGTCTCAAATTTAGAAAACCAACTTATGCTTGCTTAAGGGGAAAGGTGAGTTGGGGTGCTGCATAAAACCAGAGATTGAAATGAGCACAGATAAAGTTACTTAAGCCAAATATAGAATAGACAAGAGCTACTCCTTGCTCAACGAAATGGACTCAACACCGCATATTAAACGCCTAAGAATGTACCTGACTAGTAAATATCTTAAAACCTATGGATTGCTATGTCTCCGAAAGAGAATCAAGCATGTGTACAGGGGCATAAACGCAGCAGTGATAGGATTGGAGAGGTTCGGTGAGCAAATGAAGACCCTTTGAAGTCATATTGCATGGTACCCATTACACGGGTCTCAACTCTCCAGGTTTAAGGTATTCTTCCTTCAGCTAAAACATGCATGTGGAACTCAAGTATGATCAACCATGTGAACGGGAGACGTGTTCAAATATGTCTCAGTTTTCCTCCCCTGGTACTCGGGTGCAACATTCCAGACGCTTTACTAACACTCTCCCCACTTGGAGAGTCAGCGCCTTTAACCTCCTGTTTGGCCCAGTTTGCAATTTCTGCGGAAGATGAACAGGAATAGCGAGAACCAATGAGAGACTAGCTGGAGGTGTCTGGACGGGCAAATATAACTCTCATTTCCCACCAGGAAGAGGAAATAACCAGAGGCTCAGCGTGCCATGCCGGAACCAGATTAGGGCCTGAAGCCATCCTGCGGTGTTGCGGCCAGGTCACAAGAAAGCCAGTTGAAGAAAGGAGCTCAGGGGCACTGTAATTCACAAACCTGCAGAGTTATAAATGACAGCTATCGTCCAAAAATAGACTGAAGTAAGGCTGCCAAGAGGACTTGAAAGCGGGGCAGAATTGCAGGAAACCCATTTCAGGAGGTAGACTGGAATTGCATTGAAAGCATAGGAAAAGAGGCAGAACGTCCACAATGATGCACTTGGCCAAAAAGGGCGTATGCGTTTTTTCCTGAATATATTCAGGAAAAAACGCATACGCCCTTTTTGGCCAACCAAGCAAGCTTGCAAAGGAAATCTGCACTACAATGAAGTCTCACTTCCCCCCGGTCAAAAGGGCCATCTGAAAAAAGTGTAAAATCCAGAAAGGCAGGACAGGCCATGGAGAACTGGGAGCCTTGTTATGCTGATGGGCGGGATGTAAATTGCCAACAGACACTCCGGAGAAGTGTATGGTGTTTCCTGAAACATCTAAAAAACAAAGCAACAGAGCCTAGGGCACTGCCACTTATGGTCCTATAGCTTAGGGAAATTAAATTCAAAAAGACACAGCCACCCCAAAGTTTGGGACGTCTCTGTTTACAAGAACCTCGTTTACAGTACAAGTTCAACATCGTAGAAAGTGAAAAATGGATAAAGAAGTTGTGGTATTTACTTACAAAGCAATATCACTCAGCAATGAAATCTATGTCATCAGGCCCTTAGCAGCACAATGAGTGGATTCAGGTATGATGATTCTAACTGAAATAAGTCACACAGAAAAAGAAACATCATAAGATATCAGTAATACACGGAATGTAAACTTGGCTACACAGGAACTGAATTACAGAACAGAACAGGGTCTCAAATTTAGAAAACCAACTTATGCTTGCTTAAGGGTAAAGGTGAGTTGGGGTGCTGCATAAAACCAGAGATTGAAATGAGCACAGATAAAGTTCCTTAAGCCAAATATGGAATAGACAAGAGCTACTCCTACTCAACGAAATGGACTCAACACCGCATATTAAACGCCTAAGAATGTACCTGACTAGTAAGTATCTTAAAACCTATGGATTGCTATGTCTCCGAAAGAGAATCAAGCATGTGTACAGGGGCATAAACGCAGCAGTGATAGGATTGGCGAGGTTCGTGAGCACATGAAGACCCTTTGAAGACATATTGCATGGTACCCATTCCACGGGTTTCAACTACCCAGGTTTTAGGTATTCTTCCTTCAGCTAAAACATGCATGTGGAACCTAGAGTATGATCAACCATGTGATCGGGAGACGTGTTCAAATATGTCTCAGTTTTCCTCCCCTGGTACTCGGGTGCAACATTCCAGACGCTTTACTAACACTCTCCCCACTTGGAGAGTCAGTCCCTTTAACCTCCTGTTTGGCCCAGTTTGCAATTTCTGCGGAAGATGAACAGGAATAGCGAGAACCAATGAGAGACTAGCTGGAGGTGTCTGGATGGGCAAATTTAACTCTCATTTCCCACCTGGAAGAGGAATTAACCAAAGGCTCAGCGTGCCGTGCCAGAACCAGATTAGGGCCTGAAGACATCCTGCGGTGTTGCGGCCAGGTCACAAGAAAGCGAGTTGAAGAAAGGAGCTCAGGGGCACTGTAATTCACAAACCTGCAGAGTTATAAATGACAGCTATCGTCCAAAAATAGACTGAAGTAAGGCTGCCAAGAGGACTTGAAAGCGGGGCAGAATTGCAGGAAACCCATTTCAGGAGGTAGACTGGAATTGCATTGAAAGCATAGGAAAAGAGGCAGAACGTCCACAATGATGCACTTGGCCAAAAAGGGCGTATGCGTTTTTTCCTGAATATATTCAGGAAAAAACGCATACGCCCTTTTTGGCCAACCAAGCAAGCTTGCAAAGGAAATCTGCACTACAATGAAGTCTCACTTCCCCCCGGTCAAAAGGGCCATCTGAAAAAAGTGTAAAGTCCAGAAAGGCAGGACAGGCCATGGAGAACTGGGAGCCTTGTTATGCTGATGGGCGGGATGTAAATTGCCAACAGACACTTGGGAGAAGTGTATGGTGTTTCCTGAAACATCTAAAAAACAAAGCAACAGAGCCTAGGGCACTTCCACTTATGGTCCTATAGCTTAGGGAAATTAAAATCAAAAAGACACAGCCACCCCAAAGTTTGGAACGGCTCTGTTTACAAGAACCTCGTTTACAGTACAAGTTCAACATCGCAGAAAGTGAAAAATGGATAAAGAAGTTGTGGTATTCACATACAAAGCAATATCACTCAGCAATGAAATCTATGTCATCAGGCCCTTAGCAGCACAATGAGTGGATTCAGGTATGATGATTCTAACTGAAATAAGTCACACAGAAAAAGAAACATCATAAGATATCAGTAATACACGGAATGTAAAGTTGGCTACACAGGAACTGAATTACAGAACAGAACAGGGTCTCAAATTTAGAAAACCAACTTATGCTTGCTTAAGGGTAAAGGTGAATTGGGATGCTGCATAACCAGAGATCGAAATGAGCACAGATAAAGTTCCTTAAGCCAAATATGGAATAGACAAGAGCTACTCCTTGCTCAACGAAATGGACTCAACACCGCATATTAAACGCCTAAGAATGTATCTGACTAGTAAGTATCTTAAAACCTATGGATTGCTATGTCTCCAAAAGAGAATCAAGCGTGTGTACAGGGGCATAAACGCAGCAGTGATAGGATTGGAGAGGTTCGGTGAGCAAATGAAGACCCTTTGAAGTCATATTGCATGGTACCCATTCCACGGGTCTCAACTCTCCAGGTTTAAGGTATTCTTCCTTCAGCTAAAACATGCATGTGGAACCCAGAGTATGATCAACCGTGTGAACGGGACACGTGTTCAAATATGTCTCAGTTTTCCTCCCCTGGTACTCGGGTGCAACATTCCAGACGCTTTACTAACACTCTCCCCACTTGGACAGTCAGTCCCTTTAACCTCCTGTTTGGCCCAGTTTGCAATTTCTGCGGAAGATGAACAGGAATAGCGAGAACCAATGAGAGACTAGCTGGA
The DNA here is from genome assembly GCF_949987515.2 of Delphinus delphis. NCBI lineage: Eukaryota > Metazoa > Chordata > Mammalia > Artiodactyla > Delphinidae > Delphinus > Delphinus delphis. The sequence goes on from NW_027192660.1 coordinate 259,200, forward strand.
GGTGTCTGGACGGGCAAATTTAACTCTCATTTCCCACCAGGAAGAGGAAATAACCAAAGGCTCAGCGTGCCGTGCTGGAACCAGATTAGGGCCTAAAGCCATCCTGCGGTGTTGCGGCCAGGTCACAAGAAAGCGAGTTGAAGAAAGGAGCTCAGGGGCACTGTAATTCACAAACCTGCAGAGTTATAAATGACAGCTATCGTCCAAAAATAGACTGAAGTAAGGCTGCCAAGAGGACTTGAAAGCGGGGCAGAATTGCAGGAAACCCATTTCAGGAGGTAGACTGGAATTGCATTGAAAGCATAGGAAAAGAGGCAGAACGTCCACAATGATGCACTTGGCCAAAAAGGGCGTATGCGTTTTTTCCTGAATATATTCAGGAAAAAACGCATACGCCCTTTTTGTCCAACCAAGCAAGCTTGCAAAGGAAATCTGCACTACAATGAAGTCTCACTTCCCCCCGGTCAAAAGGGTCATCTGAAAAAAGTGTAAAATCCAGAAAGGCAGGACAGGCCATGGAGAACTGGGAGCCTTGTTATGCTGATGGGCGGGATGTAAATTGCCAACAACCACTGGGGAGAAGTGTATGGTGTTTCCTGAAACATCTAAAAAACAAAGCAACAGAGCCTAGGGCACTGCCACTTATGGTCCTATAGCTTAGGGAAATTAAATTCAAAAAGACACAGCCACCCCAAAGTTTGGGACGTCTCTGTTTACAAGAACCTCGTTTACAGTACAAGTTCAACATCGTAGAAAGTGAAAAATGGATAAAGAAGTTGTGGTATTTACTTACAAAGCAATATCACTCAGCAATGAAATCTATGTCATCAGGCCCTTAGCAGCACAATGAGTGGATTCAGGTATGATGATTCTAACTGAAATAAGTCACACAGAAAAAGAAACATCATAAGATATCAGTAATACACGGAATGTAAAGTTGGCTACACAGGAAATGAATTACAGAACAGAACAGGGTCTCAAATTTAGAAAACCAACTTATGCTTGCTTAAGGGGAAAGGTGAGTTGGGGTGCTGCATAAAACCAGAGATTGAAATGAGCACAGATAAAGTTCCTTAAGCCAAATATAGAATAGACAAGAGCTACTCCTTGCTCAACGAAATGGACTCAACACCGCATATTAAACGCCTAAGAATGTACCTGACTAGTAAGTATCTTAAAACCTATGGATTGCTATGTCTCCGAAAGAGAATCAAGCATGTGTACAGGGGCATAAACGCAGCAGTGATAGGATTGGAGAGGTTCGGTGAGCAAATGAAGACCCTTTGAAGTCATATTGCATGGTACCCATTACACGGGTCTCAACTCTCCAGGTTTAAGGTATTCTTCCTTCAGCTAAAACATGCATGTGGAACTCAAGTATGATCAACCATGTGAACGGGAGACGTGTTCAAATATGTCTCAGTTTTCCTCCCCTGGTACTCGGGTGCAACATTCCAGACGCTTTACTAACACTCTCCCCACTTGGAGAGTCAGCGCCTTTAACCTCCTGTTTGGCCCAGTTTGCAATTTCTGCGGAAGATGAACAGGAATAGCGAGAACCAATGAGAGACTAGCTGGAGGTGTCTGGACGGGCAAATATAACTCTCATTTCCCACCAGGAAGAGGAAATAACCAGAGGCTCAGCGTGCCATGCCGGAACCAGATTAGGGCCTGAAGCCATCCTGCGGTGTTGCGGCCAGGTCACAAGAAAGCCAGTTGAAGAAAGGAGCTCAGGGGCACTGTAATTCACAAACCTGCAGAGTTATAAATGACAGCTATCGTCCAAAAATAGACTGAAGTAAGGCTGCCAAGAGGACTTGAAAGCGGGGCAGAATTGCAGGAAACCCATTTCAGGAGGTAGACTGGAATTGCATTGAAAGCATAGGAAAAGAGGCAGAACGTCCACAATGATGCACTTGGCCAAAAAGGGCGTATGCGTTTTTTCCTGAATATATTCAGGAAAAAACGCATACGCCCTTTTTGGCCAACCAAGCAAGCTTGCAAAGGAAATCTGCACTACAATGAAGTCTCACTTCCCCCCGGTCAAAAGGGCCATCTGAAAAAAGTGTAAAATCCAGAAAGGCAGGACAGGCCATGGAGAACTGGGAGACTTGTTATGCTGATGGGCGGGATGTAAATTGCCAACAGACACTCAGGAGAAGTGTATGGTGTTTCCTGAAACATCTAAAAAACAAAGCAACAGAGCCTAGGGCACTGCCACTTATGGTCCTATAGCTTAGGGAAATTAAATTCAAAAAGACACAGCCACCCCAAAGTTTGGGACGTCTCTGTTTACAAGAACCTCGTTTACAGTACAAGTTCAACATCGTAGAAAGTGAAAAATGGATAAAGAAGTTGTGGTATTTACTTACAAAGCAATATCACTCAGCAATGAAATCTATGTCATCAGGCCCTTAGCAGCACAATGAGTGGATTCAGGTATGATGATTCTAACTGAAATAAGTCACACAGAAAAAGAAACATCATAAGATATCAGTAATACACGGAATGTAAAGTTGGCTACACAGGAAATGAATTACAGAACAGAACAGGGTCTCAAATTTAGAAAACCAACTTATGCTTGCTTAAGGGGAAAGGTGAGTTGGGGTGCTGCATAAAACCAGAGATTGAAATGAGCACAGATAAAGTTCCTTAAGCCAAATATAGAATAGACAAGAGCTACTCCTTGCTCAACGAAATGGACTCAACACCGCATATTAAACGCCTAAGAATGTACCTGACTAGTAAGTATCTTAAAACCTATGGATTGCTATGTCTCCGAAAGAGAATCAAGCATGTGTACAGGGGCATAAACGCAGCAGTGATAGGATTGGAGAGGTTCGGTGAGCAAATGAAGACCCTTTGAAGTCATATTGCATGGTACCCATTACACGGGTCTCAACTCTCCAGGTTTAAGGTATTCTTCCTTCAGCTAAAACATGCATGTGGAACTCAAGTATGATCAACCATGTGAACGGGAGACGTGTTCAAATATGTCTCAGTTTTCCTCCCCTGGTACTCGGGTGCAACATTCCAGACGCTTTACTAACACTCTCCCCACTTGGAGAGTCAGCGCCTTTAACCTCCTGTTTGGCCCAGTTTGCAATTTCTGCGGAAGATGAACAGGAATAGCGAGAACCAATGAGAGACTAGCTGGAGGTGTCTGGACGGGCAAATATAACTCTCATTTCCCACCAGGAAGAGGAAATAACCAGAGGCTCAGCGTGCCATGCCGGAACCAGATTAGGGCCTGAAGCCATCCTGCGGTGTTGCGGCCAGGTCACAAGAAAGCCAGTTGAAGAAAGGAGCTCAGGGGCACTGTAATTCACAAACCTGCAGAGTTATAAATGACAGCTATCGTCCAAAAATAGACTGAAGTAAGGCTGCCAAGAGGACTTGAAAGCGGGGCAGAATTGCAGGAAACCCATTTCAGGAGGTAGACTGGAATTGCATTGAAAGCATAGGAAAAGAGGCAGAACGTCCACAATGATGCACTTGGCCAAAAAGGGCGTATGCGTTTTTTCCTGAATATATTCAGGAAAAAACGCATACGCCCTTTTTGGCCAACCAAGCAAGCTTGCAAAGGAAATCTGCACTACAATGAAGTCTCACTTCCCCCCGGTCAAAAGGGCCATCTGAAAAAAGTGTAAAATCCAGAAAGGCAGGACAGGCCATGGAGAACTGGGAGCCTTGTTATGCTGATGGGCGGGATGTAAATTGCCAACAGACACTCGGGAGAAGTGTATGGTGTTTCCTGAAACATCTAAAAAACAAAGCAACAGAGCCTAGGGCACTGCCACTTATGGTCCTATAGCTTAGGGAAATTAAATTCAAAAAGACACAGCCACCCCAAAGTTTGGGACGTCTCTGTTTACAAGAACCTCGTTTACAGTACAAGTTCAACATCGTAGAAAGTGAAAAATGGATAAAGAAGTTGTGGTATTTACTTACAAAGCAATATCACTCAGCAATGAAATCTATGTCATCAGGCCCTTAGCAGCACAATGAGTGGATTCAGGTATGATGATTCTAACTGAAATAAGTCACACAGAAAAAGAAACATCATAAGATATCAGTAATACACGGAATGTAAAGTTGGCTACACAGGAAATGAATTACAGAACAGAACAGGGTCTCAAATTTAGAAAACCAACTTATGCTTGCTTAAGGGGAAAGGTGAGTTGGGGTGCTGCATAAAACCAGAGATTGAAATGAGCACAGATAAAGTTCCTTAAGCCAAATATAGAATAGACAAGAGCTACTCCTTGCTCAACGAAATGGACTCAACACCGCATATTAAACGCCTAAGAATGTACCTGACTAGTAAGTATCTTAAAACCTATGGATTGCTATGTCTCCGAAAGAGAATCAAGCATGTGTACAGGGGCATAAACGCAGCAGTGATAGGATTGGAGAGGTTCGGTGAGCAAATGAAGACCCTTTGAAGTCATATTGCATGGTACCCATTACACGGGTCTCAACTCTCCAGGTTTAAGGTATTCTTCCTTCAGCTAAAACATGCATGTGGAACTCAAGTATGATCAACCATGTGAACGGGAGACGTGTTCAAATATGTCTCAGTTTTCCTCCCCTGGTACTCGGGTGCAACATTCCAGACGCTTTACTAACACTCTCCCCACTTGGAGAGTCAGCGCCTTTAACCTCCTGTTTGGCCCAGTTTGCAATTTCTGCGGAAGATGAACAGGAATAGCGAGAACCAAGGAGAGACTAGCTGGAGGTGTCTGGACGGGCAAATATAACTCTCATTTCCCACCAGGAAGAGGAAATAACCAGAGGCTCAGCGTGCCATGCCGGAACCAGATTAGGGCCTGAAGCCATCCTGCGGTGTTGCGGCCAGGTCACAAGAAAGCCAGTTGAAGAAAGGAGCTCAGGGGCACTGTAATTCACAAACCTGCAGAGTTATAAATGACAGCTATCGTCCAAAAATAGACTGAAGTAAGGCTGCCAAGAGGACTTGAAAGCGGGGCAGAATTGCAGGAAACCCATTTCAGGAGGTAGACTGGAATTGCATTGAAAGCATAGGAAAAGAGGCAGAACGTCCACAATGATGCACTTGGCCAAAAAGGGCGTATGCGTTTTTTCCTGAATATATTCAGGAAAAAACGCATACGCCCTTTTTGGCCAACCAAGCAAGCTTGCAAAGGAAATCTGCACTACAATGAAGTCTCACTTCCCCCCGGTCAAAAGGGCCATCTGAAAAAAGTGTAAAATCCAGAAAGGCAGGACAGGCCATGGAGAACTGGGAGCCTTGTTATGCTGATGGGCGGGATGTAAATTGCCAACAGACACTCGGGAGAAGTGTATGGTGTTTCCTGAAACATCTAAAAAACAAAGCAACAGAGCCTAGGGCACTGCCACTTATGGTCCTATAGCTTAGGGAAATTAAATTCAAAAAGACACAGCCACCCCAAAGTTTGGGACGTCTCTGTTTACAAGAACCTCGTTTACAGTACAAGTTCAACATCGTAGAAAGTGAAAAATGGATAAAGAAGTTGTGGTATTTACTTACAAAGCAATATCACTCAGCAATGAAATCTATGTCATCAGGCCCTTAGCAGCACAATGAGTGGATTCAGGTATGATGATTCTAACTGAAATAAGTCACACAGAAAAAGAAACATCATAAGATATCAGTAATACACGGAATGTAAAGTTGGCTACACAGGAAATGAATTACAGAACAGAACAGGGTCTCAAATTTAGAAAACCAACTTATGCTTGCTTAAGGGGAAAGGTGAGTTGGGGTGCTGCATAAAACCAGAGATTGAAATGAGCACAGATAAAGTTCCTTAAGCCAAATATAGAATAGACAAGAGCTACTCCTTGCTCAACGAAATGGACTCAACACCGCATATTAAACGCCTAAGAATGTACCTGACTAGTAAGTATCTTAAAACCTATGGATTGCTATGTCTCCGAAAGAGAATCAAGCATGTGTACAGGGGCATAAACGCAGCAGTGATAGGATTGGAGAGGTTCGGTGAGCAAATGAAGACCCTTTGAAGTCATATTGCATGGTACCCATTACACGGGTCTCAACTCTCCAGGTTTAAGGTATTCTTCCTTCAGCTAAAACATGCATGTGGAACTCAAGTATGATCAACCATGTGAACGGGAGACGTGTTCAAATATGTCTCAGTTTTCCTCCCCTGGTACTCGGGTGCAACATTCCAGACGCTTTACTAACACTCTCCCCACTTGGAGAGTCAGCGCCTTTAACCTCCTGTTTGGCCCAGTTTGCAATTTCTGCGGAAGATGAACAGGAATAGCGAGAACCAATGAGAGACTAGCTGGAGGTGTCTGGACGGGCAAATATAACTCTCATTTCCCACCAGGAAGAGGAAATAACCAGAGGCTCAGCGTGCCATGCCGGAACCAGATTAGGGCCTGAAGCCATCCTGCGGTGTTGCGGCCAGGTCACAAGAAAGCCAGTTGAAGAAAGGAGCTCAGGGGCACTGTAATTCACAAACCTGCAGAGTTATAAATGACAGCTATCGTCCAAAAATAGACTGAAGTAAGGCTGCCAAGAGGACTTGAAAGCGGGGCAGAATTGCAGGAAACCCATTTCAGGAGGTAGACTGGAATTGCATTGAAAGCATAGGAAAAGAGGCAGAACGTCCACAATGATGCACTTGGCCAAAAAGGGCGTATGCGTTTTTTCCTGAATATATTCAGGAAAAAACGCATACGCCCTTTTTGGCCAACCAAGCAAGCTTGCAAAGGAAATCTGCACTACAATGAAGTCTCACTTCCCCCCGGTCAAAAGGGCCATCTGAAAAAAGTGTAAAATCCAGAAAGGCAGGACAGGCCATGGAGAACTGGGAGCCTTGTTATGCTGATGGGCGGGATGTAAATTGCCAACAGACACACGGGAGAAGTGTATGGTGTTTCCTGAAACATCTAAAAAACAAAGCAACAGAGCCTAGGGCACTGCCACTTATGGTCCTATAGCTTAGGGAAATTAAATTCAAAAAGACACAGCCACCCCAAAGTTTGGGACGTCTCTGTTTACAAGAACCTCGTTTACAGTACAAGTTCAACATCGTAGAAAGTGAAAAATGGATAAAGAAGTTGTGGTATTTACTTACAAAGCAATATCACTCAGCAATGAAATCTATGTCATCAGGCCCTTAGCAGCACAATGAGTGGATTCAGGTATGATGATTCTAACTGAAATAAGTCACACAGAAAAAGAAACATCATAAGATATCAGTAATACACGGAATGTAAAGTTGGCTACACAGGAAATGAATTACAGAACAGAACAGGGTCTCAAATTTAGAAAACCAACTTATGCTTGCTTAAGGGGAAAGGTGAGTTGGGGTGCTGCATAAAACCAGAGATTGAAATGAGCACAGATAAAGTTCCTTAAGCCAAATATAGAATAGACAAGAGCTACTCCTTGCTCAACGAAATGGACTCAACACCGCATATTAAACGCCTAAGAATGTACCTGACTAGTAAGTATCTTAAAACCTATGGATTGCTATGTCTCCGAAAGAGAATCAAGCATGTGTACAGGGGCATAAACGCAGCAGTGATAGGATTGGAGAGGTTCGGTGAGCAAATGAAGACCCTTTGAAGTCATATTGCATGGTACCCATTACACGGGTCTCAACTCTCCAGGTTTAAGGTATTCTTCCTTCAGCTAAAACATGCATGTGGAACTCAAGTATGATCAACCATGTGAACGGGAGACGTGTTCAAATATGTCTCAGTTTTCCTCCCCTGGTACTCGGGTGCAACATTCCAGACGCTTTACTAACACTCTCCCCACTTGGAGAGTCAGCGCCTTTAACCTCCTGTTTGGCCCAGTTTGCAATTTCTGCGGAAGATGAACAGGAATAGCGAGAACCAATGAGAGACTAGCTGGAGGTGTCTGGACGGGCAAATATAACTCTCATTTCCCACCAGGAAGAGGAAATAACCAGAGGCTCAGCGTGCCATGCCGGAACCAGATTAGGGCCTGAAGCCATCCTGCGGTGTTGCGGCCAGGTCACAAGAAAGCCAGTTGAAGAAAGGAGCTCAGGGGCACTGTAATTCACAAACCTGCAGAGTTATAAATGACAGCTATCGTCCAAAAATAGACTGAAGTAAGGCTGCCAAGAGGACTTGAAAGCGGGGCAGAATTGCAGGAAACCCATTTCAGGAGGTAGACTGGAATTGCATTGAAAGCATAGGAAAAGAGGCAGAACGTCCACAATGATGCACTTGGCCAAAAAGGGCGTATGCGTTTTTTCCTGAATATATTCAGGAAAAAACGCATACGCCCTTTTTGGCCAACCAAGCAAGCTTGCAAAGGAAATCTGCACTACAATGAAGTCTCACTTCCCCCCGGTCAAAAGGGCCATCTGAAAAAAGTGTAAAATCCAGAAAGGCAGGACAGGCCATGGAGAACTGGGAGCCTTGTTATGCTGATGGGCGGGATGTAAATTGCCAACAGACACTCGGGAGAAGTGTATGGTGTTTCCTGAAACATCTAAAAAACAAAGCAACAGAGCCTAGGGCACTGCCACTTATGGTCCTATAGCTTAGGGAAATTAAATTCAAAAAGACACAGCCACCCCAAAGTTTGGGACGTCTCTGTTTACAAGAACCTCGTTTACAGTACAAGTTCAACATCGTAGAAAGTGAAAAATGGATAAAGAAGTTGTGGTATTTACTTACAAAGCAATATCACTCAGCAATGAAATCTATGTCATCAGGCCCTTAGCAGCACAATGAGTGGATTCAGGTATGATGATTCTAACTGAAATAAGTCACACAGAAAAAGAAACATCATAAGATATCAGTAATACACGGAATGTAAAGTTGGCTACACAGGAAATGAATTACAGAACAGAACAGGGTCTCAAATTTAGAAAACCAACTTATGCTTGCTTAAGGGGAAAGGTGAGTTGGGGTGCTGCATAAAACCAGAGATTGAAATGAGCACAGATAAAGTTCCTTAAGCCAAATATAGAATAGACAAGAGCTACTCCTTGCTCAACGAAATGGACTCAACACCGCATATTAAACGCCTAAGAATGTACCTGACTAGTAAGTATCTTAAAACCTATGGATTGCTATGTCTCCGAAAGAGAATCAAGCATGTGTACAGGGGCATAAACGCAGCAGTGATAGGATTGGAGAGGTTCGGTGAGCAAATGAAGACCCTTTGAAGTCATATTGCATGGTACCCATTACACGGGTCTCAACTCTCCAGGTTTAAGGTATTCTTCCTTCAGCTAACACATGCATGTGGAACTCAAGTATGATCAACCATGTGAACGGGAGACATGTTCAAATATGTCTCAGTTTTCCTCCCCTGGTACTCGGGTGCAACATTCCAGACGCTTTACTAACACTCTCCCCACTTGGAGAGTCAGCGCCTTTAACCTCCTGTTTGGCCCAGTTTGCAATTTCTGCGGAAGATGAACAGGAATAGCGAGAACCAATGAGAGACTAGCTGGAGGTGTCTGGACGGGCAAATATAACTCTCATTTCCCACCAGGAAGAGGAAATAACCAGAGGCTCAGCGTGCCATGCCGGAACCAGATTAGGGCCTGAAGCCATCCTGCGGTGTTGCGGCCAGGTCACAAGAAAGCAAGTTGAAGAAAGGAGCTCAGGGGCACTGTAATTCACAAACCTGCAGAGTTATAAATGACAGCTATCGTCCAAAAATAGACTGAAGTAAGGCTGCCAAGAGGACTTGAAAGCGGGGCAGAATTGCAGGAAACCCATTTCAGGAGGTAGACTGGAATTGCATTGAAAGCATAGGAAAAGAGGCAGAACGTCCACAATGATGCACTTGGCCAAAAAGGGCGTATGCGTTTTTTCCTGAATATATTCAGGAAAAAACGCATACGCCCTTTTTGGCCAACCAAGCAAGCTTGCAAAGGAAATCTGCACTACAATGAAGTCTCACTTCCCCCCGGTCAAAAGGGCCATCTGAAAAAAGTGTAAAATCCAGAAAGGCAGGACAGGCCATGGAGAACTGGGAGCCTTGTTATGCTGATGGGCGGGATGTAAATTACCAACAGAAACTCAGGAGAAGTGTATGGTGTTTCCTGAAACATCTAAAAAACAAAGCAACAGAGCCTAGGGCACTGCCACTTATGGTCCTATAGCTTAGGGAAATTAAAATCAAATAGACACAGCCACCCCAAAGTTTGGGACGCCTCTGTTTACAAGAACCTCATTTACAGTACAAGTTCAACATCGCAGAAAGTGAAAAATGGATAAAGAAGTTGTGGTATTTACTTACAAAGCAATATCACTCAGCAATGAAATCTATGTCATCAGGCCCTTAGCAGCACAATGAGTGGATTCAGGTATGATGATTCTAACTGAAATAAGTCACACAGAAAAAGAAACATCATAAGATATCAGTAATACACGGAATGTAAACTTGGCTACACAGGAACTGAATTACAGAACAGAACAGGGTCTCAAATTTAGAAAACCAACTTATGCTTGCTTAAGGGTAAAGGTGAGTTGGGGTGCTGCATAAAACCAGAGATTGAAATGAGCACAGATAAAGTTCCTTAAGCCAAATATGGAATAGACAAGAGCTACTCCTACTCAACGAAATGGACTCAAAACCGCATATTAAACGCCTAAGAATGTACCTGACTAGTAAGTATCTTAAAACCTATGGATTGCTATGTCTCCGAAAGAGAATCAAGCGTGTGTACAGGGGCATAAACGCAGCAGTGATAGGATTGGAGAGGTTCGGTGAGCAAATGAAGACCCTTTGAAGTCATATTGCATGGTACCCATTACACGGGTCTCAACTACCCAGGTTTAAGGTATTCTTCCTTCAGCTAAAACATGCATGTGGAACCTAGAGTATGATCAACCATGTGATCGGGAGACGTGTTCAAATATGTCTCAGTTATCCTCCCCTGGTACTCGGGTGCAACATTCCAGACGCTTTACTAGCACTCTCCCGACTTGGAGAGTCAGTCCCTTTAACCTCCTGTTTGGCCCAGTTTGCAATTTCTGCGGAAGATGAACAGGAATAGCGAGAACCAATGAGAGGCTAGCTGCAGGTGTCTGGACAGGCAAATTTAACTCTCATTTCCCACCAGGAAGAGGAATTAACCAAAGGCTCAGCATGCCGGGCCGGAACCAGATTAGGGCCTGAAGCCATCCTGCGGTGTTGCGGCCAGGTCACAAGAAAGCCAGTTGAAGAAAGGAGCTCAGGGGCACTGTAATTCACAAACCTGCAGAGTTATAAATGACAGCTATCGTCCAAAAATAGACTGAAGTAAGGCTGCCAAGAGGACTTGAAAGCGGGGCAGAATTGCAGGAAACCGATTTCAGGAGGTAGACTGGAATTGCATTGAAAGCATAGGAAAAGAGGCAGAACGTCCACAATGATGCACTTGGCCAAAAAGGGCGTATGCGTTTTTTCCTGAATATATTCAGGAAAAAACGCATACGCCCTTTTTGGCCAACCAAGCAAGCTTGCAAAGGAAATCTGCACTACAATGAAGTCTCACTTCCCCCCGGTCAAAAGGGCCATCTGAAAAAAGTGTAAAATCCAGAAAGGCAACAGGCATTGAGAACTGGGAGCCTTGTTATGTTGATGGGCGGGATGTAAATTGCCAACAGACACTCAGGAGAAGTGTATGGTGTTTCCTGAAACATCTAAAAAACAAAGCAACAGAGCCTAGGGCACTGCCACTTATGGTCCTATAGCTTAGGGAAATTAAATTCAAAAACACACAGCCACCCCAAAGTTTGGAACGGCTCTGTTTACAAGAACCTCGTTTACAGTACAAGTTCAACATCGTAGAAAGTGAAAAATGGATAAAGAAGTTGTGGTATTTACTTACAAAGCAATATCACTCAGCAATGAAATCTATGTCATCAGGCCCTTAGCAGCACAATGAGTGGATTCAGGTATGATGATTCTAACTGAAATAAGTCACACAGAAAAAGAAACATCATAAGATATCAGTAATACACGGAATGTAAAGTTGGCTACACAGGAAATGAATTACAGAACAGAACAGGGTCTCAAATTTAGAAAACCAACTTATGCTTGCTTAAGGGGAAAGGTGAGTTGGGGTGCTGCATAAAACCAGAGATTGAAATGAGCACAGATAAAGTTCCTTAAGCCAAATATAGAATAGACAAGAGCTACTCCTTGCTCAACGAAATGGACTCAACACCGCATATTAAACGCCTAAGAATGTACCTGACTAGTAAGTATCTTAAAACCTATGGATTGCTATGTCTCCGAAAGAGAATCAAGCATGTGTACAGGGGCATAAACGCAGCAGTGATAGGATTGGAGAGGTTCGGTGAGCAAATGAAGACCCTTTGAAGTCATATTGCATGGTACCCATTACACGGGTCTCAACTCTCCAGGTTTAAGGTATTCTTCCTTCAGCTAAAACATGCATGTGGAACTCAAGTATGATCAACCATGTGAACGGGAGACGTGTTCAAATATGTCTCAGTTTTCCTCCCCTGGTACTCGGGTGCAACATTCCAGACGCTTTACTAACACTCTCCCCACTTGGAGAGTCAGCGCCTTTAACCTCCTGTTTGGCCCAGTTTGCAATTTCTGCGGAAGATGAACAGGAATAGCGAGAACCAATGAGAGACTAGCTGGAGGTGTCTGGACGGGCAAATATAACTCTCATTTCCCACCAGGAAGAGGAAATAACCAGAGGCTCAGCGTGCCATGCCGGAACCAGATTAGGGCCTGAAGCCATCCTGCGGTGTTGCGGCCAGGTCACAAGAAAGCCAGTTGAAGAAAGGAGCTCAGGGGCACTGTAATTCACAAACCTGCAGAGTTATAAATGACAGCTATCGTCCAAAAATAGACTGAAGTAAGGCTGCCAAGAGGACTTGAAAGCGGGGCAGAATTGCAGGAAACCCATTTCAGGAGGTAGACTGGAATTGCATTGAAAGCATAGGAAAAGAGGCAGAACGTCCACAATGATGCACTTGGCCAAAAAGGGCGTATGCGTTTTTTCCTGAATATATTCAGGAAAAAACGCATACGCCCTTTTTGGCCAACCAAGCAAGCTTGCAAAGGAAATCTGCACTACAATGAAGTCTCACTTCCTCCCGGTCAAAAGGGCCATCTGAAAAAAGTGTAAAATCCAGAAAGGCAGGACAGGCCATGGAGAACTGGGAGCCTTGTTATGCTGATGGGCGGGATGTAAATTGCCAACAGACACTTGGGAGAAGTGTATGGTGTTTCCTGAAACATCTAAAAAACAAAGCAACAGAGCCTAGGGCACTGCCACTTATGGTCCTATAGCTTAGGGAAATTAAATTCAAAAAGACACAGCCACCCCAAAGTTTGGGACGTCTCTGTTTACAAGAACCTCGTTTACAGTACAAGTTCAACATCGTAGAAAGTGAAAAATGGATAAAGAAGTTGTGGTATTTACTTACAAAGCAATATCACTCAGCAATGAAATCTATGTCATCAGGCCCTTAGCAGCACAATGAGTGGATTCAGGTATGATGATTCTAACTGAAATAAGTCACACAGAAAAAGAAACATCATAAGATATCAGTAATACACGGAATGTAAAGTTGGCTACACAGGAAATGAATTACAGAACAGAACAGGGTCTCAAATTTAGAAAACCAACTTATGCTTGCTTAAGGGGAAAGGTGAGTTGGGGTGCTGCATAAAACCAGAGATTGAAATGAGCACAGATAAAGTTCCTTAAGCCACATATAGAATAGACAAGAGCTACTCCTTGCTCAACGAAATGGACTCAACACCGCATATTAAACGCCTAAGAATGTACCTGACTAGTAAGTATCTTAAAACCTATGGATTGCTATGTCTCCGAAAGAGAATCAAGCATGTGTACAGGGGCATAAACGCAGCAGTGATAGGATTGGAGAGGTTCGGTGAGCAAATGAAGACCCTTTGAAGTCATATTGCATGGTACCCATTACACGGGTCTCAACTCTCCAGGTTTAAGGTATTCTTCCTTCAGCTAAAACATGCATGTGGAACTCAAGTATGATCAACCATGTGAACGGGAGACGTGTTCAAATATGTCTCAGTTTTCCTCCCCTGGTACTCGGGTGCAACATTCCAGACGCTTTACTAACACTCTCCCCACTTGGAGAGTCAGCGCCTTTAACCTCCTGTTTGGCCCAGTTTGCAATTTCTGCGGAAGATGAACAGGAATAGCGAGAACCAATGAGAGACTAGCTGGAGGTGTCTGGACGGGCAAATATAACTCTCATTTCCCACCAGGAAGAGGAAATAACCAGAGGCTCAGCGTGCCATGCCGGAACCAGATTAGGGCCTGAAGCCATCCTGCGGTGTTGCGGCCAGCTCACAAGAAAGCGAGTTGAAGAAAGGAGCTCAGGGGCACTGTAATTCACAAACCTGCAGAGTTATAAATGACAGCTATCGTCCAAAAATAGACTGAAGTAAGGCTGCCAAGAGGACTTGAAAGCGGGGCAGAATTGCAGGAAACCCATTTCAGGAGGTAGACTGGAATTGCATTGAAAGCATAGGAAAAGAGGCAGAACGTCCACAATGATGCACTTGGCCAAAAAGGGCGTATGCGTTTTTTCCTGAATATATTCAGGAAAAAACGCATACGCCCTTTTTGGCCAACCAAGCAAGCTTGCAAAGGAAATCTGCACTACAATGAAGTCTCACTTCCCCCCGGTCAAAAGGGCCATCTGAAAAAAGTGTAAAATCCAGAAAGGCAGGACAGGCCATGGAGAACTGGGAGCCTTGTTATGCTGATGGGCGGTATGTAAATTACCAACAGAAACTCAGGAGAAGTGTATGGTGTTTCCTGAAACATCTAAAAAACAAAGCAACAGAGCCTAGGGCACTGCCACTTATGGTCCTATAGCTTAGGGAAATTAAAATCAAATAGACACAGCCACCCCAAAGTTTGGGACGCCTCTGTTTACAAGAACCTCGTTTACAGTACAAGTTCAACATCGCAGAAAGTGAAAAATGGATAAAGAAGTTGTGGTATTTACTTACAAAGCAATATCACTCAGCAATGAAATCTATGTCATCAGGCCCTTAGCAGCACAATGAGTGGATTCAGGTATGATGATTCTAACTGAAATAAGTCACACAGAAAAGGAAACATCATAAGATATCAGTAATACACGGAATGTAAACTTGGCTACACAGGAACTGAATTACAGAACAGAACAGGGTCTCAAATTTAGAAAACCAACTTATGCTTGCTTAAGGGTAAAGGTGAGTTGGGGTGCTGCATAAAACCAGAGATTGAAATGAGCACAGATAAAGTTCCTTAAGCCAAATATGGAATAGACAAGAGCTACTCCTACTCAACGAAATGGACTCAAAACCGCATATTAAACGCCTAAGAATGTACCTGACTAGTAAGTATCTTAAAACCTATGGATTGCTATGTCTCCGAAAGAGAATCAAGCATGTGTACAGGGGCATAAACGCAGCAGTGATAGGATTGGAGAGGTTCGTGAGCACATGAAGACCCTTTGAAGACATATTGCATGGTACCCATTCCACGGGTTTCAACTACCCAGTTTAAGGTATTCTTCCTTCAGCTAAAACATGCATGTGGAACCTAGAGTATGATCAACCATGTGATCGGGAGACGTGTTCAAATATGTCTCAGTTTTCCTCCCCTGGTACTCGGGTGCAACATTCCAGACGCTTTACTAACACTCTCCCCACTTGGAGAGTCAGTCCCTTTAACCTCCTGTTTGGCCCAGTTTGCAATTTCTGCGGAAGATGAACAGGAATAGCGAGAACCAATGAGAGACTAGCTGGAGGTGTCTGGATGGGCAAATTTAACTCTCATTTCCCACCAGGAAGAGGAATTAACCAAAGGCTCAGCGTGCCGTGCCAGAACCAGATTAGGGCCTGAAGACATCCTGCGGTGTTGCGGCCAGGTCACAAGAAAGCGAGTTGAAGAAAGGAGCTCAGGGGCACTGTAATTCACAAACCTGCAGAGTTATAAATGACAGCTATCGTCCAAAAATAGACTGAAGTAAGGCTGCCAAGAGGACTTGAAAGCGGGGCAGAATTGCAGGAAACCCATTTCAGGAGGTAGACTGGAATTGCATTGAAAGCATAGGAAAAGAGGCAGAACGTCCACAATGATGCACTTGGCCAAAAAGGGCGTATGCGTTTTTTCCTGAATATATTCAGGAAAAAACGCATACGCCCTTTTTGGCCAACCAAGCAAGCTTGCAAAGGAAATCTGCACTACAATGAAGTCTCACTTCCCCCCGGTCAAAAGGGCCATCTGAAAAAAGTGTAAAGTCCAGAAAGGCAGGACAGGCCATGGAGAACTGGGAGCCTTGTTATGCTGATGGGCGGGATGTAAATTGCCAACAGACACTTGGGAGAAGTGTATGGTGTTTCCTGAAACATCTAAAAAACAAAGCAACAGAGCCTAGGGCACTTCCACTTATGGTCCTATAGCTTAGGGAAATTAAAATCAAAAAGACACAGCCACCCCAAAGTTTGGAACGGCTCTGTTTACAAGAACCTCGTTTACAGTACAAGTTCAACATCGCAGAAAGTGAAAAATGGATAAAGAAGTTGTGGTATTCACATACAAAGCAATATCACTCAGCAATGAAATCTATGTCATCAGGCCCTTAGCAGCACAATGAGTGGATTCAGGTATGATGATTCTAACTGAAATAAGTCACACAGAAAAAGAAACATCATAAGATATCAGTAATACACGGAATGTAAACCTGGCTACACAGGAACTGAATTACAGAACAGAACAGGGTCTCAAATTTAGAAAACCAACTTATGCTTGCTTAAGGGTAAAGGTGAATTGGGATGCTGCATAACCAGAGATCGAAATGAGCACAGATAAAGTTCCTTAAGCCAAATATGGAATAGACAAGAGCTACTCCTTGCTCAACGAAATGGACTCAACACCGCATATTAAACGCCTAAGAATGTATCTGACTAGTAAGTATCTTAAAACCTATGGATTGCTATGTCTCCAAAAGAGAATCAAGCGTGTGTACAGGGGCATAAACGCAGCAGTGATAGGATTGGAGAGGTTCGGTGAGCAAATGAAGACCCTTTGAAGTCATATTGCATGGTACCCATTCCACGGGTCTCAACTCTCCAGGTTTAAGGTATTCTTCCTTCAGCTAAAACATGCATGTGGAACCCAGAGTATGATCAACCGTGTGAACGGGAGACGTGTTCAAATATGTCTCAGTTTTCCTCCCCTGGTACTCGGGTGCAACATTCCAGACGCTTTACTAACACTCTCCCCACTTGGAGAGTCAGCGCCTTTAACCTCCTGTTTGGCCCAGTTTGCAATTTCTGTGGAAGATGAACAGGAATAGCGAGAACCAATGAGAGACTAGCTGGAGGTGTCTGGACGGGCAAATATAACTCTCATTTCCCACCAGGAAGAGGAAATAACCAGAGGCTCAGCGTGCCATGCCGGAACCAGATTAGGGCCTGAAGCCATCCTGCGGTGTTGCGGCCAGGTCACAAGAAAGCCAGTTGAAGAAAGGAGCTCAGGGGCACTGTAATTCACAAACCTGCAGAGTTATAAATGACAGCTATCGTCCAAAAATAGACTGAAGTAAGGCTGCCAAGAGGACTTGAAAGCGGGGCAGAATTGCAGGAAACCCATTTCAGGAGGTAGACTGGAATTGCATTGAAAGCATAGGAAAAGAGGCAGAACGTCCACAATGATGCACTTGGCCAAAAAGGGCGTATGCGTTTTTTCCTGAATATATTCAGGAAAAAACGCATACGCCCTTTTTGGCCAACCAAGCAAGCTTGCAAAGGAAATCTGCACTACAATGAAGTCTCACTTCCCCCCGGTCAAAAGGGCCATCTGAAAAAAGTGTAAAATCCAGAAAGGCAGGACAGGCCATGGAGAACTGGGAGCCTTGTTATGCTGATGGGCGGGATGTAAATTGCCAACAGACACTCGGGAGAAGTGTATGGTGTTTCCTGAAACATCTAAAAAACAAAGCAACAGAGCCTAGGGCACTGCCACTTATGGTCCTATAGCTTAGGGAAATTAAATTCAAAAAGACACAGCCACCCCAAAGTTTGGGACGTCTCTGTTTACAAGAACCTCGTTTACAGTACAAGTTCAACATCGTAGAAAGTGAAAAATGGATAAAGAAGTTGTGGTATTTACTTACAAAGCAATATCACTCAGCAATGAAATCTATGTCATCAGGCCCTTAGCAGCACAATGAGTGGATTCAGGTATGATGATTCTAACTGAAATAAGTCACACAGAAAAAGAAACATCATAAGATATCAGTAATACACGGAATGTAAAGTTGGCTACACAGGAAATGAATTACAGAACAGAACAGGGTCTCAAATTTAGAAAACCAACTTATGCTTGCTTAAGGGGAAAGGTGAGTTGGGGTGCTGCATAAAACCAGAGATTGAAATGAGCACAGATAAAGTTCCTTAAGCCAAATATAGAATAGACAAGAGCTACTCCTTGCTCAACGAAATGGACTCAACACCGCATATTAAACGCCTAAGAATGTACCTGACTAGTAAGTATCTTAAAACCTATGGATTGCTATGTCTCCGAAAGAGAATCAAGCATGTGTACAGGGGCATAAACGCAGCAGTGATAGGATTGGAGAGGTTCGGTGAGCAAATGAAGACCCTTTGAAGTCATATTGCATGGTACCCATTACACGGGTCTCAACTCTCCAGGTTTAAGGTATTCTTCCTTCAGCTAAAACATGCATGTGGAACTCAAGTATGATCAACCATGTGAACGGGAGACGTGTTCAAATATGTCTCAGTTTTCCTCCCCTGGTACTCGGGTGCAACATTCCAGACGCTTTACTAACACTCTCCCCACTTGGAGAGTCAGCGCCTTTAACCTCCTGTTTGGCCCAGTTTGCAATTTCTGCGGAAGATGAACAGGAATAGCGAGAACCAATGAGAGACTAGCTGGAGGTGTCTGGACGGGCAAATATAACTCTCATTTCCCACCAGGAAGAGGAAATAACCAGAGGCTCAGCGTGCCATGCCGGAACCAGATTAGGGCCTGAAGCCATCCTGCGGTGTTGCGGCCAGGTCACAAGAAAGCCAGTTGAAGAAAGGAGCTCAGGGGCACTGTAATTCACAAACCTGCAGAGTTATAAATGACAGCTATCGTCCAAAAATAGACTGAAGTAAGGCTGCCAAGAGGACTTGAAAGCGGGGCAGAATTGCAGGAAACCCATTTCAGGAGGTAGACTGGAATTGCATTGAAAGCATAGGAAAAGAGGCAGAACGTCCACAATGATGCACTTGGCCAAAAAGGGCGTATGCGTTTTTTCCTGAATATATTCAGGAAAAAACGCATACGCCCTTTTTGGCCAACCAAGCAAGCTTGCAAAGGAAATCTGCACTACAATGAAGTCTCACTTCCCCCCGGTCAAAAGGGCCATCTGAAAAAAGTGTAAAATCCAGAAAGGCAGGACAGGCCATGGAGAACTGGGAGCCTTGTTATGCTGATGGGCGGGATGTAAATTGCCAACAGACACTCGGGAGAAGTGTATGGTGTTTCCTGAAACATCTAAAAAACAAAGCAACAGAGCCTAGGGCACTGCCACTTATGGTCCTATAGCTTAGGGAAATTAAATTCAAAAAGACACAGCCACCCCAAAGTTTGGGACGTCTCTGTTTACAAGAACCTCGTTTACAGTACAAGTTCAACATCGTAGAAAGTGAAAAATGGATAAAGAAGTTGTGGTATTTACTTACAAAGCAATATCACTCAGCAATGAAATCTATGTCATCAGGCCCTTAGCAGCACAATGAGTGGATTCAGGTATGATGATTCTAACTGAAATAAGTCACACAGAAAAAGAAACATCATAAGATATCAGTAATACACGGAATGTAAAGTTGGCTACACAGGAAATGAATTACAGAACAGAACAGGGTCTCAAATTTAGAAAACCAACTTATGCTTGCTTAAGGGGAAAGGTGAGTTGGGGTGCTGCATAAAACCAGAGATTGAAATGAGCACAGATAAAGTTCCTTAAGCCAAATATAGAATAGACAAGAGCTACTCCTTGCTCAACGAAATGGACTCAACACCGCATATTAAACGCCTAAGAATGTACCTGACTAGTAAGTATCTTAAAACCTATGGATTGCTATGTCTCCGAAAGAGAATCAAGCATGTGTACAGGGGCATAAACGCAGCAGTGATAGGATTGGAGAGGTTCGGTGAGCAAATGAAGACCCTTTGAAGTCATATTGCATGGTACCCATTACACGGGTCTCAACTCTCCAGGTTTAAGGTATTCTTCCTTCAGCTAAAACATGCATGTGGAACTCAAGTATGATCAACCATGTGAACGGGAGACGTGTTCAAATATGTCTCAGTTTTCCTCCCCTGGTACTCGGGTGCAACATTCCAGACGCTTTACTAACACTCTCCCCACTTGGAGAGTCAGCGCCTTTAACCTCCTGTTTGGCCCAGTTTGCAATTTCTGCGGAAGATGAACAGGAATAGCGAGAACCAATGAGAGACTAGCTGGAGGTGTCTGGACGGGCAAATATAACTCTCATTTCCCACCAGGAAGAGGAAATAACCAGAGGCTCAGCGTGCCATGCCGGAACCAGATTAGGGCCTGAAGCCATCCTGCGGTGTTGCGGCCAGGTCACAAGAAAGCCAGTTGAAGAAAGGAGCTCAGGGGCACTGTAATTCACAAACCTGCAGAGTTATAAATGACAGCTATCGTCCAAAAATAGACTGAAGTAAGGCTGCCAAGAGGACTTGAAAGCGGGGCAGAATTGCAGGAAACCCATTTCAGGAGGTAGACTGGAATTGCATTGAAAGCATAGGAAAAGAGGCAGAACGTCCACAATGATGCACTTGGCCAAAAAGGGCGTATGCGTTTTTTCCTGAATATATTCAGGAAAAAACGCATACGCCCTTTTTGGCCAACCAAGCAAGCTTGCAAAGGAAATCTGCACTACAATGAAGTCTCACTTCCCCCCGGTCAAAAGGGCCATCTGAAAAAAGTGTAAAATCCAGAAAGGCAGGACAGGCCATGGAGAACTGGGAGCCTTGTTATGCTGATGGGCGGGATGTAAATTGCCAACAGACACTCGGGAGAAGTGTATGGTGTTTCCTGAAACATCTAAAAAACAAAGCAACAGAGCCTAGGGCACTGCCACTTATGGTCCTATAGCTTAGGGAAATTAAATTCAAAAAGACACAGCCACCCCAAAGTTTGGGACGTCTCTGTTTACAAGAACCTCGTTTACAGTACAAGTTCAACATCGTAGAAAGTGAAAAATGGATAAAGAAGTTGTGGTATTTACTTACAAAGCAATATCACTCAGCAATGAAATCTATGTCATCAGGCCCTTAGCAGCACAATGAGTGGATTCAGGTATGATGATTCTAACTGAAATAAGTCACACAGAAAAAGAAACATCATAAGATATCAGTAATACACGGAATGTAAAGTTGGCTACACAGGAAATGAATTACAGAACAGAACAGGGTCTCAAATTTAGAAAACCAACTTATGCTTGCTTAAGGGGAAAGGTGAGTTGGGGTGCTGCATAAAACCAGAGATTGAAATGAGCACAGATAAAGTTCCTTAAGCCAAATATAGAATAGACAAGAGCTACTCCTTGCTCAACGAAATGGACTCAACACCGCATATTAAACGCCTAAGAATGTACCTGACTAGTAAGTATCTTAAAACCTATGGATTGCTATGTCTCCGAAAGAGAATCAAGCATGTGTACAGGGGCATAAACGCAGCAGTGATAGGATTGGAGAGGTTCGGTGAGCAAATGAAGACCCTTTGAAGTCATATTGCATGGTACCCATTACACGGGTCTCAACTCTCCAGGTTTAAGGTATTCTTCCTTCAGCTAAAACATGCATGTGGAACTCAAGTATGATCAACCATGTGAACGGGAGACGTGTTCAAATATGTCTCAGTTTTCCTCCCCTGGTACTCGGGTGCAACATTCCAGACGCTTTACTAACACTCTCCCCACTTGGAGAGTCAGCGCCTTTAACCTCCTGTTTGGCCCAGTTTGCAATTTCTGCGGAAGATGAACAGGAATAGCGAGAACCAATGAGAGACTAGCTGGAGGTGTCTGGACGGGCAAATATAACTCTCATTTCCCACCAGGAAGAGGAAATAACCAGAGGCTCAGCATGCCATGCCGGAACCAGATTAGGGCCTGAAGCCATCCTGCGGTGTTGCGGCCAGGTCACAAGAAAGCAAGTTGAAGAAAGGAGCTCAGGGGCACTGTAATTCACAAACCTGCAGAGTTATAAATGACAGCTATCGTCCAAAAATAGACTGAAGTAAGGCTGCCAAGAGGACTTGAAAGCGGGGCAGAATTGCAGGAAACCCATTTCAGGAGGTAGACTGGAATTGCATTGAAAGCATAGGAAAAGAGGTAGAACGTCCACAATGATGCACTTGGCCAAAAAGGGCGTATGCGTTTTTTCCTGAATATATTCAGGAAAAAACGCATACGCCCTTTTTGGCCAACCAAGCAAGCTTGCAAAGGAAATCTGCACTACAATGAAGTCTCACTTCCCCCCGGTCAAAAGGGCCATCTGAAAAAAGTGTAAAATCCAGAAAGGCAGGACAGGCCATGGAGAACTGGGAGCCTTGTTATGCTGATGGGCGGGATGTAAATTACCAACAGAAACTCAGGAGAAGTGTATGGTGTTTCCTGAAACATCTAAAAAACAAAGCAACAGAGCCTAGGGCACTGCCACTTATGGTCCTATAGCTTAGGGAAATTAAAATCAAATAGACACAGCCACCCCAAAGTTTGGGACGCCTCTGTTTACAAGAACCTCATTTACAGTACAAGTTCAACATCGCAGAAAGTGAAAAATGGATAAAGAAGTTGTGGTATTTACTTACAAAGCAATATCACTCAGCAATGAAATCTATGTCATCAGGCCCTTAGCAGCACAATGAGTGGATTCAGGTATGATGATTCTAACTGAAATAAGTCACACAGAAAAAGAAACATCATAAGATATCAGTAATACACGGAATGTAAACTTGGCTACACAGGAACTGAATTACAGAACAGAACAGGGTCTCAAATTTAGAAAACCAACTTATGCTTGCTTAAGGGTAAAGGTGAGTTGGGGTGCTGCATAAAACCAGAGATTGAAATGAGCACAGATAAAGTTCCTTAAGCCAAATATGGAATAGACAAGAGCTACTCCTACTCAACGAAATGGACTCAAAACCGCATATTAAACGCCTAAGAATGTACCTGACTAGTAAGTATCTTAAAACCTATGGATTGCTATGTCTCCGAAAGAGAATCAAGCGTGTGTACAGGGGCATAAACGCAGCAGTGATAGGATTGGAGAGGTTCGGTGAGCAAATGAAGACCCTTTGAAGTCATATTGCATGGTACCCATTACACGGGTCTCAACTACCCAGGTTTAAGGTATTCTTCCTTCAGCTAAAACATGCATGTGGAACCTAGAGTATGATCAACCATGTGATCGGGAGACGTGTTCAAATATGTCTCAGTTATCCTCCCCTGGTACTCGGGTGCAACATTCCAGACGCTTTACTAGCACTCTCCCGACTTGGAGAGTCAGTCCCTTTAACCTCCTGTTTGGCCCAGTTTGCAATTTCTGCGGAAGATGAACAGGAATAGCGAGAACCAATGAGAGGCTAGCTGCAGGTGTCTGGACGGGCAAATTTAACTCTCATTTCCCACCAGGAAGAGGAATTAACCAAAGGCTCAGCATGCCGGGCCGGAACCAGATTAGGGCCTGAAGCCATCCTGCGGTGTTGCGGCCAGGTCACAAGAAAGCCAGTTGAAGAAAGGAGCTCAGGGGCACTGTAATTCACAAACCTGCAGAGTTATAAATGACAGCTATCGTCCAAAAATAGACTGAAGTAAGGCTGCCAAGAGGACTTGAAAGCAGGGCAGAATTGCAGGAAACCGATTTCAGGAGGTAGACTGGAATTGCATTGAAAGCATAGGAAAAGAGGCAGAACGTCCACAATGATGCACTTGGCCAAAAAGGGCGTATGCGTTTTTTCCTGAATATATTCAGGAAAAAACGCATACGCCCTTTTTGGCCAACCAAGCAAGCTTGCAAAGGAAATCTGCACTACAATGAAGTCTCACTTCCCCCCGGTCAAAAGGGCCATCTGAAAAAAGTGTAAAATCCAGAAAGGCAACAGGCATTGAGAACTGGGAGCCTTGTTATGTTGATGGGCGGGATGTAAATTGCCAACAGACACTCAGGAGAAGTGTATGGTGTTTCCTGAAACATCTAAAAAACAAAGCAACAGAGCCTAGGGCACTGCCACTTATGGTCCTATAGCTTAGGGAAATTAAATTCAAAAAGACACAGCCACCCCAAAGTTTGGAACGGCTCTGTTTACAAGAACCTCGTTTACAGTACAAGTTCAACATCGTAGAAAGTGAAAAATGGATAAAGAAGTTGTGGTATTTACTTACAAAGCAATATCACTCAGCAATGAAATCTATGTCATCAGGCCCTTAGCAGCACAATGAGTGGATTCAGGTATGATGATTCTAACTGAAATAAGTCACACAGAAAAAGAAACATCATAAGATATCAGTAATACACGGAATGTAAAGTTGGCTACACAGGAAATGAATTACAGAACAGAACAGGGTCTCAAATTTAGAAAACCAACTTATGCTTGCTTAAGGGGAAAGGTGAGTTGGGGTGCTGCATAAAACCAGAGATTGAAATGAGCACAGATAAAGTTCCTTAAGCCAAATATAGAATAGACAAGAGCTACTCCTTGCTCAACGAAATGGACTCAACACCGCATATTAAACGCCTAAGAATGTACCTGACTAGTAAGTATCTTAAAACCTATGGATTGCTATGTCTCCGAAAGAGAATCAAGCATGTGTACAGGGGCATAAACGCAGCAGTGATAGGATTGGAGAGGTTCGGTGAGCAAATGAAGACCCTTTGAAGTCATATTGCATGGTACCCATTACACGGGTCTCAACTCTCCAGGTTTAAGGTATTCTTCCTTCAGCTAAAACATGCATGTGGAACTCAAGTATGATCAACCATGTGAACGGGAGACGTGTTCAAATATGTCTCAGTTTTCCTCCCCTGGTACTCGGGTGCAACATTCCAGACGCTTTACTAACACTCTCCCCACTTGGAGAGTCAGCGCCTTTAACCTCCTGTTTGGCCCAGTTTGCAATTTCTGCGGAAGATGAACAGGAATAGCGAGAACCAATGAGAGACTAGCTGGAGGTGTCTGGACGGGCAAATATAACTCTCATTTCCCACCAGGAAGAGGAAATAACCAGAGGCTCAGCGTGCCATGCCGGAACCAGATTAGGGCCTGAAGCCATCCTGCGGTGTTGCGGCCAGCTCACAAGAAAGCGAGTTGAAGAAAGGAGCTCAGGGGCACTGTAATTCACAAACCTGCAGAGTTATAAATGACAGCTATCGTCCAAAAATAGACTGAAGTAAGGCTGCCAAGAGGACTTGAAAGCGGGGCAGAATTGCAGGAAACCCATTTCAGGAGGTAGACTGGAATTGCATTGAAAGCATAGGAAAAGAGGCAGAACGTCCACAATGATGCACTTGGCCAAAAAGGGCGTATGCGTTTTTTCCTGAATATATTCAGGAAAAAACGCATACGCCCTTTTTGGCCAACCAAGCAAGCTTGCAAAGGAAATCTGCACTACAATGAAGTGTCACTTCCCCCCGGTCAAAAGGGCCATCTGAAAAAAGTGTAAAATCCAGAAAGGCAGGACAGGCCATGGAGAACTGGGAGCCTTGTTATGCTGATGGGCGGGATGTAAATTACCAACAGAAACTCAGGAGAAGTGTATGGTGTTTCCTGAAACATCTAAAAAACAAAGCAACAGAGCCTAGGGCACTGCCACTTATGGTCCTATAGCTTAGGGAAATTAAAATCAAATAGACACAGCCACCCCAAAGTTTGGGACGCCTCTGTTTACAAGAACCTCGTTTACAGTACAAGTTCAACATCGCAGAAAGTGAAAAATGGATAAAGAAGTTGTGGTATTTACTTACAAAGCAATATCACTCAGCAATGAAATCTATGTCATCAGGCCCTTAGCAGCACAATGAGTGGATTCAGGTATGATGATTCTAACTGAAATAAGTCACACAGAAAAAGAAACATCATAAGATATCAGTAATACACGGAATGTAAACTTGGCTACACAGGAACTGAATTACAGAACAGAACAGGGTCTCAAATTTAGAAAACCAACTTATGCTTGCTTAAGGGTAAAGGTGAGTTGGGGTGCTGCATAAAACCAGAGATTGAAATGAGCACAGATAAAGTTCCTTAAGCCAAATATGGAATAGACAAGAGCTACTCCTACTCAACGAAATGGACTCAAAACCGCATATTAAATGCCTAAGAATGTACCTGACTAGTAAGTATCTTAAAACCTATAGATTGCTATGTCTCCGAAAGAGAATCAAGCATGTGTACAGGGGCATAAACGCAGCAGTGATAGGATTGGAGAGGTTCGTGAGCACATGAAGACCCTTTGAAGACATATTGCATGGTACCCATTCCACGGGTTTCAACTACCCAGTTTAAGGTATTCTTCCTTCAGCTAAAACATGCATGTGGAACCTAGAGTATGATCAACCATGTGATCGGGAGACGTGTTCAAATATGTCTCAGTTTTCCTCCCCTGGTACTCGGGTGCAACATTCCAGACGCTTTACTAACACTCTCCCCACTTGGAGAGTCAGTCCCTTTAACCTCCTGTTTGGCCCAGTTTGCAATTTCTGCGGAAGATGAACAGGAATAGCGAGAACCAATGAGAGACTAGCTGGAGGTGTCTGGATGGGCAAATTTAACTCTCATTTCCCACCAGGAAGAGGAATTAACCAAAGGCTCAGCGTGCCGTGCCAGAACCAGATTAGGGCCTGAAGACATCCTGCGGTGTTGCGGCCAGGTCACAAGAAAGCGAGTTGAAGAAAGGAGCTCAGGGGCACTGTAATTCACAAACCTGCAGAGTTATAAATGACAGCTATCGTCCAAAAATAGACTGAAGTAAGGCTGCCAAGAGGACTTGAAAGCGGGGCAGAATTGCAGGAAACCCATTTCAGGAGGTAGACTGGAATTGCATTGAAAGCATAGGAAAAGAGGCAGAACGTCCACAATGATGCACTTGGCCAAAAAGGGCGTATGCGTTTTTTCCTGAATATATTCAGGAAAAAACGCATACGCCCTTTTTGGCCAACCAAGCAAGCTTGCAAAGGAAATCTGCACTACAATGAAGTCTCACTTCCCCCCGGTCAAAAGGGCCATCTGAAAAAAGTGTAAAGTCCAGAAAGGCAGGACAGGCCATGGAGAACTGGGAGCCTTGTTATGCTGATGGGCGGGATGTAAATTGCCAACAGACACTTGGGAGAAGTGTATGGTGTTTCCTGAAACATCTAAAAAACAAAGCAACAGAGCCTAGGGCACTTCCACTTATGGTCCTATAGCTTAGGGAAATTAAAATCAAAAAGACACAGCCACCCCAAAGTTTGGAACGGCTCTGTTTACAAGAACCTCGTTTACAGTACAAGTTCAACATCGCAGAAAGTGAAAAATGGATAAAGAAGTTGTGGTATTCACATACAAAGCAATATCACTCAGCAATGAAATCTATGTCATCAGGCCCTTAGCAGCACAATGAGTGGATTCAGGTATGATGATTCTAACTGAAATAAGTCACACAGAAAAAGAAACATCATAAGATATCAGTAATACACGGAATGTAAACCTGGCTACACAGGAACTGAATTACAGAACAGAACAGGGTCTCAAATTTAGAAAACCAACTTATGCTTGCTTAAGGGTAAAGGTGAATTGGGATGCTGCATAACCAGAGATCGAAATGAGCACAGATAAAGTTCCTTAAGCCAAATATGGAATAGACAAGAGCTACTCCTTGCTCAACGAAATGGACTCAACACCGCATATTAAACGCCTAAGAATGTATCTGACTAGTAAGTATCTTAAAACCTATGGATTGCTATGTCTCCAAAAGAGAATCAAGCGTGTGTACAGGGGCATAAACGCAGCAGTGATAGGATTGGAGAGGTTCGGTGAGCAAATGAAGACCCTTTGAAGTCATATTGCATGGTACCCATTCCACGGGTCTCAACTCTCCAGGTTTAAGGTATTCTTCCTTCAGCTAAAACATGCATGTGGAACCCAGAGTATGATCAACCGTGTGAACGGGACACGTGTTCAAATATGTCTCAGTTTTCCTCCCCTGGTACTCGGGTGCAACATTCCAGACGCTTTACTAACACTCTCCCCACTTGGAGAGTCAGTCCCTTTAACCTCCTGTTTGGCCCAGTTTGCAATTTCTGCGGAAGATGAACAGGAATAGCGAGAACCAATGAGAGACTAGCTGGAGGTGTCTGGACGGGCAAATTTAACTCTCATTTCCCACCAGGAAGAGGAAATAACCAAAGGCTCAGCGTGCCGTGCTGGAACCAGATTAGGGCCTAAAGCCATCCTGCGGTGTTGCGGCCAGGTCACAAGAAAGCGAGTTGAAGAAAGGAGCTCAGGGGCACTGTAATTCACAAACCTGCGGAGTTATAAATGACAGCTATCGTCCAAAAATAGACTGAAGTAAGGCTGCCAAGAGGACTTGAAAGCGGGGCAGAATTGCAGGAAACCCATTTCAGGAGGTAGACTGGAATTGCATTGAAAGCATAGGAAAAGAGGCAGAACGTCCACAATGATGCACTTGGCCAAAAAGGGCGTATGCGTTTTTTCCTGAATATATTCAGGAAAAAACGCATACGCCCTTTTTGGCCAACCAAGCAAGCTTGCAAAGGAAATCTGCACTACAATGAAGTCTCACTTCCCCCCGGTCAAAAGGGCCATCTGAAAAAAGTGTAAAGTCCAGAAAGGCAGGACAGGCCATGGAGAACTGGGAGCCTTGTTATGCTGATGGGCGGGATGTAAATTGCCAACAGACACTTGGGAGAAGTGTATGGTGTTTCCTGAAACATCTAAAAAACAAAGCAACAGAGCCTAGGGCACTTCCACTTATGGTCCTATAGCTTAGGGAAATTAAAATCAAAAAGACACAGCCACCCCAAAGTTTGGAACGGCTCTGTTTACAAGAACCTCGTTTACAGTACAAGTTCAACATCGCAGAAAGTGAAAAATGGATAAAGAAGTTGTGGTATTCACATACAAAGCAATATCACTCAGCAATGAAATCTATGTCATCAGGCCCTTAGCAGCACAATGAGTGGATTCAGGTATGATGATTCTAACTGAAATAAGTCACACAGAAAAAGAAACATCATAAGATATCAGTAATACACGGAATGTAAACCTGGCTACACAGGAACTGAATTACAGAACAGAACAGGGTCTCAAATTTAGAAAACCAACTTATGCTTGCTTAAGGGTAAAGGTGAATTGGGATGCTGCATAACCAGAGATCGAAATGAGCACAGATAAAGTTCCTTAAGCCAAATATGGAATAGACAAGAGCTACTCCTTGCTCAACGAAATGGACTCAACACCGCATATTAAACGCCTAAGAATGTATCTGACTAGTAAGTATCTTAAAACCTATGGATTGCTATGTCTCCAAAAGAGAATCAAGCATGTGTACAGGGACATAAACGCAGCAGTGATAGGATTGGAGAGGTTCGGTGAGCAAATGAAGACCCTTTGAAGTCATATTGCATGGTACCCATTCCACGGGTCTCAACTCTCCAGGTTTAAGGTATTCTTCCTTCAGCTAAAACATGCATGTGGAACCCAGAGTATGATCAACCGTGTGAACAGGACACGTGTTCAAATATGTCTCAGTTTTCCTCCCCTGGTACTCGGGTGCAACATTCCAGACGCTTTACTAACACTCTCCCCACTTGGAGAGTCAGTCCCTTTAACCTCCTGTTTGGCCCAGTTTGCAATTTCTGCGGAAGATGAACAGGAATAGCGAGAACCAATGAGAGACTAGCTGGAGGTGTCTGGACGGGCAAATTTAACTCTCATTTCCCACCAGGAAGAGGAAATAACCAAAGGCTCAGCGTGCCGTGCTGGAACCAGATTAGGGCCTAAAGCCATCCTGCGGTGTTGCGGCCAGGTCACAAGAAAGCGAGTTGAAGAAAGGAGCTCAGGGGCACTGTAATTCACAAACCTGCAGAGTTATAAATGACAGCTATCGTCCAAAAATAGACTGAAGTAAGGCTGCCAAGAGGACTTGAAAGCGGGGCAGAATTGCAGGAAACCGATTTCAGGAGGTAGACTGGAATTGCATTGAAAGCATAGGAAAAGAGGCAGAACGTCCACAATGATGCACTTGGCCAAAAAGGGCGTATGCGTTTTTTCCTGAATATATTCAGGAAAAAACGCATACGCCCTTTTTGGCCAACCAAGCAAGCTTGCAAAGGAAATCTGCACTACAATGAAGTCTCACTTCCCCCCGGTCAAAAGGGTCATCTGAAAAAAGTGTAAAATCCAGAAAGGCAGGACAGGCCATGGAGAACTGGGAGCCTTGTTATGCTGATGGGCGGGATGTAAATTGCCAACAACCACTCGGGAGAAGTGTATGGTGTTTCCTGAAACATCTAAAAAACAAAGCAACAGAGCCTAGGGCACTGCCACTTATGGTCCTATAGCTTAGGGAAATTAAATTCAAAAAGACACAGCCACCCCAAAGTTTGGGATGTCTCTGTTTACAAGAACCTCGTTTACAGTACAAGTTCAACATCGTAGAAAGTGAAAAATGGATAAAGAAGTTGTGGTATTTACTTACAAAGCAATATCACTCAGCAATGAAATCTATGTCATCAGGCCCTTAGCAGCACAATGAGTGGATTCAGGTATGATGATTCTAACTGAAATAAGTCACACAGAAAAAGAAACATCATAAGATATCAGTAATACACGGAATGTAAAGTTGGCTACACAGGAAATGAATTACAGAACAGAACAGGGTCTCAAATTTAGAAAACCAACTTATGCTTGCTTAAGGGGAAAGGTGAGTTGGGGTGCTGCATAAAACCAGAGATTGAAATGAGCACAGATAAAGTTCCTTAAGCCAAATATAGAATAGACAAGAGCTACTCCTTGCTCAACGAAATGGACTCAACACCGCATATTAAACGCCTAAGAATGTACCTGACTAGTAAGTATCTTAAAACCTATGGATTGCTATGTCTCCGAAAGAGAATCAAGCATGTGTACAGGGGCATAAACGCAGCAGTGATAGGATTGGAGAGGTTCGGTGAGCAAATGAAGACCCTTTGAAGTCATATTGCATGGTACCCATTACACGGGTCTCAACTCTCCAGGTTTAAGGTATTCTTCCTTCAGCTAAAACATGCATGTGGAACTCAAGTATGATCAACCATGTGAACGGGAGACGTGTTCAAATATGTCTCAGTTTTCCTCCCCTGGTACTCGGGTGCAACATTCCAGACGCTTTACTAACACTCTCCCCACTTGGAGAGTCAGCGCCTTTAACCTCCTGTTTGGCCCAGTTTGCAATTTCTGCGGAAGATGAACAGGAATAGCGAGAACCAATGAGAGACTAGCTGGAGGTGTCTGGACGGGCAAATATAACTCTCATTTCCCACCAGGAAGAGGAAATAACCAGAGGCTCAGCGTGCCATGCCGGAACCAGATTAGGGCCTGAAGCCATCCTGCGGTGTTGCGGCCAGCTCACAAGAAAGCGAGTTGAAGAAAGGAGCTCAGGGGCACTGTAATTCACAAACCTGCAGAGTTATAAATGACAGCTATCGTCCAAAAATAGACTGAAGTAAGGCTGCCAAGAGGACTTGAAAGCGGGGCAGAATTGCAGGAAACCCATTTCAGGAGGTAGACTGGAATTGCATTGAAAGCATAGGAAAAGAGGCAGAACGTCCACAATGATGCACTTGGCCAAAAAGGGCGTATGCGTTTTTTCCTGAATATATTCAGGAAAAAACGCATACGCCGTTTTTGGCCAACCAAGCAAGCTTGCAAAGGAAATCTGCACTACAATGAAGTGTCACTTTCCCCCGGTCAAAAGGGCCATCTGAAAAAAGTGTAAAATCCAGAAAGGCAGGACAGGCCATGGAGAACTGGGAGCCTTGTTATGCTGATGGGCGGGATGTAAATTACCAACAGAAACTCAGGAGAAGTGTATGGTGTTTCCTGAAACATCTAAAAAACAAAGCAACAGAGCCTAGGGCACTGCCACTTATGGTCCTATAGCTTAGGGAAATTAAAATCAAATAGACACAGCCACCCCAAAGTTTGGGACGCCTCTGTTTACAAGAACCTCGTTTACAGTACAAGTTCAACATCGCAGAAAGTGAAAAATGGATAAAGAAGTTGTGGTATTTACTTACAAAGCAATATCACTCAGCAATGAAATCTATGTCATCAGGCCCTTAGCAGCACAATGAGTGGATTCAGGTATGATGATTCTAACTGAAATAAGTCACACAGAAAAAGAAACATCATAAGATATCAGTAATACACGGAATGTAAACTTGGCTACACAGGAACTGAATTACAGAACAGAACAGGGTCTCAAATTTAGAAAACCAACTTATGCTTGCTTAAGGGTAAAGGTGAGTTGGGGTGCTGCATAAAACCAGAGATTGAAATGAGCACAGATAAAGTTCCTTAAGCCAAATATGGAATAGACAAGAGCTACTCCTACTCAACGAAATGGACTCAAAACCGCATATTAAACGCCTAAGAATGTACCTGACTAGTAAGTATCTTAAAACCTATGGATTGCTATGTCTCCGAAAGAGAATCAAGCATGTGTACAGGGGCATAAACGCAGCAGTGATAGGATTGGATAGGTTCGTGAGCACATGAAGACCCTTTGAAGACATATTGCATGGTACCCATTCCACGGGTTTCAACTACCCAGTTTAAGGTATTCTTCCTTCAGCTAAAACATGCATGTGGAACCTAGAGTATGATCAACCATGTGACCGGGAGACGTGTTCAAATATGTCTCAGTTTTCCTCCCCTGGTACTCGGGTGCAACATTCCAGACGCTTTACTAACACTCTCCCCACTTGGAGAGTCAGTCCCTTTAACCTCCTGTTTGGCCCAGTTTGCAATTTCTGCGGAAGATGAACAGGAATAGCGAGAACCAATGAGAGACTAGCTGGAGGTGTCTGGATGGGCAAATTTAACTCTCATTTCCCACCAGGAAGAGGAATTAACCAAAGGCTCAGCGTGCCGTGCCAGAACCAGATTAGGGCCTGAAGACATCCTGCGGTGTTGCGGCCAGGTCACAAGAAAGCGAGTTGAAGAAAGGAGCTCAGGGGCACTGTAATTCACAAACCTGCAGAGTTATAAATGACAGCTATCGTCCAAAAATAGACTGAAGTAAGGCTGCCAAGAGGACTTGAAAGCGGGGCAGAATTGCAGGAAACCCATTTCAGGAGGTAGACTGGAATTGCATTGAAAGCATAGGAAAAGAGGCAGAACGTCCACAATGATGCACTTGGCCAAAAAGGGCGTATGCGTTTTTTCCTGAATATATTCAGGAAAAAACGCATACGCCCTTTTTGGCCAACCAAGCAAGCTTGCAAAGGAAATCTGCACTACAATGAAGTCTCACTTCCCCCCGGTCAAAAGGGCCATCTGAAAAAAGTGTAAAGTCCAGAAAGGCAGGACAGGCCATGGAGAACTGGGAGCCTTGTTATGCTGATGGGCGGGATGTAAATTGCCAACAGACACTTGGGAGAAGTGTATGGTGTTTCCTGAAACATCTAAAAAACAAAGCAACAGAGCCTAGGGCACTTCCACTTATGGTCCTATAGCTTAGGGAAATTAAAATCAAAAAGACACAGCCACCCCAAAGTTTGGAACGGCTCTGTTTACAAGAACCTCGTTTACAGTACAAGTTCAACATCGCAGAAAGTGAAAAATGGATAAAGAAGTTGTGGTATTCACTTACAAAGCAATATCACTCAGCAATGAAATCTATGTCATCAGGCCCTTAGCAGCACAATGAGTGGATTCAGGTATGATGATTCTAACTGAAATAAGTCACACAGAAAAAGAAACATCATAAGATATCAGTAATACACGGAATGTAAACTTGGCTACACAGGAACTGAATTACAGAACAGAACAGGGTCTCAAATTTAGAAAACCAACTTATGCTTGCTTAAGGGGAAAGGTGAGTTGGGGTGCTGCATAAAACCAGAGATTGAAATGAGCACAGATAAAGTTCCTTAAGCCAAATATGGAATAGACAAGAGCTACTCCTTGCTCAACGAAATGGACTCAACACCGCATATTAAACGCCTAAGAATATACCTGACTAGTAAGTATCTTAAAACCTATAGATTGCTATGTCTCCGAAAGAGAATCAAGCATGTGTACAGGGGCATAAAAGCAGCAGTGATAGGATTGGAGAGGTTCGGTGAGCAAATGAAGACTCTTTGAAATCATATTGCATGGTACCCATTCCACGGGTTTCAACTACCCAGGTTTTAGGTATTCTTCCTTCAGCTAAAACATGCATGTGGAACCCAGAGTATGATCAACCATGTGATCGGGAGACGTGTTCAAATATGTCTCAGTTATCGTCCCCTGGTACTCGGGTGCAACATTCCAGACGCTTTACTAACACTCTCCCCACTTGGAGAGTCAGCGCCTTTAACATCCTGTTTGGCCCAGTTTGCAATTTCTGCGGAAGATGAACAGGAATAGCGAGAACCAATGAGAGGCTAGCTGGAGGTGTCTGGACGGGCAAATTTAACTCTCATTTCCCACCAGGAAGAGGAATTAACCAAAGGCTCAGCATGCCGGGCCGGAACCAGATTAGGGCCTGAAGCCATCCTGCAGTGTTGCGGCCAGCTCAAAAGAAAGCGAGTTGAAGAAAGGAGCTCAGGGGCACTGTAATTCACAAACCTGCAGAGTTATAAATGACAGCTATCGTCCAAAAATAGACTGAAGTAAGGCTGCCAAGAGGACTTGAAAGCGGGGCAGAATTGCAGGGAACCCATTTCAGGAGGTAGACTGGAATTGCATTGAAAGCATAGGAAAAGAGGCAGAACGTCCACAATGATGCACTTGGCCAAAAAGGGCGTATGCGTTTTTTCCTGAATATATTCAGGAAAAAACGCATACGCCCTTTTTGGCCAACCAAGCAAGCTTGCAAAGGAAATCTGCACTACAACGAAGTCTCACTTCCCCCCGGTCAAAAGGACCATCTGAAAAAAGTGTAAAATCCAGAAAGGCAGGACAGGCCATGGAGAACAGGGAGCCTTGTTATGCTGATGGGCGGGATGTAAATTGCCAACAACCACTCGGGAGAAGTGTATGGTGTTTCCTGAAACATCTAAAAAACAAAGCAACAGAGCCTAGGGCACTTCCACTTATGGTCCTATAGCTTAGGGAATTTAAAATCAAAAAGACACAGCCACCCCCAAGTTTGGGACGCCTCTGTTTACAAGAACCTCGTTTACAGTACAAGTTCAACATCGCAGAATGTGAAAAATGGATAAAGAAGTTGTGGTATTTACTTACAAAGCAATATCACTCAGCAATGAAATCTGTGTCATCAGGCCCTTAGCAGCACAATGAGTGGATTCAGGTATGATGATTCTAACTGAAATAAGTGACACAGAAAAAGAAACATCATAAGATATCAGTAATACACGGAATGTAAACTTGTCTACACAGGAACTGAATTACAGAACAGAACAGGGTCTCAAATTTAGAAAACCAACTTATGCTTGCTTAAGGGGAAAGGTGAGTTGGGGTGCTGCATAAAACCAGAGATTGAAATGAGCACAGATAAAGTTCCTTAAGCCAAATATGGAATAGACAAGAGCTACTCCTTGCTCAAAGAAATGGACTCAACACCGCATATTAAACGCCTAAGAATGTACCTGACTAGTAAGTATCTTAAAACCTATGGATTGCTATGTCTCCGAAAGAGAATCAAGCATGTGTACAGGGGCATAAACGCAGCAGTGATAGGATTGGAGAGGTTCGGTGAGCAAATGAAGACCCTTTGAAGTCATATTGCATGGTACCCATTCCACGGGTTTCAACTACCCAGGTTTTAGGTATTCTTCCTTCAGCTAAAACATGCATGTGGAACCCAGAGTATGATCAACCATGTGATCGGGAGACGTGTTCAAATATGTCTCAGTTTTCCTCCCCTGGTACTCGGGTGCAACATTCCAGACGCTTTACTAACACTCTCCCCACTTGGAGAGTCAGCGCCTTTAACCTCCTGTTTGGCCCAGTTTGCAATTTCTGCGGAAGATGAACAGGAATAGCGAGAACCAATGAGAGACTAGCTGGAGGTGTCTGGACGGGCAAATTTAACTCTCATTTCCCAACAGGAAGAGGAAATAACCAGAGGCTCAGCGTGCCGTGCCGGAACCAGATTAGGGCCTGAAGCCATCCTGCGGTGTTGCGGCCAGCTCAAAAGAAAGCGAGTTGAAGAAAGGAGCTCAGGGGCACTGTAATTCACAAACCTGCAGAGTTATAAATGACAGCTATCGTCCAAAAATAGACTGAAGTAAGGTTGCCAAGAGGACTTGAAAGCGGGGCAGAATTGCAGGAAACCGATTTCAGGAGGTAGACTGGAATTGCATTGAAAGCATAGGAAAAGAGGCAGAACGTCCACAATGATGCACTTGGCCAAAAAGGGCGTATGCGTGTTTTCCTGAATATATTCAGGAAAAAACGCATACGCCCTTTTTGGCCAACCAAGCAAGCTTGCAAAGGAAATCTGCACTACAATGAAGTCTCACTTCCCCCCGGTCAAAAGGGCCATCTGAAAAAAGTGTAAAGTCCAGAAAGGCAGGACAGGCCATGGAGAACTGGGAGCCTTGTTATGCTGATGGGGGGGATGTAAATTACCAACAGACACTCAGGAGAAGTGTATGGTGCTTCCTGAAACATCTAAAAAACAAAGCAATAGAGCCTAGGGCACTGCCACTTATGGTCCTATAGCTTAGGGAAATTAAAATCAAAAAGACACAGCCACCCCAAAGTTTGGGACGCCTCTGTTTACAAGAACCTCCTTTACAGTACAAGTTCAACATCGCAGAAAGTGAAAAATGGATAAAGAAGTTGTGGTATTTACTTACAAAGCAATATCACTCAGCAATGAAATCTATGTCATCAGGCCTTTAGCAGCACAATGAGTGGATTCAGGTATGATGATTCTAACTGAAATAAGTCACACAGAAAAAGAAACATCATAAGATATCAGTAATACACGGAATGTAAACTTGGCTACACAGGAACTGAATTACAGAACAGAACAGGGTCTCAAATTTAGAAAACCAACTTATGCTTGCTTAAGGGGAAAGGTGAGTTGGGGTGCTGCATAAAACCAGAGATTGAAATGAGCACAGATAAAGTTCCTTAAGCCAAATATGGAATAGACAAGAGCTACTCCTTGCTCAACCAAATGGACTCAACACCGCATATTAAACGCCTAAGAATGTACCTGACTAGTAAGTATCTTAAAACCTATAGATTGCTATGTCTCCGAAAGAGAATCAAGCATGTGTACAGGGGCATAAACGCAGCAGTGATAGGATTGGAGAGGTTCGGTGAGCAAATGAAGACCCTTTGAAGACATATTGCATGGTACCCATTCCACGGGTTTCAACTACCCAGGTTTAAGGTATTCTTCCTTCAGCTAAAACATGCATGTGGAACCTAGAGTATGATCAACCATGTGATCGGGAGACGTGTTCAAATATGTCTCAGTTTTCATACCCTGGTACTCGGGTGCAACATTCCAGACGCTTTACTAACACTCTCCCCACTTGGAGAGTCCGTCCCTTTAACCTCCTGTTTGGCCCAGTTTGCAATTTCTGCGGAAGATGAACAGGAATAGCGAGAACCAATGAGAGACTAGCTGGAGGTGTCTGGATGGGCAAATTTAACTCTCATTTCCCACCAGGAAGAGGAATTAACCAAAGGCTCAGCATGCCGTGCCAGAACCAGATTAGGGCCTGAAGACATCCTGCGGTGTTGCGGCCAGGTCACAAGAAAGCCAGTTGAAGAAAGGAGCTCAGGGGCACTGTAATTCACAAACCTGCAGAGTTATAAATGACAGCTATCGTCCAAAAATAGACTGAAGTAAGGCTGCCAAGAGGACTTGAAAGCGGGGCAGAATTGCAGGAAACCCATTTCAGGAGGTAGACTGGAATTGCATTGAAAGCATAGGAAAAGAGGCAGAACGTCCACAATGATGCACTTGGCCAAAAAGGGCATATGCGTTTTTTCCTGAATATATTCAGGAAAAAACGCATACGCCCTTTTTGGCCAACCAAGCAAGCTTGCAAAGGAAATCTGCACTACAATGAAGTCTCACTTCCCCCCGGTCAAAAGGGCCATCTGAAAAAAGTGTAAAGTCCAGAAAGGCAGGACAGGCCATGGAGAACTGGGAGCCTTGTTATGCTGATGGGCGGGATGTAAATTGCCAACAGACACTTGGGAGAAGTGTATGGTGTTTCCTGAAACATCTAAAAAACAAAGCAACAGAGCCTAGGGCACTTCCACTTATGGTCCTATAGCTTAGGGAAATTAAAATCAAAAAGACACAGCCACCCCAAAGTTTGGGATGCCTCTGTTTACAAGAACCTCGTTTACCATACAAGTTCAATATCACAGAAAGTGAAAAATGGATAAAGAACTTGTGGTACTTACGTACAATGCAGTATCACTCAGCAATGAAATCTATGTCATCAGGCCCGTAGCAGCATCATGAGTGGATTCAGGTACGATGATTCTAACTGAAATAAGTCACACAGAAAAAGAAACATCATAAGATATCAGTAATACACGGAATGTAAACTTGGCTACACAGGAACTGAATTACAGAACAGAACAGGTTCTCAAATTTAGAAAACCAACTTATGCTTGCTTAAGGGGAAAGGTGAGTTGGGGTGCTGCATAAAACCAGAGATTGAAATGAGCACAGATAAAGTTCCTTAAGCCAAATATGGAATAGACAAGAGCTACTCCTTGCTCAACGAAATGGACTCAACACCGCATATTAAACGCCTAAGAATGTACCTGACTAGTAAGTATCTTAAAACCTATGGATTGCTATGTCTCCAAAAGAGAATCAAGCATGTGTACAGGGGCATAAACGCAGCAGTGATAGGATTGGAGAGGTTCGGTGAGCAAATGAAGACCCTTTGAAGTCATATTGCATGGTACCCATTCCACGGGTCTCAACTCTCCAGGTTTAAGGTATTCTTCCTTCAGCTAAAACATGCATGTGGAACCCAGAGTATGATCAACCATGTGAACGGGAGACGTGTTCAAATATGTCTCAGTTTTCCTACCCTGGTACTCGGGTGCAACATTCCAGACGCTTTACTAACACTCTCCCGACTTGGAGAGTCAGTTCCTTTAACCTCCTGTTTGGCCCAGTTTGCAATTTCTGCGGAAGATGAACAGGAATAGCGAGAACCAATGAGAGACTAGCTGGAGGTGTCTGGACGGGCAAATATAACTCTCATTTCCCACCAGGAAGAGGAAATAACCAGAGGCTCAGCGTGCCATGCCGGAACCAGATTAGGGCCTGAAGCCATCCTGCGGTGTTGCGGCCAGGTCACAAGAAAGCCAGTTGAAGAAAGGAGCTCAGGGGCACTGTAATTCACAAACCTGCAGAGTTATAAATGACAGCTATCGTCCAAAAATAGACTGAAGTAAGGCTGCCAAGAGGACTTGAAAGCGGGGCAGAATTGCAGGAAACCCATTTCAGGAGGTAGACTGGAATTGCATTGAAAGCATAGGAAAAGAGGCAGAACGTCCACAATGATGCACTTGGCCAAAAAGGGCGTATGCGTTTTTTCCTGAATATATTCAGGAAAAAAGGCATACGCCCTTTTTGGCCAACCAAGCAAGCTTGCAAAGGAAATCTGCACTACAATGAAGTCTCACTTCCCCCCGGTCAAAAGGGCCATCTGAAAAAAGTGTAAAATCCAGAAAGGCAGGACAGGCCATGGACAACTGGGAGCCTTGTTATGCTGATGGGCGGGATGTAAATTGCCAACAGACACTCGGGAGAAGTGTATGGTGTTTCCTGAAACATCTAAAAAACAAAGCAACAGAGCCTAGGGCACTGCCACTTATGGTCCTATAGCTTAGGGAAATTAAATTCAAAAAGACACAGCCACCCCAAAGTTTGGGACGTCTCTGTTTACAAGAACCTCGTTTACAGTACAAGTTCAACATCGTAGAAAGTGAAAAATGGATAAAGAAGTTGTGGTATTTACTTACAAAGCAATATCACTCAGCAATGAAATCTATGTCATCAGGCCCTTAGCAGCACAATGAGTGGATTCAGGTATGATGATTCTAACTGAAATAAGTCACACAGAAAAAGAAACATCATAAGATATCAGTAATACACGGAATGTAAAGTTGGCTACACAGGAAATGAATTACAGAACAGAACAGGGTCTCAAATTTAGAAAACCAACTTATGCTTGCTTAAGGGGAAAGGTGAGTTGGGGTGCTGCATAAAACCAGAGATTGAAATGAGCACAGATAAAGTTCCTTAAGCCAAATATAGAATAGACAAGAGCTACTCCTTGCTCAACGAAATGGACTCAACACCGCATATTAAACGCCTAAGAATGTACCTGACTAGTAAGTATCTTAAAACCTATGGATTGCTATGTCTCCGAAAGAGAATCAAGCATGTGTACAGGGGCATAAACGCAGCAGTGATAGGATTGGAGAGGTTCGGTGAGCAAATGAAGACCCTTTGAAGTCATATTGCATGGTACCCATTACACGGGTCTCAACTCTCCAGGTTTAAGGTATTCTTCCTTCAGCTAAAACATGCATGTGGAACTCAAGTATGATCAACCATGTGAACGGGAGACGTGTTCAAATATGTCTCAGTTTTCCTCCCCTGGTACTCGGGTGCAACATTCCAGACGCTTTACTAACACTCTCCCCACTTGGAGAGTCAGCGCCCTTAACCTCCTGTTTGGCCCAGTTTGCAATTTCTGCGGAAGATGAACAGGAATAGCGAGAACCAATGAGAGACTAGCTGGAGGTGTCTGGACGGGCAAATATAACTCTCATTTCCCACCAGGAAGAGGAAATAACCAGAGGCTCAGCGTGCCATGCCGGAACCAGATTAGGGCCTGAAGCCATCCTGCGGTGTTGCGGCCAGGTCACAAGAAAGCCAGTTGAAGAAAGGAGCTCAGGGGCACTGTAATTCACAAACCTGCAGAGTTATAAATGACAGCTATCGTCCAAAAATAGACTGAAGTAAGGCTGCCAAGAGGACTTGAAA